>NC_087344.1:3937034-4259301 GCF_030014295.1 Loxodonta africana
GTTTTGGAGCTCCAGTGGCACAGTGGTTAAGAGCTCACCTGCCCACCAAAAGATCACCAGTCTGAATCCACCAGCCACTCCTTGGAAACCCTATGTAGCAGTGCTACTCTGTACCCTAGGGTCACTATAAGTCAGTGTGATGGTTAAGATTGTGTGTCAACTTGGCTGGGCCATGATTCTTAGTGTTTAGGCAGTCACATAATGTCCTACATATTTTGGACATGTTGTCAGGAGAGATCAGAAGGACATCATGCTTGGCAAAGTACAGGGTCGGTGGAAAAGAGGAAGACCCTCAATGAGGTGGACTGACACAGGGGCTACAACAATGAGCTCAAGCATAAGAACAATTGTTAAGGATGGTGCAGAACCGGGCAGTGTTTTTTTCTGTTGTGTATAGGGTTGCTATGAGTCGGAACCAACTCAACAGCGCCTAACAACAACATAATGTTGTGATCACTTCCCTGTGGAGATTTGATACGTGATCACCCCCATGATGGGATCTGCTGTGAGTTGTTACCAGTGGGGGTGGGCCCTGTGGCAGCTCACCGACCCCCTCAGCCTTCATGTCTCCACCCTCCACCGCCTAGCTCTTCCTTCTCTCCTTTCTGGGGCTTTTGCTTGTTCTGGATCCTGCAGCTGGCTCGTGTTCTTCTGATGCCCAGTTCCTGGGGCTTGAGCTAGCAGCTTACCTGTGGTCTTGCCTGCCAGTCTTGGGATCTGTCAACCTTCACAGCCTGTGAGCAATAGCCCTGCTCTCCAGCCTGCCAATCTTGGGTTCACTAGCCCCTGCAGCTATGTGAGTTAGGAGGACCCTCTTTTCTGACCCACAGTCATGGGACGCTCCAGCCTCTAAAACCATGTGAACAGTTTCCTTGATATAAATCCCGCCCCCCCCCCCCCATGTATGCTTTACTGGTTTTGCATCTCTAGAGAACCCAGCCTAAGACATTTGTACTGAGAGTGGTTCTGGAGAAATAAAATTGTAAGGACGAATTTTCTAAATTGGCTCTCAACTCTGGTTAGTCTTAAACATGTTGATAATTCTGCTTCCAGTAGTAAAGAGGGCACTGCTAATTCATGGTATGAGGTGGCAATAGAAATAGGCAAAATATCACTACCAATAGATCAGGAATTAGTGAGAGGTGAGGCTCTGGGTGATCACATGTTTGATACTATTTCACAATTTTGTCATAATGAGAAGTACAAGGAAGCTGGTTGGCCCTACTTTCACTAGAGAAACTGGTGAAAGAAAGAGATGAGTTCAGGACTTTAGAGTCACAGCTCAAGTGTCACATAAATGACCTCAAATTTTCCACTTGTGCCTTGAAAGAAAGCCTTATTTCTTGTAGTAACAGAGCTGATATTGCCAAAAACCAAGCCCAGAGTATTATTGTAAGAGTGGCTGAATTACAACGCCAACTCAACTGCCAACCTTGAGAGGTGTCTGAAGTTAAAGTGAGGGCATTGATTGGGAAGAATTGGGATTCTGAAACCTTGGATGGGGATATATGGGCAGATAATCAGGAAGCTGGAGTCACTGAGCCCTAAATCGCACAGAATCACTCCTGCCAACAGAACCATTAGCCCCTCCACTTCCATCTAATGAAATTAACCCAGCTGCATCTAAAGGGCCTTTGAGTCATTGCCTGGGACATCGCCTGAGGCAGATGCTTTACAAGACAATGCTGAATGTTCTGAAAACATTTCCCCACGGATTTTGGCTTCTAGACCTATAGCTAGACTTAAGTCCCAGCAAGCCCCAAAAGGTGAAGTACAAAGTGTAACCCAGGAGGCGGCACGCTACACTCCAAAAGAACTGCTTGACTTTTCTAATATGTACAAACAGAAACCTGGGTAATATGTGTGGGAATGGCTATTAAGGGTGTGGGACAATGGTGCAAGGAACATAAAGATGGGTCAGTCTGAGTTTACTGATATGGGTCCACTAAACATAGATTCTTCATTCAGTGTTTCAGTTTGAGAAGTTAAGAAAGGATATAATAGTTTATTTGATTGGGTTGCTGAAGCATGGATTATGCCGTGGCCTACACTAAATCAAGTTTGAGTACCAAAACTACCTTGGTATAATGTGTAAGAAGGTATCCAAAGGCCTAGAGAAATTGGCATACAAGTGTGGATTTATCAGGTTAAACCCACAGACTCATACATAGAGTGCCCAGGGGACACACCTTTTACCAAAATGGTGAGGAACAAATTTGTACAGGGAGCCCCAGCATCCTTGAAGACTGCTGTGACTGCTGATTTATGAAAGCCAGATTTGACACAGGGAACTGCCCTAACTGAATTAAGACACCTAAATAAATGGGGCTAATTGGACCCTGTGGTTGTGGGGGCCAAGTTGTGGCACTTAATAGACAAAGACAAGGTGGGCATGGTTACCGTAATGGACACCACAGTCAAAGCAGTAATCGGAATAGTCTGATTCGTATGGACTTGTGGCTTTGACTACTTAGTCATGGTGTTCTGAGGAGTGAAATAGATATGAAATCCACTAAATATTTACTTGATCTGTACAAACAAATGAATTCTAGGTCAAGTGAACAGCAGTGTAACCCAAAGTGCCAGAATACAGTCATGACCCCTCAATCAATTCCCAGACTTGAGCAAGTTTACAGATCCACAACCCCTTGATTAAAGGGGAGGCCAGGTCCCCTTGAGGAAGGACTCCAATGCGAAAAACTTATACTGTTAATCTTTCTCCCAGCCTTCCCCAAAGGGATCTACTGCCTTTTATGAGAGTGATTGTTCATTGAGGAAGAGGAAATAATCAGACTTTTGGGGGATTACTGGATAGTGACTCTGAACTGACACTAATTCCAGGAGAACCAAAACATCACTGTGGCCCACCAGTCAGAGTGGGAGCATATGCAGGTCAGGTTATTAATGGAGTCTTAGCTCACATCAGTCTCACAGTAGGTCCAGTGGGTCCCCGAACCCAACCTGTAGTGATTTCCCCAGTTCCAGAAAGCATAATTGAAATAGGTATACTCACCAACTGGCAGAACCCCCACATTGAATCCCTGACAAATGGAGTATGGGCTATTATGACAGCAAAAGCCAAGCAGAAGCCTGTAGAACTGCCCCTACCTAGGAAAATAGTAAACCAAAAGCAATACTGAATTTCTGGAGGGATTGAAGAGATTACTGCCACCCCCAAGGACTTGAAGGATGCAGGGATAGTGATTCCCACTACATCCCTATTCAACTTGCCTATGTGGCCTGTGAAAAAAAACAGATGGATCTTGGAGAATGACAGTGAATTATCCAAAACTTAACCAGGTGGTGACTCCAATTGCAGCTGCTATTCCAGATGTAGTTTCATTTCTTGAGCAAATTACTCCATCTCCTGGTACTTGGTATGCAGCTATTGATCTGGCTAATGCCTTTTTCTCCATACCTATTCCTAAGGACCATCAGAAGCAGTTTGCCTTTAGCTGGAAAGGCCAGTGATACACCTTCAGTTATCGGCCTCAGAGGTACATCAACTCTCCAGCCTTATATCATAATTTACTCTGCAGGAAACTTGATCACCTTTCCCTTCCACAAGATGTCACACTGGCCCATTTCATGGATGACATTATGCTGATTGGACCTAGTAAGGGAGAAGTGTCAATGACTCTGGGCTTACTGGTAAAACACTTGCATGCTAAACCACTGCCATCGAGTCAATTCTGACTCATAGCGACCCTATAGGACAGAGTAGAACTTCCCTATAGAGTTTCCAAGGAGCACCTGGTGGATTCGAACTGCCAACCTCTTGTTTAGCAGCTGTAGCACAGAGGGTTGCATGCTAGAGGGTGGGAAATTAATCCCACAAAAATTCAGGTGCCTTCCACCTCAGTGAAATTTCTAGGTGTGCAGTGGTGTGGGGCATGTTGAGATATTCCATCTAAATTGAAGGATAAGTTATTGCATCTGGCTCCTTCCACAACTAAAAGGAAGGCACAATGCCTAGTGTGCCTCTTAGGATTTTGGAGACAACATAACAGATTATGGATACCACTGCAAAGAATGGGAATTCCAAAACACTTAATTGTGCTCATGAGAAACCTGTACATAGATCAACAGGCAGTTGATTAAATAGAACAAAGGGATGCTGCATGGTTTAAAGTCAGGAAAGGTGTGCAGCAGGGTTGTATCCTTTCACCATACTTATTCGATCTGTATCCTGAGCAAATAATCTGAGAAGCTGCACTATATGAAGAATTAAAGGTATCATAAATGGGGGAAGACTCATTAACAACCTTTATTATGTAGATGACACAACCTTGCTTGCTGAAAGTGAAGAGGACTTGAAGCACTTACTAATGAAGATCAAAGACCACAGCCTTCCATATGGATTACACCTCAACATAAAGAAAACAAAAATCCTCACAACTGGACCAATAAGCAACATCATGATAAATGGAGAAAAGACTGAAGTTGTCAAGGATTTCATTTTACTTGGATCCACAATCAAGCAGCAGTCAAGAAATCAAAAGACACATAAGAGTTCCAATCTCCCTGCAGCCTCTCCAACATTTCTTATTTCCTGTTTTTTTCATTCATGCCAGTAATGCTGGGGTGAGACGGTATCTCATTGTGGTTTTGATTTGCATTTCTCTAATGGCTTTTTTTTTTAATGGCTAGTGATCGCGAGCATTTCTTCAGGTATCTGTTGGCCGCTTGAATGTCTTCTTTGGTGAAGTGTCTGCTCATTTTCTTTCCCCATTTTTTAATTGGATTATCTGTCTTTTTGTTGTAGAGGTGTTGGATTTTCTCGTAGATTTCAGACATTAGACTTTTGTCTGATTTGTAATAGCCAAATTTTTTTCCCAGTTTATAGGTTCTCCTTTTACTCTTTTGGTGAAGCCTTTTGATGAGCATAATGTTTAGTTTTTGGAAGATCCCAGTTATCTAGTTTATCTTCTGACGTTTGTGTGTTGTTAGTTATGGTTTGTATCCTGTTAATGCCGTGTATTAGGGCCTCTAGCATTGATCCTGTTTTTTCTTGTATGAACTTCATAGTTTTTGGCTTTATATTTAGGTCTTTGAGCCATTTCGAATTAGTTTTTGTATATGGTGTGGGCCCTGTTTCACTTTTTTTGCAGATGGACATCCAGTCTTGCCAGCACCATGTGTTAAAAAAAGACTGTCTTTTCCCCATCTGTTGGGGACTTTGGGCTCTTGTATCAGGTGACTATAGGTGGATGGATTTACATCTGGGCTCTCAATTCTGCTCCATTGGTCAATGTATCTGTCATTGTACCAGTACCAGGCTGTTTTGACTACCATCGCTGTATAGTAGGTTCTGAGGTCAGGTAGTGGGAGTCCTCCTACTTTATTCTTTTTCTTCCATAGTGCTTTACTTATCCAGGGCTTCTTCCCTTTCCATATAAAGTTAATGAAAGTTTTTCCATCTCTTTAGAGAATGTTTTGGTATTTGGATCAGGATTGCATTGTATTTGTAAATCGTTTTGGGTAGAATTGTCATTTTCACAATGTTGAGTCTACCTATCCATGAGCATGGTATGTTTTTCCATTTATGTAGATCTCTTTTGGTTTCTTGCAGTAGTGTTTTGTAGTTTTCTTTGTATAGGTCCTTCACATCCCTGGTTAGATTTATTCCTAAGTATTTTATTTTTTTAGGGGTTATTATAAATGATATTGTTTTTGTGATTTCCTTTTCATCCCTCCCTTATTGGTGTATAGGAATTCAACTGATTTTTGTATGTTTATCTTGTATCTGCTACTCTCCTGAATCTTTCTATTAGTTTCAGTAGTTTTCTTATGGAGTCTTTTGGGTTTTCTATATATAGTATCATATCATCTGCAAATAGGGACAGTTTAACTTCTTCATTACCAGTTCGGGTGCCCTTTATTTCTTTTTCTTGCCTTATTGCTCTAGCTGGAACTTCCAGCACAATGTTAAATCCGAGAGGTTATAAAGGGCATTCTTGTCTTTTTCCTGTTCTCAGTGGGAATGTTTTCAGCCTCTCTCCATTAGGAGTGATGTTGGCCATTGGTTTTGCATAGATGCCCCTTATTATGTTGAAAAATTTCCCTTCTATACCTATTTTATTGAGAGTTTTTATCATGAATGTTGGACTTTGTCTAATGTTTTTTCTGTGACAATTGAGATGATCATGTGATTCCTTTTATTTATGTGGTGGATTACATTGCTTGAGTTCCTAATGTTGAACCACACTTGCATACTTGGTCATGGTGTATTATTGTTATTTTTTGATATGATGCTAAATTCTATTGGGTAGAATTTTGTTGAGAATTTTTGCATCTACATTCATGAGAGCTATTAGTCTCTAATTTTCTTTTCTTTTTTTTTTTTCGTTTTGGTATCAGGGTTATGCAGGCTTCATAGAATGAGTTTGGCAGTATAGCGTCCTTTTCTATGTTCTGAAGTAGTTTGAGTAGTACTGGTATAAGCTCTTCTCTAAATATTTGGTAGAATTCTCCAGTGAAGCCATCTGGGCCAGGGTTTTTTGTTGTTGTTGGGAGTTTTTTTGTTTTTGTTTTTTTTTACCTTTCCAATATCTTCTCTTGTTAGAGTCTGTTCAGATTTTCAACATCATTTTGTGTTAGTTTGGGTAGGGAGTGTGTTTCTAGAAACTTGTCCATTTCCTCTAGGTTTTCAAACTTGTGGGACTATAGTTTTTCATAATACTCTATTATGATCCTTTTTATTTCAGTTGTGTCTATTGTAATGTCCCCTATTTCATTTCTTATTTGGGTTATTTGCATACTCTCTTGTTTTTCTTCTGTTAATTTGGCCAGTGATTTGTCAATTTTGTTGATCCTTTCAAAGAACCAACTTTTGGTTTTGTTGATTATTTCTATTGTTTTTCTATGCTCTATTTCATTTATTTCTGCTCTGATCTTTATTATTTCCTTTCTTCTGGTGGCTGTGGCCTTCTTCTGCTCTTCTCTATTTGTTCAAGTTGTGTAGCTAATATTTTGATTTTGTCCCTTTCTTCTTTTTTTATGTGTGCATATTGCTATAAATTGACCTCTGAATACTGCCTTTACTGTGCCCCCAAAGGTTTTCGTATGATGTGTTTTCATTCTTATTTGATTCTAGGATTTTTTTTATCCCATCTCTGGAAATAACAAAAGTTGGAGAGGCTGTGGGGAGATCAGAACTCTTATACGTTGCTGGTGGGAATGTTAAATGGTACTACCATTTTGGAAAATTATATGGCATTTCCCTAGAAAGGTAGAAATAGAAATACCATATGATCCAGCAATCCCACTCCTAGGAATATATCCTACAGAAATGAGTCATCACATGAATACACATATGTACACCCATGTTCGTTGCAGTATTGTTCAAAATAGCAAAAAGATGGAAACAATCTAGATGCCCATCAACAGATGAATGGATAATCAAACTGTGGTACATACACACAATGGAGTATTACACAACGATAAAGAACAACGATGAATCAGTGAAACATCTTATAACATGGATGAATCTGGGAGACATTATGCTGAGTGAAATAAGTCAATCACAAAAAGGTTAATATTGTATGAGACCATTACTGTAAAAACTCTTGAAAATGTTTACATACAAAAAGAAACAAACTTTGATGGTTATGGAGGGGAGGGGTGGGGAAGAAGAAACACTAAACAGACAATAGATAAGTGGTAACTTTGGTGAAGGGTAAGACAGTATACAATACTGGGGAAGCCAGCACAACTTGTATACAAGGCATGGTCATAGACGCTCCATAGACACATCCCAACTCCCTGAGGGACCAAATTGGTGGGCTGAGGGATGTGGAGACCATTGTCTCAGGGAACATCTAGCTCAACGGGCATAACATAGTTTATAAAGAATATGTTCTACGTTCTACTTTGGTGAGTAACATCTGTGGTCTTAAAAGCCTGTGGGCAGCCATCTAGGATACTCCATTGATCTCACCCCTTCAGGAGCAAGGAAGAATGAAGGAGACAAAGATAAAAGGGAAAGATTACTCCAAAGGACTAATGGACCACATCTAATGTGGCCTCTGCTCAAATGAGTCCAGTGCAGCTGGATGGTGCCCAGCTACCATCACTGACTGCTCTGACAGGGATCACAATGGAGGGTCCTGGACAGAGTTGGAGAAATAATGTAGAAAAAAATACTAACTCAAAAACAAAAACCAGACTTGCTGGCCTGACAGAGACTGGAGAAGCCCTGAGAGTACGACCCCCACACACCCTTTCAGTTCAGTAATGAAGTCACTCCTGAGGTTCACTCTTCTGCCAAAGTTTGGACAGGCCCATAATACAAAACGAGACTGGGGGGGCACACCAGCCCAGGGGTAAGGACTAGAAGGCGGGAGGGAACAGGAAAGCTAGCGATAGGAACCCAAGTTTTGAGACGGGAGAGTGTTGACATATCGTGGGGTCGTTAACCAATGTCATAAAACAATATGTGTACTAACTGTTTAATGAGTAACTAGTTTGTTCTGTAAACCTTCATCTAAAGTACAATAAAAAAAGAAAAAAAGAAATCAAAAGATGCATTGCATTGGGCAAATCTTCTGCAAAAGTCCTCTTTAAAGTGTTGGAAAGCAAAGATGTCACCTTGAAGACTAAGGTGTACCTGACCCAAGTTGTGGTATTTTCAATGGCATCATATGCATATGAAAACTGGACAATGTATAAGGCATAAGAATTGACACCTTTGAATTGAGGTGTTAGCAAAGATATTGAATATACCATGGACTGCCAACCATAAAAAAAAAAAAAAAATTGCCGTCAAGTTGATTTTGACTTATAGCAACCCTAAAGGACAGAGTAGAACTGCCCCACAGAGTTTCCAAAGAGCACCTGGTAGATTTGAGCTGCCACTGTTTTGGTTAGCAGACATAGCTCTTAAACACTATGCCACCAGTGTTTCCTTGGACTGCTAAAAGAATGAACAAATATGTCTTGGAAGAAGCACAACCAGAATGCTTCTTAGAAACAAGGATGGCAAGACTACATCTTACATATTTTGGACATGTTGTCGGGAGAGATAAGTCCCTGGAGAAGGACATCATGCTCAGTAAAGTACAGGGTCAGTGAAAGAGAGGAAGGCCCTCAATGAGATGGACTGACACAGTGGTTGCACCAATGGGCTCCAGCATAACCACAATTGTGGGCATGGTGCAGGACCAGGCAGTGTTTTTTCTGTTGTGCATAGGGTCGCTTGAGTTGGAACCAACTGGATGGCTCCTAACAACAACAACACATTCCTCTTTTTGGGTGTGCTACTCTGGCCTATTTATCAAGTGACTCAAAAAGCTGCTAGTTTTGAGTGGGGCCCAGAAGAAGCGAAGGCTCTGCAATAGGTTCAGGTTGCCGTGCAAGCCACTCTGCCCCTTAGGCCATATGGTCCGGTTGATCCAATGGTGAAGTGACAGTGGCAGAGACCATATTTGAAGTCTTTTGTTGACCCCTATTGGTGAATCACAGCGCAGATCCTTATGATTTTGGAGCAAAGCCCTACCATTCTCTGCAGATAACTACTCTCCTTTTAAGAAACAGCTTTTAGCTTGTTGCTGGGCCTTACTAGAGACTGAATGCTTAACCATGGGCCGCCAAGTCACCATGTGGCCTGAGCTGTCCATCATGAACTGGGTGTTGTCTGACCCACAGAGTCATGAAGTTGAACATGCACAGAAGCACTCCATCAT
The DNA here is from genome assembly GCF_030014295.1 of Loxodonta africana. Lineage (NCBI taxonomy): Eukaryota > Metazoa > Chordata > Mammalia > Proboscidea > Elephantidae > Loxodonta > Loxodonta africana. Next base: position 3,946,718 of record NC_087344.1, read on the forward strand.
TAAATGGAAATGGTGTATATGAGATCAGGCCTGAGCAGGTTGTGATGGCACAAGTCAGCTGCATGAGGAAGTGGCCCAAATGCCCATGGTCTCCACTCCTGTCACATTACCTTCCATATTCCAGTGTGCACCTATGGCCTCATGGGCAAGTTCCTTATGATCAGTTGACTGAAGAAAAGAAAACTTACCAATCGAAAGTGGACAGCAGCAGCAATACAGCCCCTTTCTGGGACCTCCCTGAAGGACAGGGGTGAAAGGAAATCCTCCCAATGGGCAGAACTTCAAGCACCTGGTTGTTCACTTTGCTTGAAAGGAGAAATGGCCAGACGTGAGACTGTATACTGATTCATGGGGTGTGGCCAATGGTTTTGCTAGATGGTCAGACACTTGGAAGGAACATGATTAGAAAATTGGAGACAAAGATTTTTGGGTAAATTTCTCTGAATGGGCCAAAGAAGTGAAGATATTTGTGTCTCATGTGAATGCTTACCAAAGGGTGACCTCAGCAGAGGATGATTTTAACAATCAAGTGGATAGGATGACACGTTCTGTGGAAATCACTCATCCTCTTTCCCCAGCTACTCCCATCATTGCTCAATGGGCTCATGAACGAAGTGGCCATGGTGGCAGGGATGGAGGTTATGCATGAGCCCAACAACATGGACTTTCACTCACCAAGGCTGACGTGGCTACAGCCACTGCTGAGTGCCCAATCTGCCAGAAGCAGAGACCAACACTGAGTGCCTGACATGGCACCATCCCTTGAAGGGATAAGCCAGGAACCTGGTGGCAAGCTGATTTCATTGGACCACTTCCTTCATGGGAAGGGCAGCATTTTGTTCTTACTGGACTAGACACTTATACTGGATATCGATTTCCCTTCCCTGCACACAATGTTTCTGCCGAAGCTACCATCCGTGGACTTACTGAATGCCTTATCCACCATCATGGTATCCCACCCAGCATTGCCTCTGAACAAGGGACTCAATTCACAGCAAATGAAGTGTGGCAGTGGGCCCATGCTCATGGAATTCATTGGTCTTACCATGTTCCCCATCATCCTGAAGCAGCTGGCTTGATGGAATGATGGAATGGCCTCCTAAAGACACAATTACGGTGCCAGCTAGGTGGCAATACCTTGCAGAGTTGGGGCAATATTTTCGAGGAGGCTGTATGTGCTCTAAACCAGCATTCAATATATAGTGCTGTATCTGTCATGATTCACAGGTCCAGGAATCGTGGGGTGGAAATGGGAGTGGCTCCACTCACTATTACCTCTTAACCCTCTTGCAAGATTTTTGCTTCCTGTCCCCATGACCTTGTGCTCTGCAGGTCTAGAGGTCTTAGCTCCAAAGGGAGGAATGCTCCTATCTGGGGACACATCAATGATTCCATTGAACAGGAAGCTAAGAATGCCACCTGGCCACTTTGGGCTCTTTATGCCTCTGGATCAATAGTCAAACAAGGGAGTTACCATACTGGCTGGTGTGATTGATCCTGATTACCAGGAGGAAATCGGATTGATATTACATAACGGAGGTAAATAAGAGTATGTCTGGAATTCAGGAGATCCCTTAGGGCATCTCTTAGTACGACCATGCCCTGTGATTAAAGTCAATGGAAAACTACAGCAACCCAATTCTGACATGACTACTAATGGCCTGGACCCTTCAGGAATGAAGATTTGGGTTACCCCCAGGCAAAGAACCAGGATCAGCTGAGGTGCTTGCTGAGGGCAAAGGGAATACGGAATGGGTGGTGGAAGAAGGTAGTTCTAAATACCAGTTATGGCCACGTGGCCAGTTGCAGAAACAAGGACTGCAGTTGTTGTATTTCTGCTTTGTATGTGTGCATCAATTATTTTTGTTTTCTTCACTTATAAAATATAAGATGTAAACAAAGCTATTGCATTTTCAGTTGTATGTGTGTGTGTTGTATCATGTTAGGCCCAAGTATGACTTTATAATTGTCTTTATTCAGAGATTATGTATGGTTTAAGGAGATGTGTACAGGTGCCAAGTTGAGAAGGGGTAGACTGTGATGGTTAAGATTGTGTGTCAACTTGGCTTGGCCATGATTCCCAGTGTTTTGGCATTCTTATCATGTGATCACTTCCCTGTTGAGATTCGATACATGATCACCCCCATGATGGGATCTGCTGTGAGTCAGTACTGGTGGGGGCAGGGCCTGTGGCAACTCACCAGCCTCCTCAACCTTCATCTCTCCACCCTCCACTACCTAGCTTTTCCTTCTCTCCTTTCTGGGGCTTTTGCTTGTTCTGGATCCTGCAGCTGGCTCCTGTTCATCTGACTTCCAGTTCTTGGGATTTGAGCTAGCAGCTTAGCAGGGGTCTTGCCTGCCGATCTTGGGATTTGTCCATCTTCACAGCCTGTGAGCAACAGCTCTGCTCTCCGGCCTCCCAATCTTGGGTTCGCCATTCCCTGTAGGTACATGAATCAGGAGAAGCCTCTTTCCTGATCCACAGACTTAGGATGTTTCAGCCTCTACAACCCCGTGAGCCATTTCCTTGATATAAATCTATCTCTCTATATAAATATTTATACAGTTTACCGGTTTTGCTTCTCTAGAGAGCCCAGCCTGTGATGGCCAGAATGGACTTGATGGCAATGGGTTTGGCTTTTGTGTGTGTTTGTGTGGTGCCCTTCTCCCTATAGCTGATAAGGATGACTGTCCTTGCCATAACTGTTTAAATTTAATCGAGCAGCTTCTGACTCCTCGGAGTGATTTAAAGGAAACTCCTTTGGTAAACCCTGATATGATATTATTTGTAGATGGCTCTTATTTAAAACCACCTCCTACCTCTCACTATCAGGATGGCTATGTGTTTACAACTTCTACTGAAGACCCTGACACAAGCCTCTCTCCAAAGCTACGCTGGCTTAGCAAACCAAACGTATTGCTCTTACAGAGCACATAAACTGGCTAAAGGAAAGTCCTTGATGGTTTATGCTGATTCAAAATATGCACATGGAATTATTCATGATTTTGGAATGTTATGGAGACAAAGAGGTTTTTTAACTTCCTCTAGCAACTGTATTAAAAAATGGGCTTTACAGCATATCCCTGATACCAAAACCAGGAAAAGACACCACAACAAAAGAAAATTACAGACCTATATCCCTCATGAACTTAGATGCAAAAATCCTCCACAAAATTCTAGCCAATAGAATTCAACACATGTCAAAAAAATAATTCACCATGACCAAGTGGGATTCATACCAGATATGCAAGGACAGTTCAACATTAGAAAAACAATTAATGTAATCCATCACATAAATAAAACAAAAGACAGCAATCACATGATTTTATCAATTGATGCAGAAAACGCATTTGACAAAGTTCAACACCCAGTCATGATAAAAACTCTCAGCAAAATAGGAACAGAAGGAAAATTCCTCAACATAATAAAGGGCATTTATACAAAGCCAACAGCCAACATCCTCCTAAATGGAGAGAGCCTGGAAGCATTCCACTTGAGAATGGGAACCAGACAAGGATGTCCTTTATCACCACTCTTATTCAGCATTGTGCTGGAGGTCCTAGCCAGAGCAATTAGGCTAGATAAAGAAATAAAGGGCATCCAGGTTGGTAAGGAAGAAGTAAAATTATCTCTATTTGTAGATGACATGATCTTATGCACAGAAAACCTTAAGGAATCCTCAAGGAAACTACTGAAACTAATAAGAGTTCAGCAGAGTATCGGGATACAAGATAAACATACAAAAATCAGTTGAATTCCTCTACACCAACAAAAAGAACATCGAAGAAGAAATCCCCAAATCAATACTGTTTACAGTAGCCCCCAAGAAGATAAAATATTTAGGAATAAATCTTACCAGAGATGAAAAAGACTCATACAAAGAAAACTACAATACACTTCTGCAGTAAACCAAAAGAGACCTACATGAGTGGAAAAACATACCTTGCTCATGGATAGGAAGACTTAACATTATAAAAATGTCTATTCTACCAAAAATGACCTACAGATTTAATGCAATTCCAGTCCAAATTCCAACGGCATTCTTTAATGAGATGGAGAAACAAATCACCAACATCATACGGATGGGAATGAGGCCCCAGAGAAGTAAAGCATTACTGAAAAAGAAAAACAAAGTGGGAGGCCTCACTCTACCTGATTTTAGATCCTATTATACCACCACAGTAGTCTAAACAGCCTGGTACTGGTACAACAACAGATACATAGACCAATGGAACAGAATTGAGAATCCAAACATAAATCCATCCACATATGAGCAGCTGATATTTGACAAAGGCCCCAAAACAGTTAAATGGGGAAAAGACAGTCTTTTTAACAAATGGTGCTGGCATAACAGGATATCCATCTGCAAAGAAAATGAAACAAGACCCTTACTTCACTCCATGCACAAAAACGAGCTCAAAATGGATCCAAGACCTAAATATAAAATCTAAAATGATAAAGATCATGGAAGAAAAAATAGGAACAACATTAGGAGCCCTAATACATGGCATAAACAGTATACAAAACATTACCAACAAGGCAGAAGAAAAGCTAGATAACTGGGAGCTCCTAAAAATCAAACACCTATGCTCATCCAAAGACTTCACCAAAAGAGTAAAAAGATCACCTACAGACCGGGAAAAAGTTTTCAGCTATGACATTTCCAATCAGCGCCTGATCTCTAAAATCTACATGCTAGTGCAAAACCTCAACTGCAAAAAGACAAATAACCCAATTAAGAAATGGGCAAAAGATATGAACAGACGCTTCACTAAAGAAGACATTCAGGTAGCTAACAGGTACGTGAGGAAATGCTCACGATCATTAGCCATTAGAGAAATGCAAATCAAAACTACAATGAGATTCCATCTCGCTCCAGTAAGGCTGGCATTAATCCAAAAAACACAAAACAATAAATGTTGGCGAGGCTGTGGAGAGATTGGAACACTTATACACTGCTTGTGGGAATGTAAAATGGTACAACCACTTTGGAAATCGATTTGGCGCTTCCTTAAAAAGTTTTTTTTTTTTTTTTTAAAAAGCTAGAAATAGAACTACCATATGATCCAGCAATCCCACTCCTTGGAATTTATCCTAGAGAAATAAGAGGCTTTACACGAACAAACATATGCGCACCTATGTTCATTGCAGTACTGTTTACAATAACAATGGATAAATAAATTATGGTATATTCACACAATGAAATACTATGCATTGATAAAGAACAGTGACGAATCTGTGAAACTTTTCATAACATGGAGGAATATGGAAGGCATTATGCTGAGTGAAATTAGTCAGTTGCAAAAAGACAAATATTGTATAAGACCACTATTACAAGAACTCAAGAAATAGTTTAAAAAGAGAAGAAAATATTTTTTGATGGTTACGAGAGGGGGGAGTGAGGGTGGGAGGGAGTATTCACTAATTAGATAGTAGATAGGAACTACTTTAGGTGACAGAAAAGACAACACGCAATACAGGCGAGGTCAGCACAGTGGGACTAAACCAAAAGCAAAGAAGTTTCTGGAATAAACTGAATGTTTCGAAAGCCAGCGTAGCAGGGGTGGGGGTTTGGGGACCATGGTTTCAGGGGACATCTAAGTCAATTGGCATAATAAAATCTATTAAGAAAACATTCTGCATCCCGCCTTGGAGAGAGGCGTCTGGGGTCTTAAACCCTAGCAAGTGGCCATCTAAGATTCATCAATTGGTCTCAACCTACCTGGAACAAGGGAGAATGAAGAACACCAAAGACACAAGGTGATTACGAGCCCAAGAGACAGAAAGGGCCACATAAACCAGAGACTACATCATCCTGAGACCAGAAGAGCTAGATGGTGCCCGGCTACAACCCATGACTGCCCTGACGGGGAACACAACAGAGAACCCATGAGGGAGCAGGGGAGCAGTGAGACCCCAAATTCTTGTAAGACCAGACTTAATGGTCTGACTGAGACTAGAAGGACCCCGGTGGTCATGGCCCCCAGACCTTCTGTTGGCCCAGGACAGGAACCATTCCCGAAGCCAACTCTTCAGACATGGATTGGACTGGACAATGGGTTGGAAAGGGATGCTGATGAGGGGTGAGCTTCTTGGATCAGGTGGACACTTGAGACTGTGTTGGCATCTCCTGCCTGGAGGGGAGATGAGAGGGCAGAGGGGGTTAGAAGCTGGTGAAAAGGACAAGAAAAGAGAGAGTGGAGGGAGGGAGTGGGCTGTCTCATTAGGGGGAGAACAACTGGGAGTATGTAGCAAGGTGTATATAAGTTTTTGTGTGAGACTGACTTGATTTGTAAACTTTCACTTAAAGCACAATAAAAGTTAAAACAACAACAACAACAAAAAAAAAAACTGGGCTTTAGAAGCAGACCTTTTGGATGCCTTACTGCTCCCTTCTGAAACTGCTGTAGTTAAAATACAAGCACACCAACCAAAGAGATTACCTCAGATTGATGAAATTAAAGGAAATAATCTAGCCAATACAGCTGCAAAACGGGTTGCTTCTCAAATTATTGTTGCCCCTATAATAGCAAAAGAGGGTGCAGAGGGACTTCTGGAAAAACCTACACGCGTGAAACCAGTGGTACATTTATCTGCACCCATGAAAGAGCAGCTTTTAAAACATCAGCAATGGGCTCAGTTTAAAAGTGTCGAAGCATGGAAAAAGTCAGGCAGTTATCAAGATTCTGACGCTAAGCTATGGCTAAGACCTAATGCCAAAATTGTTCCTCCTAAATTTTTGCATGCTCCTGTGATAAGGAGAAAACCCTGGGGGCATAGTGGTTAAGAGCTACAGCTGCTAAGGAAAAGGTTGACAGTTTGAATCCACCAGGTGCTCCTTGGAAACCCTATGGGGCAGTTCTCTGTCCTATAGGGTCATTATGAGTCAGAATTGACTTGATGGCAATGGGTTTGGTTTTTTGGGGTTTTACGATGAGGAATCTACATGAGAATTACTCAGCTACCCAGTGCCATCCAGTCGATTCTGGCTCATAGCGACCCTACAGGAAAGCTATTCCGGCTCGTAGCGACCCTATAGGACAGCTAGGGAGAAATAAAATGATTGAAGTTTTAAAGAAATAGTGGTGGGGAAAATTTTCTGAAGCAGCTGAGCATGTGACCACTCATTGCTCTATCTGCCCTTGTTATAATCATGGGAAACATCTTAAGACCTCTCCTGGACAGTAGCCTTCGCCTTCGGGGCTTGTGCTCAAATGGCAGTTAGATTTTTATCAAGCTTCTACCTTCAAATGGTTACAAATATGTCTTAGGAATGATTTGTGGATTTTCACACTGGGTAGAAGCTTTTATCTGCCTAACTGGCCACTTCTTTTGTGGCAAAGAAGCTCCTTGAAAACGTAATACCAACTTGGGGAATACCCAAAATTCCTTATAGTGAATCCTATAGTGAATCTTACAGGAACTTATTTTACTGGACAAACTATTCAAGAATTATGCCAAATTTTCCCCATATACCAGAGATTACGTTGTTGTTACCATCCACAGTCATCTGGGCTTGTGGAAAGAACTAATGGTATAATAAAAACTCAACTTGTTAAACTTTCTGAATCCTTAGGTTTGCCCTGGACTAAAGTCTTCCCTCTAGTTCTTCTAAATTTAAGAACTCCTTTCAGATCTCATAAACTCACTTCTTATGAAATAATTACGGGATCGTTCCCTACACTGTCTCTACTGGTCCTAATTTGGTACAACCTGAATTATTAAAATATTGTCAATCTTTAATGCAGTACTCCAAGAAATATCTTTGACAAGTATAAGAGGCAATTATGGAGTAGAAATCTGACACTCTTTCATTAATTAATATTAACCCAGGAGATTAAGTTTATTAGAAGAGACACCAGCTAAAAGATTCCTAAGAACCTGGCTGGAGGGGACTTTATCTTGTCCTTTTAACTAACCCTTGTGCAGTTAAACTAGAAGGAATTAACCATTAAGACTCATTTATTACAGTTATAAAAAGCTAAAACACCTGTTTGGACTTGCCAACCAGCTGGAGATTTAAAACTCTGATTAAAACAACACCTCAGTAAATAGCAACAACCCCCTTCAAAGCCAAGCCTCTGAACCCAAACCGCGGCACGAGATGATACATGAACTGCTGGAAATCTATGAACTCTGGTTTTTAACTGTTAGTATTTTAATTTGTCATTGTTGTTAGGTATCCTCGAGTCAGTTCCAACTCACAGCGACCCTATGTACAACAGAATGAAAAACGGCGCCTTCCTGCCCCATCCTCACAATCGTTGCTATGTTTGAGCCCATTGTTGCAGCCACTGTGTCCATCCATCTCGTTAAGGGTCTTCCTCTTTTTTGCACACCTTCTACTTTACCAAGCACGATGTCCTTCTCCAGGGTCTGGTCCCTCCTGATTACATGTCCAAAGTATATGAGAGGAAGTCTCACCATCCTCGCTTCTAAGAAGCATTCTGGCTGTACTTCTTCCAAGATAGATTTGTTCATTCTTCTGGCAGTCCATGGGACATTCAATATTCTTCACCAACACCATAATTCAAGGGTGTCAATTCTTCTTCCATCCTCCTTATTCATTGTCCAGCTTTTGCATGCATATGAGGTGACTGAGAACAGCATGGCTTGGGTCAGGTGCACCTTAGTCCTAAAGTGACATCTTTGCATTTTAATGCTTTAAAGAGGTTTTTGCAGCAGATTTGCCCAATGCAATGCGTCCTTAGATTTCTTGGCTGCTGCTTCCATGCACAGTGATTGTAGACCCAAGTAAAATGAAATCCTTGACAACTTCAATCTTTTCTCCATTTATCATGATGTTGCTCATTGGTCCAGCTTTGAGGATTTTTGTTTTCTTTATGTTGAGGCATAATCCATACTGAAGGCTGTGGTCTTTGATCTTCATCAGTAAGTGCTTCAAGTCCTCTTCACTTTCAGCACACAAGATTCTGTCATCAGAATAAGGCAGATGTTAGTAAGTCTGCATCCAATCCTGATGCCCCGTTCTTCTTCATATAGTGCAGCTTCTCAGGTTATTTGGTAAGCGTATAGATTAAATACGGTGAAAGGATACAACCCTGATGCATACCTTTCTTGACATTAAACCATGCAGTATCACCTTCTTCTGTTTGAATCACTGCCTCTTGGTCTATGTACAGGTTCCTCATGAGCACAATTAACCAAAAACAACAACAAAAACCCATTGCCATCAAGTCAATCTGACTCATACCGACATCATAGGACAGAGCAGAACCACCCCATAGAGTTTCCAAGGAGCTGGTGACTTTGAACTGCCAACTTTTGGTTAGCAGCCAAATGCTTAACCACTGGGCCACCAGGGTCTCGAGAACACAATTATGTGTTCTGTAATTCCCATTCTTCACAATGTTATCCATAATTTGTTATGATCCACACAGTCGAATGCCTTAGCACAGTCAATAAAACACAGTAAACATCTTTCTGGTATTCTCTGCTTTCAGCCAGGATCCATCTGACATCAGTAATGATATTCCTCGTTCCACGTCCTCTTCTAAATCCAGCTTGAATTTCTGGCAGCTCCCTGTCAATGTACTGCTGCACTGTTTTTGAATGATTTTCAGCAAAATTTTCCTTGTATGTAATATTAATGATATTGTTTGATAAGTTCCTCATTCTCTTGGATCACTTTCTTTGGAATGGGCACAAATATGGATCTCTTCCAGTTGACTGGCCAGGTAGCTGTCTTCCAAATTTCTTGGCATAGAAAAGTGAGCTATTCCAGCGCTGCATCCGTTTGTTGAAACATCTCAGTTGGTATTCTGTCAATTCCTGGGGCCGTGTTTTTCGCCAACGTCTTCAGTGCAGCTTGAATTTCTTCTTTCAGTACCATCGGTTCTTGATCATATGCTACCTCCTGAAATGATTGAACGTTGACCAATTCTTTTTGGTACAGTGACTGTATATTCCTTCCATCTTCTTTTTTTTTTTTTTTAATTTTTATTGTCCTTTAAGTGAAAGTTTACAAATCAAGTCAGTCTCTCATACAAAAATTTATATACACCTTGCTATATACTCCTAGTTGCTGTCCCCCTAATGAGACAGCACACTCCTTCCCTCCACTCTCCATTTTCGTATCCATTTGGCCAGCTTCTGACCCCCTCTGCCGTCTCATCTCCCATTCAGACAGGAGCTGCCCACGTAGTCTCATGTGTCTACTTGATCCAAGAAGCTCACTCCTCACCCGTATCATTTTTTATTCCATAAAAAAAAAAAAAATAGTCGAGTACAATCCCTGTCTGAAGAGTTGTCTTTGGGAATGGTTCCTCTCTTGGGCTAACAGAAGGTCTGGGGACCATGACCTCCCGAGTCCTTCTAGTCTCAGTCAGACCATTAAGTCTGGTCTTTTAATGAGAATTTAAGGTCTGCATCCCACTACACTTCTGCTCCCTCTAGGGTTCTCTGTTGTGTTCCCTGTCAGGGCAGTCATTGGTTGTAGCTGGGCACCATCTAGTTCTTCTGGTCTCAGGCTGATGTAGTCTCTGGTTTATATGGTCCTTTCTGTCTCTTGGGCTCATAATTACCTTGTGTCTTTGGTGTTCTTCATGCTCCTTTGCTCCAGGTGGGTTGAGACCAATTAATGCACCTTAGATGGCTGCTTGCTAGCGTTTAAGACCCCAGACGCCACTCTCCAAAGTGGGATGCAAAATATTTTTTAAATAGATTTTATTATGCCAATTGACTTAGATGTCCCCTGAAACCATGGTTCCCAGACCCCCGCCCCACTACACTGGCCTTCAAAGTGTTCAGTTTATTCAGGAAACTGCTTTTGGTTTAGTCCCGTTGTGCTGACCTAATAGTTCTTATCTACTATCTAATTAGTGAGAGCCCCTCTCCCTCTCTCCCCCTTCGTGTAACCATCAAAGAATATTTTCTTCTCTGTTTAAACTATTTTTCAAGTTCTTATAATAGCGGTCTCATACAATATTTGTTCTTTTGCAACCGACTAATTTCATTCAGCATAATGCTTTCCAGATTTCTCCATGTTATGAAATGTTTCATGGATTCATCATTGCTCTTTATTGATGCATAGTATTCCATTATGTGAATATACTATAATTCATCCATTCATCCGTTGATGGGCACCTTGGTTGCTTCCATCTTTTTGCTATTGTAAACAGTGCTGCAATGAATGTGGATGTGCACATATCTCTTCATGTAAAGCCTCTTATTTCTCTAGGATATATTCCAAGGAGTGGGATTGCTGGATCGTATGGTAGTTCTATTTCTAGCTTTCTAAGGAAGCACCAAATCAATTTCCAAAGCGGTTGTGCCATTTTACATTCCCGCCAGCAGTGTATAAGTGTTCCAGTCTCTCCACAACTTCTCCAGCATTTATTATTTTGTGTTCTTTGGATTAATGCCAGCCTTGTTGGAGTGAGATGGAATCTCATTGTAGTTTTGATTTGCATTTCTCTAATGGCTAATGATCGTGAGCATTTCCTCATGTATTTGTTAGCTACCTGAATGTCTTCTTTAGTGAAGTGTCTGTTCATATCCTTTGCCCATTTTTAATTGGGTTACTTGTGTTTTTGTACAGTTTTTGCAGTATCATGTAGATTTTAGAGATCAGATGCTGATCGGAAATGTCATAGCTAAAAACTTTTACAAAGTCTGTAGGTAATCTTTTTACTCTTTTGGTGAAGTCTTTGGATCCATCTTCTTTTGATGCTTCCTGCATTCAGTATTTTCCCCCATAGAATCCTTCAATATTACAAGTCGAGGCTTGAATTTTTTCTTCAGTTCTTTCAGTTTGAGAAATGCACAGCGTGTTCTTCCCTTTTGGTTTTCTATCTCCAGGTCTTTGCACATGTCATTATAACACTTTACTTTGCCTTCTCATGCTGCCCTTTGAAATCTTGTTTAGCTCTTTTACTTCATTATGCCTTCCATTTGCTTTAGCTACTTGACATTCAAAAGCAAGTTTCAGAGTCTCTTCTGACATCTATTTTGGTCTTTTCTTTCTTTCCTGTCTTTTTAATGACCTCTTCATTTCCTCACGTATGATGTCCTTGATGTCATTCCACAAATCATCTGGTCTTCAGTAATTAGTGTTCAACGCATCAAATCTATTCTTGAGATGGTCTCTAAATTCAGGTGGGATATACTCAAGGTCTTACTTTGGCTCTTGTGGACTTGTTCTAATTTTCTTCAGCTTCAACTGGAACTTGCATATGAGCAACTGATGGTCTGTCCCACATTCTGAATGATGATATTGAGCTTTTCCATCATCTCTTTCCACAGATGTAGTTGATTTGATTCCTGTGAATTCCATCTGGCAAGGTCCAGATGTATAACCCAGCCCAGTGCCATCGAGTCAATTCCAACTCATAGCGACCCTACAGGACACAGTAGAACTGCCCCATAGAGTTTCCAAGGAGTGCCTTGCGGATTTGAACTGCCAACCCTTTGGTTAGCAGCAGTAGCACTTAACCACTACGCTACCAGGGTTTCCTCCAGGTGTATAGTCTCCATTAATGTCATTGAAAAAAGGTATTTGCAATGAAGAAGGACTGGCTAAATGTATAATACATCTGACCATGGACATAACTGCAAACCTATAAAACACTATTGCAAGAAACCAAAAGAGACCTACATAAATGGAAAAACATACCATGCTCATGTAAGTAGACGCAACATTGTGAAAATGTCAATTTTACCCAAAGCAATCTACAAATACAATGCAATCCCAATCCAAATACCAACAGCATTCTTTAAGAAGATGGAAAAACTAATTAGCTTTATATGGAAATGAAAGAGGCCCTGGATAAGTAAAGCATTATTGAAGAAGAAGAACAAAGGAGGAGGTCTCACTCTACCTGACCTCAGAACCTACTATACAGCTACAGTAGTTAAAACAGCCTGGTACAGGTACCATGACAGACACATTGACCAATGGAACAGAATCAAGAACCCAGATGTAGATCAATTCATCTCTCGTAACCTGATCTTCGTCAAAGGCCTGAAGTCCATTAAATGGAAAAAAGACAGTCTTTTTAACAAACAGTGCAGTCAAAACTGGATGTCCATCTGTAAAAAAGTGAAACAAGACCCATATTTCACACCATACACAAAACTAATTAAAAATGGATCAAAGACCTAAATATGAAACCAAAAACTATGAAGATTCTTGAAGAAAAATGAAGTCAACACTGTTGTTGTTGTTGTTAGGTGCTGTCGAGTCAGTTCTGACTCATAGCGACCCTATGCACAACAGAATGAAACACTGCCCGGTCCTGCGCCATCCTTACAATCGTTGCTATGCTTGAGGTCATTGTTGCAGCCACTGTGTCAATCCACCTCGTTGAGGTTCTTCTTCTTTTCCACTGACCCTGTACTTTGCCAAGCTTGATGGCCTTCTCCAGGGACTGATCCCTCCTGACAACATATCCAAAGTGTGTAAGACGCAGTCTCACCATCCTTGCTTCTAAGGAGCATTCTGGTTGTACTTCTTCTAAGACAGATTTGTTCATCCTTTTGGCAGTCCATGGAATATTCGATATTCTTTGCCAACACCACAATTCAAAGGCGTCAACTCTTCTTCGGTCTTCCTTATTCATTGTCCAGCTTTCACATGCATATGATGTGATTGAAAATACCATGGCTTGGGTCAAGCGCACCTTAGTCTTCAAGGTGACATCTTTGCTCTTCAACACTTTAAAGAGGTCCTTTGCAGCAGATTTGCCCAATGCAGTGCATCTTTTGATTTCTTAACTGCTGCTTCCATGGCTGTTGATTGTGGATCCAAGTAAAATGAAATCCTTGACAATTTCAATCTTTTCTCCATTTATCATGATGTTGCTCTTTGGTCCAGTTGTGAGGATTTTTGTTTTCTTTATGTTGAGGTGTAATCCATACTGAAGGCTGTGGTCTTTGATCTTCATTAGTAAGTGCTTCAAGACCTTTCACTTTCAGCAAGCAAGGTTGTGTCATCTGCATAACCCAGGTTGTTAATGAGTCTTCCTCCAATCCTGATGCCCCGTTCTTCTCCATATAGTCCAGCTTCTCATATTATTTGCTCAGCATACAGATTGAATAGGTATGGTGAAAGAATACAACCCTGACACACACCTTTCCTGACTTTAAACCAATCAGTATCCCTTGTTCTGTCTGAACAACTGCCTCTTGATCTATGTAAAGGTTCCTCATGAACACAATTAAGTGTTCTTACATGTGTCTGTCAGTTTGTAGTACTGTGGGGGCTTGCGTGTTGCTGTGATGCTGAAAGCTATGCCACTGGTATTCAGGGTCACCCATGGAGGACAGGTTTCAGCTGAGGTTCCAGATTAAGACAGACTAGGAAGAAGGACCCAGCAGTCTACTTCTGAAAAGCATTAGCCAGTGAAAACCTTATGACTAGCAGCAGAACACTTAGGTCAACACTAGGGGCCCTTATATACAGCATAAATAGGATATTAGCCATAACTAACAATACACAAACACCAGAAGATAAGCTAGATAATTGGGATCTTCTAAAAATTAAACACTTGTGCACTTGTGCTCATCAAAAGACTTCACCAAAATAGTAAAAAGAGAATCTACAGACAGGGGAAAATTTTTTGGCTGTAACATATCCGACAAAGGTCTAATCTCTAAAATCTATAGGAAAATCCAACTCCACTACAACAAAAAGACAAATAATCCAATTAAAAATGGGCAAAGGATATGAACAGACACTTCACCAAAGAAGACATTTAGGCAGCTAACAGACACATGAGGAAATGCTCGTGATCACTAGCCATTAGAGAAATGCAAATCAAAATTATAATGAGATACCATCTCACCTGAACATTGGTGGTACTAATAAATTTTTTTTAATTAAAAAAAATTACAAATGTTGGAGAGGCTGTGGGGAGATTGGAACTCTTATGTACTGCTTATGAATGCAAAATGATACAATCATTTTGAAAAATAATTTGGTCCTTCCGTAAGAAGTTAGAAATAGAAATACCATTCAATCCAGCAATCCCACTCCTAGGAATACACCCTAGAGAAATAGGAGCCATCACACGAATAGACATATGCACACCCATGTTCACTGTAGCACTATACACAGTAGCAAAATGATGGAACCAATCTGAGTGTCCATCAACAGAGGAATGGATAAACAAACTATGGTACGTACATACAACGCAATACTATGCAACATTAAAGAACAGTGATGAATCTGTGGAACATCCCACAACATGGTTGAATCTGGAGGGCATTGTGCTGAGTGAAATAAGTCAATCACAAGAGGGGAAATACTGTATGAGACCACTATTATAAAACTCATGAAAAGGTTTACACACAGAAATAATCTTTAATGGTGTGATGGTTAAGATTGTGTCAACTTGCCTGGGCCATGATTCCCAGTGTTTTGGCAGTTGTATAATGTTGTCATCACTTCCCTGTGAATTTTGATATGTGATCACCCCCATGATGGAATCTTCTGAGTGGTACTGGCAGGGGTGGGGCCTGTGGCAGCTCACCACCCCCTCATTCTTCATCTCTCTGCCTTCTGCTGCCTACTTCCTTCCTGCTCACCTTGCAAAGGTTGTTGGCTTGTTCTGGATCCAGCAGCTGTCTTTTGTCTGACCGGTGGTTCTCGGGACTTGAGCTAGCAGCTTATCTGTCCATCTTGGGATTTGTCGATCTTCATGGCCTGTGAGCAAGAGTCCTGCTCCCCGACCTACCTATCTTGGGTTTGCCAGCCCCTGCAGCTACGTGACTCCAGAGAAACCTTGAGGTCTTGCCTGTCGACTTTGGGGATTCCTTGATGGTTACAGCCTGTGAGCAGAAGTCCTGCTCTCTGACCTGCTCATCTTGGGTTCACCAGCTTCTGCAGCTCCATGAATTGGGAAAGCTTCCATCCTGATCCAAGCACTTGGGGTGTTCCAACCCCTACAATCACATAAGCTGTTTCCTTGATATAAAAGTCTATATATATATTCATATGCCTTATGGTTTTGCTTCTCAGAGAACCCAGCTTAAGACAAATGGTTATGAGGGAGGGGGATTGGGAGGCAAAAACATCAACTAGTTAACAGATAAGTGGTAACTTTGGAGAAGCATAAGACAGTACACAATACTGGGGAAGTCAGCACACTTGACCCAGGCAGAGTCATAGACGCTTCATAGACATATTCAAACTCCCTGAGGGACCAAATAACTGGGCTGAGGACTGGGGACCATGGTCTTGGAGGACATCTAGCTCCACTGGCATAACATTATACTTTGGTGAGGAACATTTGGGGTCTTAAAAGCTTGTGAGTGGCCATCTAATATACATCTACTGGTCCCACCCCATCTGGAAAAAAAAGAGAATGAAGAAAGCCAAAGACACAAAGGACTAGTGGACCACAACTACTACAGGCTCCACCAGACTGAGTCCAGAACAACTAGATGGTGCCTGGCTGCCACCACAAACTGGTCTGACAGGGATCACAATAAAGAGTCCCATGCAGAATAAGAGAAAAATGTAGAACAAAATTCAGACTGATAAAAAAGACCAGGGTTACTGATCTGACAGAGACTGGAGAAACCTCAAGAGTATGGCCCCCAGATACCAGTACTGAAGTTACTCCTGAAGTTCATTCTTCAGCCAAAGATTAAAAAAAAAAAAAAAACCGTTGCTGTCGAATTAATCCTGACCCATAGCGACCCTACTGGACAGGATATAACTACTCCATAGGGTTTCCGAGGAGTGCATGGTGGATTTGAACTGAATGACCTGCTGGTTAGTAGCCAAACTCTTAACCACTACACCACCAGGGTTTCCGCAAAAACAGACACCTGCCCCCAATGGGTTCAGCCAAAGATTAGATATGCCGATAAAACAAACAACACCTGTAGCTCAATCATGTGTAAGAAACTAAATGGGCACACCAGCCAAAAAGCAAAGATGAGAAGACAGGAAGGAACAGGAAAACTGGGCAAACAGAAATGGAGAGCCGGAGGTTGAGATTGGGAGAGTGTCGACAGACACATCATGGGATTAGCAACCAATGTCACAAAACAATTTGCCTATTAATCATTTAATGAGAAACTAATTTGCTCTGTAAACTTACACCTAAAGCACGATATTAAAAAAAAATGTATAATGCGTTGTGCTTCTCATTGCCACAGCCAACCCTCAAGGCATATGACCATGTGATGAATTATGTATTTAGAGGAAACCGATTTTTCTAAGGAGGATGAGGTTTAGTTCTGAAGTTAAACCCTGTTAGAATACCAGTTATTCCTTTAATGGGGTCTGTTCACCACACACACCCCCATCAAAACCTAGCCACCCTGAAGATGAAACCCAGACAGAGTGACAGCAAGCTGACGTCAGATAGTTCCCGACTGCAAAAAAATCAAACGGTGTCCAGTCGCCAAAGAGCAGCATCCAGAGCGTTACCAACTGCCGGAAGAGCAGCCCAGCCGCGACAAAATCTTCTGCGACTGGAGTTCGGGAAGTAACATGGTGAGATCCAGTTCCCTACAGAAAGACAACTGGACACAGCAGCCTGAAGACTCACAACAAGAAAATTATTCCCGGAGAGTCCGAGTCCTTGCAGAATAGTGGTAATTCCTTTGTAAGTCATCTGTCGCCCCCTGGCGGTGGCTTGGTCAAAAAGGGACGATGTATGTGGGAATTTTAGATGTTGAGGTGTTTGGACCTCTGGTTTAGGGAGGATTTCAGAAATAAATTTAGGTTCGCTATTCTGAAATTATCTGAGAATTTCTCTTCTGCTCTCCTGATAAACATGCGACTTCTGTTACGGTGTAACTGTTTGTGGGGGGAGAAGGGGACAAAGCTCAGTGCCTGATTACGTGAAGTATGTTTCTGAAGGGAAGGCTCTCACTGAGACGTTAAATAAGAGCCTTAAATAAACTTGTTGTTTTAATTACCTGCAAGGAATTTCCCCAACAAGCTCCTGGGCTTTACCTCCTTTTCCCTTAGCTGAAAAAGCAGAGTTACACTTCAAAAGACCTAGTTTTAAAATGGATCTAATCTTATTCTTTCCTGACTAATGGTTGGTTTTGTATCCAAAAACTACAATATTAAGTGGAATCAGGCTGCAATTCATCACTAAACTTCCTCACAAAAATGTTTATACGTTTCATTTTAGAAATACTGCCTTAGTTAAACTGTATCAAAAATAAGAATTTGAGTTAGACTAGAAATTGATGTAAAGAAAGTTGTAGCTAATTGCCCCTTGTAAATCCTCCTCCTCCTCCTTGCAACCCGTTTGATGCGAACTAGTTACACTGCCTGTAACCACTTACACTAGTTACTTCTTTGTTCTGTCCTGCAAGGCAGAACACGCTTTGGCAATCGACTTGAATGCATCTTTCTCCAGGGAAATTATTCCTTCGTAAAAATTTTCTTTTAAAATCAACTGGAATGTGGGTCCAGTGACTCCACTAGGACAAGTCCCTGAGTAGCGAACATGGTTAATGCACTTGGCTGCTAAGTGAAAGGTTGGCGGTTCGAGGCCAACCAGAGGCGCCTCGGAAGAAAGACGTAGTGATGATCTACTTCAAAAGAAATCAGCCTCGGAAACCCTCTGGAGCAAAGTGCTAGGCTGACACACATGCGGTCACCATGACTCAGATTCAACTGGAGTAACCGGCTAGCTGGCATCAGTGTTAACGAAGAGTAACTACAGGGCAGTTTCCAACATAACAACCGGGAGTAACTGCTTTGGTTGGATGAGTCTCGAAGGTCTTTCTGAGACTGAAATTGAAGCTGCAGTTTGAAGGATGATTATGAATTCGGCTTGTTAAAGGAGACACACTGCTCCAGGTTAATTCTCATGTGGTCACGCTGGAGGAAAAGAGTATGGTGAAGTTGAAAACTGAGATCCGGCCCGGGTCACAGGAGTTGGGGTGCTGGAACAGGGGAGGTGCAGGGTCAAGAGAAGCTACTAGACAAGGTGGTGTGGACTTTTAAGCCCTGTTAATGATTTGGTATTTTTCTTGAGAAATTAGAATGTGGAAAATCCAGAGACTGTGGTCTCACTTAAACATCTATAGCAGAATGTTTCCACTCAGGCCCGTGTGGGCATGTTGCTGTTAGGTGCTGTGGAGTCCGGTCCACCTCACAGCGACACAACACAACACTGCCCGGTCCTGCCCCATCCTCACAACCATTGCTACACTTGAGTCCATCGCTGCAGGCACTGTGTCAGTCCAACTTGGGTCTTCCTCTCCTTCACTGACCCTCTTCTTTACCAAGCATGATGTACATCTCCAGGGACCGGCCCCACCTTATAACATGTCCAAAGTACGTGAGAAGTCTCACCATCCTCCCTTCTAAGGGGCATCTGGCTGTACTTCTTTCCAGATTTGTTTGCTCTTCTAGCAGTCCATGGTATAGTCAAGATTCCTTGCCAACGCCATAATTCAAAGGCACCAATTCTTTTTGTCTTATTCACGGTCCAGCTTGTATATATGTATATGTATATGTATTTATGTATGTATGATTGAAAAGGCCATGGCTTAGGTCAGGCGCACCTTAGTCCTCAAAGTGACATCTTTGCTTTTCAGCACTTTAAAGAGGTCTTTTGCAGATTTGCCCAGTCCAATACGTCATTTGATTTCTTGATTGCTGCTTCCACGGGCATTGCTGATAGTGGATCCAAGTAAAGTGAAATCCCTGACAACAAGAATTTCCTTGAAATCCAGTCAACGCCCATGAAAGCAGCAGTCAAGAAATCAAACGACGTATTGCTTGTGCATCCAAGTAAAATGAAATCCTTGGCAACATCAATCTTTGCTCCATTTATCAGGATGTTGCTTATGGACCTAGTTGTAAAGATTTTTAAAAAATTACTTGTTGTGATTGAGGTGTCATCCATACTGAAGGCTGTAGTCTTTGGTCTTCATCAGTAAGTGCTTCAAGTCTTCTTCCCTTACAGCAAGCAAGGTAGCGTCGCCTGCGTATCCCAGGGCTGTCGAGTCGATTCCGACTTACATACGGAGGTTGTTAATGAGTCTTCCTCCAATCCTGACGCTCAGGCAGGAGTGTCTCCCAGAGGTGTGTCTGTCTCCGTGTGTTTTCCAGCCTGTGTGTGATGAGACTCAAAAGCACAGCAAGCTCCGAGAGACTTACCTGTGAGTCGTATTTACCGTTTAAGAGGCACATATGCTATTTTTGTTAGTTGCCATCAAGTCGGTCCTGACTCGTGGGACCCCATGTGTTGCAGAACTGTGCCCCATAGGGAAACAGGTCACCAGGTCTTTCTTCTGAGGTGCCCCTGGGTGGACTCGAACTGCCAACCTTTTGGTTTGTAGTTGAGCGCTTAACTGCGCCACGCAGGTAATGCCTAAGGGGTGCGTTAAAAAAAAAAAGTTGCTGCCGAGTTGATTTCAACTCATAGCAACCCTATAGGACAGAGCAGAACTCCCCCATAGGGTTCCCAAGGAGTGGCTGATGGATTTGAACTGGTGACCTTTCGGTTAGCAGCCGAGCTATTAACCATTGCACCACCAGAGCTCCAAGTGGTGAATAATTATGTATTATTTGGTCCTTTAAGTATATATGGGAAAACTTTAAGCTTCACAATCATTTACAGTAAGTTTTCAAGAGCTTGATATTGAACTAAAATACAAAAGCCGTGATCAAGCTAACATTTTTTAAGGTATATGGGGTACATGCAGCTATATAAAGTATACAACTTTGTAAGTTGTGACACATATATGTTTATGATGAAAATAATAAGAAACCCTGGTGGCACAGTGGTTAAGAACTACAGCTGCTAACCAAAAGGTCAGTAGTTTGAATCCATCAGGTGCTCCTTGGAAACCCTATGGGGCAGTTCTACTCTGTCCTTTAGGGTTGCTGTGGGTCTGAATCGACTCGATGGCAACAGGTTTTTTTTGTTTTTTGTAAGCTAAGTTCTGAATGAAGAATTAAAAGTCATAAATGGAATACTGGACAATAGAATTTCTGATACATTAGATACCTATCAAAGAGTGCAGCCCATTTCAGGAATAAAAATGTTTCTGTTTTATAAGACGTCCATGTCCCCATTTTTCACCAAGAAGATAAGCAGTATGTTTTCTGGGGTAGGTGAGGAAACGTAACTTATAAAATGCCTCATCTATTTCTGGTCAGTAGAACAAATTTGGGAAGAAAAACAGTTTGTCAAAATGATCTAAATTTTTTTTTTAAATATTCTCTCAAATTCTATGTAAGTCATGTTTTATGTGGAATAGCGCTCCATCTCACCTGGAGTAGAGGGAGGGGCATATCACCTGGTTGTCTACTGCTACATATTATGTTGTTGTTAGTTGCCGTCTAGTCAGTTCCGACTCATAGTGACCCCTATGTACCACAGAACAAAACACTGCCCAGTCCTGCACCTGGTTCACAATCGTAGTTATGCTTGAGCCCATTGTTGCAGCCATGTCAATCCATCTTGTTGAGGGTCCTACTCTTTCCTGCTGACCCTGTACGTTACCAAGCATGATGTCCTTCTCCAGAGACTGATCCCTTCTGATAACATGCCCAAAGTATGTGAGACGCAGTCTTGCCATCCTTGCTTCTAAAAAGCATTCTGGTTGTACCTCTTCTAAGACAAATTTGTTCATTCTTTGGGCAGTCCATGGTATATTCAATACTCTTCGCCAGCACCACAATTCAAAGGCATTGATTCTTCTTCGGTCTTATTCATTGTCCAGCTTTCGCATGCATATGATACCATTGAAAATACCATGGCTTGGGTTAGGAGCAACTTAGTCTTCAAGGATAAACCCTGGTGGTGTAGTGGTTAAGAGCTATGGCTGCTAACCAAAAGGTAGGCAGTTTGAATCCACCTAGGTGCTCCTTGGAAACCCTATGGGGTAGTTCTACTCTGTCCTTTAGGGTCACTATGAGTCGGAATCGACTCAATGGCAACGGATTTGCCTGCGTAAAATACTTCTCTAAAATTTTGTGGCTTCAAACAATTTTTGTTTTCTCCACGGTTCTGCTTCTGGCACAGGGCTACAAAAGAACGTCCATTTTCTCTTTCACTTGAAATCAGCAGGGCAGCGACTGTCACTCCGTGATTCCTTCCCATGTTTCCAGCATGGCGGCTTCATCGTATGTGGAATTTTTACCTTAGACTCAGGGATCCCTAAGAGGGCCACCCAACAGACAAAGCCTGGCAGGAGCAGTATTTTTAATCTCCTAGCTTCAGAAGTCTCATACCATCAATTCCACTAAACTCTCTCTGTTAGAACCAAGGTTCTAAGGCCAGTACGTGTTGAAGGAAAGAGGAATAGACCCCACTTTTGATGGGAGAATTGTCAAAATATTTGCAGCTGTCTTTTAAGACTACCATAGCAGGCATCAACTCGACAGCAACGGGCAACGGGTATAAGCAGGCATGCTTGAATCTTCCATTTCCAGAAATTGTGAAGTGTAGCCATTTGGTTACAAATACGCCTATCTGTGCCCATTCCAAAGAAAGGTGATCCAACAGAATATGGAAATTATTGACAAATATCATTAATATCACAAGCAAGTAAAAATTTGCTGAAAATAATCCAAAAGCAGTTGTACCAGTACATCAACAGGGAACTTCCAGAAATTCAAGCCAGATTCCGAACAAGGGATATCATTGCTGGTGTCAGGTGAATCTTGGCTGAAAGGAGAGAATACCAGGAAGATGTTTACCTGTGTTTTATCGACTATGCAAAGACATTAGACTCTGTGGGATCATAACAAATTATGGATAACCATTACAAAGAATATGAATTCCAAACACTTAATTGTGCCCTTGAGGAACCTGTACTTACACCAAGAGGCAGTCGTTTGAAAAGAATAGGGGGTTACTGCGTGGTTTGAAGTCAAGAAAGGTATGCACCAGGGTTGTATCCTTTCACCTACTTATTCAATCTGCATGCTGAGCAAATAACCTGAGAAGCTGGTCTATACAAAGACAAACGTCTCATCAGGATTGGAGGAAGACTCATTAACAACCTACGATATGCAGATGACACAACCTTGCTGCTGAAAGTGAAGAAGGCTTGAAGCACTTACTGATGATCAAAGATTGCACCTCAAAATAAAACTAAAAATTTCACTAGACCAATAAGCAACATCATGATAAACGGAGAAAATGTTGAAGTTGTCAAGGATTTCACTTTATTTGGATCTACAATCACCACCACCTATGGAAGTGGTAATCAAAAAATCAAACATCGTATTGGATTGGGCAAATCTGCTGCAAAAGACCTCTTTAAGTGTTGAAAAGCAAAGATGTTACTTTGAGGACTAAGGTGCGCCTGACCCCAGCCATGGCATTTTCAATCACCTTATATGCATTCGAAAGCTGGATGGTAAATAAGACCAAAGAATTGATGCCTTTGAATCATGTTGGTGAAAAATACTGAATATACTATGGATTGCCAGAAGACTGGACAAGTCTGTCTTGGAAGAAGTACAGCCAGAGTGCTCCTTTGAAGCTAGGATGTAGTGACTTTGTCTCACACACTTTGGACATGTTATCAGCAGGAACCAATCCCTGAGGTAGGGCATCGTGCTTAGTAAGGTAGAGGGTCAGTGAAAAAAAGGAAGACCCTCAACGTGATAGACTGACACAGGGGCTGCAGCAATGGGGTCAAACACAGCAATGATTGTTAAGGATGGGGCAGGACCAGGCAGCGTTTCATTCTGTTGTACACAGGGTAGCTGTGAGTCAGAACCAACTGGACAGCACCTAACAACATATTTGTGGTTATAATCTCATTTGGGAATAATGGCTTTTCTCTGTTGTGTTAATGAGGTAGTATTTATGTAGGGTAAGTCTTAGGACAATCACTTTTTGAGATGTAAAAGAGCAGATGAAGCAGGTAGCAAGCAGCAAGCAAGCTGAGATGGAGGAAGACAGATACCATGCCACATGAAGATCACCAACACCTAAGGAACGGAAGAGGAAGAGAGACAAGGACCTTCCCCTAGAGTGAACAGTGAAAGCCTTTCCCTAGAGCCAGCACCCTGAATTCTGATTTCTAGTCCCCCAAAATGCTTGAAATTAAACTTTTGTTTCTTAAACTACCTACATGTGGTATTTGTTATAGGAACACAGAAACAAAGACATTGGTGTAATCTTGAAAAGATTCCTTTCACCCAGTGTGTGTCAGCTGACAGGTGTGGCCCTAGAGGGGTTTCCCAAGTGTTTTCTGAAGAGAAGTAATGGGGCACAAGTCATTCCCCAGTCCACTTTTTCACGAAGATCCCAAGATGTAGAAAGAAATGTTGCTGCATTCCCAGAAATCAAGGTGCAAGAGTGTAACTTTCCTCTTAGCACGTGTTAAGTGTGCTTGTTGCTTGGTGGTTTTATGTTCATTTGTTAAAAAAAAAAAAGTGAAATTCACAATTTTTAGGGTAGCTCTGAGTTTTTATAAATGCGTATTCACACCACTATCAAGATACGTAACACTCCATCATCCCAAAAGAATTCTCCCATGGGGTCCACTTGTACTCCCCGACACTTACCTCCTGATATGTTTTGGATCTCTAAACTTTTGCCATTTCCATGGTGTCATTTAATAGGAAACCATACAGTCCAAGGAGTCTTTGGTAAAACTAAGCAGTCACATTTTTCTTTCAGTGTTCTTCCAGATTTTAAAATTTTCAGCAGTGTTAGTACAAGTGGTGCCACACATTAACTCTTCAACATAGAGATTCCATTACTAGGAGTGACATGAACTCAGGCAAGGGTCTACGTCTAGGTTCCTTCATTTGTATGATAGGAAGGGTGATTAGGGTGAGAGGGGACTCAGGTACTGATTAGCACTCACTAATCTTTGCAGGGCTACAAAGACATAGTTAGCATGGAAAAAAGAAGACTGCATATCATTTGCTCTTTAATAAAACACGAAGGTGTTACTTTTTTCCTCTTCTCTACCTAGTGCCAAATGTGTAAGCACAGGCATGTGACACCTATGAAAAAGGAAAATGGGTCTTGGGGGTTTTGTTGGTTATTTAAACAAAAAGCTCCCAACTTCTCCCCCTACAAAACACATTAAATTTTTTCCTTCTAGGATAGCAAATGCATCATCTTTTCTACTAAATGCTACTCAAAATGATACTCTCTTTCTGGAGCTCACCTTCAAACTACAAAAACCTCTCAATGATTCTGCGCATCTTGCTAATATGACTGTCTGCTGCTTCTTTACCGAGGGCTTTTACCTCCACTCAATTCTTACTGCCTCAAAAACGTTTAAAACTTTCAAAGAGTTACGTTCATGACCTAAGAACATCTACAGTGAAGTGAGTTCCTTATGAGGTCTTTTCCCTGTGACAAAGAGCATTCTAATATTTAAGGCATTTGACATGACTGAGGCCTCCGACTAAAGTGTAGGCCTAACTCCATCTCAGCTTGAGACTCATTTTGTATTTTTAAATACAGTTTCTGTCGTACAATACAGCCTATCACGTCTGTAAATTTTCCACTGCACACATGTCGAGGAAATCAAGAAAATGAGCTGGCAGCTTGTGCCCACAAATCCCCTATGCATCGGTCTGTCTCCCTGTATCGTAACTCCAATATTTCAGGAATGGCTTCTTCACTTCTGCCTTCCAAATCACACACGAGTTAGGATATTGTTAAATTGAAACATGGAACCGTAAAAGGAGTCTTGTCAATATAATTCCCAACATGTCCCACACTGACATAACACAATCCAAGAGACCCATCTCCAACTCTAGATTTATCATATCAAGGTTTCTCTGAATGTAAAGCCTATTGTCCAATTTACAAATAGAATCAAGGACAATGGGCAAAGGCTGAATTTAACAATTCGCTTCAGGCTATATTTTTTGAAGAAGTTTGCATAATTACAAATTTCTGCCAACTATTTATTGGAAGGAGCCCTTGTGGCACAGTGGTTAAGAACTACAGCTGCTAACCAAAAGTTAACAGTTCAATTTCACCAGCTGCTCCTTGGAAACCCTATGGGGCAGTTCTACTCTGTCTTACAGGGTTGCTATGAGTTGGAATCGGCTTGACAGCAACAGGTGTATATGGTGTATTTGTTGGAAAGGAAAATGAAATAAGGGCACTGGTAATTAAAAAAAAAATTCTGTAAGTAGACTATGTGTAATATGTAACTCATATCCAGCAACTACAACACTAGGCATATTAAAAAATCTGAAAAATACTGTTACTACTGTTCTAACAATTACAGAACCTCATAAAAAATGCATAAAAGGCTATATTTGTATTAAAAATATACCTCAAAACACTAGAAAGATAGAACTTCTACTTACTAAATGATAAGAAAAAACACTACCTATCAAAACTTCAGGAGCCCTGGTGGCACAGTAGTTAAAGCACTTGGCTGCTGAAAGGTCCGCTGTTCAAGCCCACCAGGTGCCCCACTGCAGAAAGATGTGGCAGTCTGCTTCCTTAAAGCAGACTGCCTATGGGGCAATTGTAGTCTGTCCTATAGGGTAGCTATAAGTTGCAATTAATTATATGGCAATGGATTTTTTTGTCAAAAGTTATATACTAGAGTTGAGTACTTACAGAATTCTTTCTCCCTTAATATTTATTTCTCAAAGGTAGTAAGTAGAAATACACACATTATCAGTCCACTTAAGGATGAGGTAATAATAAAGGCAATAACATTTATAATTTTTATAAGATTTTTCTCCTGGTGTTTTATAGAGTATAATACAGGAATTACCTTCCAGTAGGCTTTCCCACCCTACATTTATAATATTCTTCTCTAGTATGTGTTCTCACATGATATTTTAAAGCAGAAGAAGAATTAAAAGCTTTGCCACATTTCTTACATTCATATGGTTTCTCTCCAGTGTGTATTCTCATATGTATTGGTAAAGATGAGGGACTCTTGAAGGCTTTCCCACATTCCTTACACACATACGGTTTCTCTCCAGTATGCATTCGCAAATGTCCTCGCAGGTATGACAGCTGACTGAAAGCTTTCCCACACTGTTTACATTCATAAGGTTTCTCCCCAGTGTGTGTACTCATATGTGTTCGTAAAGATAAAGGCCATTTGAAGGTTTTTCCACACTGACTGCATTCATAGGGTTTTTCACCAGAGTGTGTTTTCATATGTGCTTCTAGGGATATAGGCCAATTAAAGGCTTTCCCACATTGTTTACATTCATAGGGTTTCTCTCCACTATGCACTCTCATATGATTTGATAAAAATGAGGGCCATTGGAAGGCTTTTCCACATTCCTTACATACATAGGGTTTCTCTCCATTATGCATTCTCACATGTCCTTGAAGGTATGAAAGTTGACTAAAAGCTTTCCCACATTGCTTACATTCATAGAGTTTCTCTTTACTGTGAGTCCTCTCATGCCTACGAAGGTTTTGGAGGTAACTGAAGGCTTTCCTACATTGCTTACATTCATAGGGTTTTTCACCAGAATGTGTTCTCATATGTTCTCGTAAATGTTTAGGACAATTGAAGGCTTTCTCACATTGCTTACATTCATAGGGTTTTTCTCCAGTGTGTATACTCATATGTGTTCGTAAAGACATGGCCCAATTGAAGGCTTTTCCGCATTGCTTACATTCATAAGGTTTCTCGCCAGAGTGCATCCTCATATGTGCTCGTAAAGATATGGGCCAATTGAAGGCTTTCCCACATTCCTTACATTCATAGGGTTTCTCTCCAGTGTGTAATCTCATATGTTTTCGTAAAGATGAGGGCCACTTGAACGCTTTTCCACATTCCTTGCAATCATAAGGTTTCTTTCCAGTATGCGTTCTAACATGTTCTCGAAGGTATGAGAGCTGACTGAAGGCTTTCCTGCATTCCTTACATTCATAGGGTTTCTCTCCGGTGTGTGTAGTCATATGTGCTCGTAAGGATAAGGGCCATTTGAAGGCTTTCCCACATTGCTTACATTCATAGGGTTTCTCATCTGAATGCATTCTCATATGTGCTTCTAGGTGTATAGGCCAACTGAAGACTTTCCCACAATGCTTACATTCATAAAGTTTCTTTCCGGTGTGTATACCCATATGTGTTCGTAAGGATAATGGCCATTTGAAAGCTTTGCCACACTGATTACATTCATAGGGTTTCTCAACTGAGTGCGTTCTCATATGTGCTCGTAAGTATACAGGCCAGCTGAAGGCTTTTCCACATTGCTTACATTCATGTTGTTTCTCTCCAGTATGCGTGCTCATATGTATTCGTAAAGATAGGGGCCATTTGAATGCTTTCCCACACTGATGGCATTCATAGGGTTTTTCTCCAGTGTGCACTCTCACATGTCTTTTTAGGGATATGGGCCAACTAAAGGCTTTCCTGCACTGGTTACATTCGTAAGGTTTTTCTCCAGTGTGCCTTCTCATATGTCTTCGTAAGGATATGGGCCAACTGAAAGCTTTCCCACATTGCTTACATTCATAAGGCTTCTCCTTAGTGTAAGTCCTTTCATGACTTTGAAAGGACTGGAGATAACTGAAGGTTTTCCCACATAATTTACATGCACAAGGTCTTTCTGCATTGTGAGATTGCTCATGCATTTTTATGGCTGATGGACAACTACAAGTCTGCATATATTCTTGACATTGATAGGGTTTGTGTCCAGTGTCACTTGCAACGTGCCTCTTAAGCGATGAACGATGCCTACTGACTTTTCCAGATTCACTGCATTCATATGGATTGAGTAGAATAGGATTTTCCTCAAACAGTTTAAGATTTAGAATCTGGCCGAAGGTTTCTCCATATTGATTATGATCATTAATTTCACAGAGTCTCTCAATCATGTGTTTTCTGTTAAAATGAAGGGAAGAATGTTATAAATAAAATATTAATGGAGTATTAACATTTATGAGTTACTACTAGGGTTCCATTTTAATCATTTGTGTTAACAGTGTGGGTTTTCTGCCCTATCTGAATTGCCTGAAAGTGGAATAAACTGAATGCTTTGTAAGAGGACTCAAAGACACTTACTCTTAAAACAGTGTTTGTTATTTACAGAGTTTCCTAACAACTATTTCCAGTTGAGTTATGTTTCAAACACTCAATGCCCAACTCACATTTAGTAAAAAATTTGTTGTGAACATTTCCTGTGAATAAACAAAGATGGAGCTATGCATCTGTGGGCTTTTTATTTGCTTTTTAATTTCAGAAATATTAAGACTCTCTCCTGGAATACTGCATTCTCTTTTTTGTGAAACTCACCTCAGAAGTATCTCCTGGTTTTTTTGCTGATCTTCAGTGCTAGGGCCTTCCCAAATTTTTCCTAAAATGGAGGACCAAGAATCATTTCTTGTGGACTTTGTTGTTTTATGTTCCTTGGATAATTTTTTCACATAGATATCCTGTTGAGAAATGGACTCATTGGCCTTAAATGGAGTCTCATCATCTGAAACCAAAAAAGTGAGCAAATGTTATAAGGAAGAAGGCAACAGTTAGCAAAGAAGACATTGAAGAGTTTGGCTATTTCAGGACTTCATCAAAAAAAGCACCAGGTGTTATAACGGAAAACAATTTAATAGATACAATTAAATTCCCTCAAGGTTTCCAAAACCAAACTTATCTGGGCCCCCAAAGGATCTGTGAAACCTATATGCACACTGATCACAGTAAGGGAATTTCAAGTCTTTTAACCAAGACAGAAAGAAAAACTCAGTTTACACATAGATTCTCATGGTCATAGAGGAACTATTAGACTCAGGCTCCATGACGGTTGAGACCCCATCTGTCTTACTGATCAATATATCCCCTTCCCACATCACAAATCTTGGAACAGGCTTGATGAGCAAGAAGTGCTTGTTCTCTAAATAACTAAGGGAAGAAGTAACGTCATCCTTACCTAGTGAAGCCAGGTTCCTGAAGGTTTCCAGCATCACATCTCTGTAGAGCTTCCTCTGAACCGGATCCAACAAAGCCCACTCCTCCAGAGTGAAGTCCACGGCCACATCCTCAAAGACCACAGACTCCTGAAACATATGACATGTGTGTGCAGGAAGATGGGTGAAGCTGACAGCACTGGGGAACTGGACTCAATTCATATGCAGTTCAAACAAGATTCTGGAGTCTCTTAATATCTACCCTGTGACTCAGTGATCTGACCTCTTACTCTGTGTCTGCACTCACTAACTCATAGATTAAACAGCACCACTATTATGCAGAATGTGTCTATTTGACTCATAGCGACCCTATAGGACAGAGCAGAACTGCCCCATAGGGTTTCCAAGGAGCACCTGGTGGATTCAAACTGCCGACCTTTTAGTTAGCAGCTGTAGCTCTTCACCACTGTGCCACCAGGGTTTCCAATAGATTAAACAGCACCACTAATACATGGGACGTGTCTATTCGGGTTTTCTGTGACAACTTCAAGTTTTTTTTTTTTTCTTTAGTTTCTAGCATTGTATTTTTCTTTTCTTTCTTAATTGTGCTTTAGGTGAAAGCTTACAGCTCAAGTTAATTTCTCATACAAAAATTTATACACATACTGTTTTGTGACATTAGTTGCAATGAACACTTCAAGTATTATGAGAAGGATCCAGAGCACACTGGAAAAATTAGAGAAATACTAAACAAAGGAAACTATTTCCATTTTAAAACCACCAATTCCTATGACAAAAGCTACTTCATCTCCTTCCCAACTCTCACCACATCAATCAGCAGGACGTCAAGTTCAGGGTCAAACCTGAATTAGGGTCTTAAGGAATAAAAACATATTGCAGTACTAAGCTTCCCTCACCAAACAAGAGAGGCCAATGTGCCTGTAGAAACCCAACTTGCAACAAGGGACAGCTAGTCACAATATCCTCAAGAACCCCATGCTATTAGAAATAATCAGATAGGTCCTACTTGCTAAACAGAAATATTCCTTTGGAGCAATATTGACTTATCTGTGTAACAGTTATAACAGACTCAGTTTCTATCTTCCTCTCTGTGCTACTTCGTGGGACTAGAAAGTTACTGAAAAGTAGAGCTCAGGAAAGAGAAAAATTACAGTAAAAACAAAACATAAGGTCTTAGACCTCCATACATCCCACATATTCCCAAGTCTTGGCAGTACCTACCAGTATTGAGTACACACACACACGCGCGCGCCAAGTTGCCAAAAGAACTCTTTTCCACCAAAGCCATAAAAAAGTATGCCGGATTTGCTGACCTCAAGAAGGAGGGTAAGAGTCCACCTTGCATGGAGCCAACTGAAGGCTGAAACATTCTACTGTGAATTTGCACATGGTTATTATACACACACAGGTTTTGGCAGTGCTTTTCTCTAAAGAACACACTCCCGTCTCAATTTCCAGGAGGATATGATCCCCAGAGTCGTTTTCGAGGCTGCACTCCCAACTTCACTTATTGGGTACACAAGCATGACAGTCCAACCCCTGCTCATAGCAACAATGAGCTGCATGGTTCCCCTGATGTGTCTGAAAAACATCATCGACTCACTGATATCCATGTGCAGGGAACAGAGACAATACTGTCAGGCAACAAGCCTGATGTTAAAATTTACCTACTCAGCAGAACAGCAGCAGGATAGGAACACCGCTATTGTGGGTACACAATGAAATGAGCTCCCTGGGTCACCCTTAATTCCTTTGGGTAGAGCTATCTGTAGTGCTTTCTCATAATAAAGTTCCGGTACCTAGCATACAAAAAGAGTTAACATACCAGGCCTAGGACTTACCCTTACAATAGCCTGCTGGCAAGGTTAGCCCCTGTCTGGTGGGTGAGAACTTGGATTTCAGGAGGGTTCCAGCTACTGCATGTGGTGAGTTGCTTATTGTGCCTAAACAGTTGATGCAAACAATATGGTTTAAGCTTTCCTTCTGGGTGTCTGGAATTTTGGTACATGCTAGGGAGGCGGTTCTTACATGATCACCCGCCAATACATATCCTGGGAACTGAGACTCTAACAAGCTTCACCAGTAGGAAACATTTCAAACCTGTTGTCACAACTTAACTGCGATAGGAATGAAGTGCAACCTACGTGACCTCACCGGGAAACAGTTCTTAAAAACTTGCAGCTGTCGAATTGTACACTTAAAAATGGTTAAAACTCCTAAAGCATTATGCTCTTTTAAGAACTATCTATATGGGATCAAAGTGACAACAGCAACTTAAAAAATTAGACAGGAAGTCTTGGGGGCAGTGAGTTTATGCTAATGCGGGAGGAACAACTCAGAAAAGGTGGGTGAGAATGGTCGTACAATTCGAAGAAAGTCATCAATATCAATGACCTGTACGTGTAGAAAACGTTGATTGGTGTATGTTTAGCTGTGTATATTCTCAACGATAACAAAATATTAAAAAAACATTGTTATTTATTGGTGAAATTGAAACTAATAACAGTTTCAAACATGTCTTCAACAAATTCAGAGCTTCACAATTTGATGCATAAGAATTGGACTTAATAAGAACTGATGGGAATAAAAGAAGCTATATGATGAGGTTCTTTGGCCTTAAAATTTCTCTAAAATGTTTTTAAAATATATATGCTTATGTTCAAGCATTATCTGGTGTATTTTGGGGTGATGAAAACCTTTTGGAAATAGTGGTGATGGTAGCACAACACAGTACGTGTAATCAATGGCACGGAATTGTGCATTAAAAATGGGTAAAACGGCAAATTTTTTGTTATATATATGTGCATATAACCACAATAAGGTTTTTAACTTATACCAAAGACGTTACTAAAAAACCAAAAAAACCAAACCCGTTGCCATCAAGTCAATTTTGACTCATAGCGACCCTATAGGACAGAGTAGAACTACCCCATAGGGTTTCCAAGGAGCACCTGGTGGATTCGAACTGCAGACCTATTCGTTAGCAACTGTAGTACTTAACCACTAGGCCACCAGGGTTTCCAAGACTTTACTAGGAAGGAAAATTACAGACAAGTATCTCTCAGGAACACAGATGCAAAACTCAACAAAATATCACCAAATTGAATCCAAGAACATATAAAAAGAGTTATAACACCATGACTGAATGTTATCCAAGTATGTAAGACTGGTTCAACATTTACAAGTCAATCCGTGTAATTCATCATACATCACAGCAACAGGGAAGAGAAGAAAAATCATACGCTAACATCACAGATGGAGAAAAAGCATTTGACAAAATCTAACACCCATTCATGATAAAAACTCTTAAAAAAAAAAAAAAAACTAGTAATACAGGAGAACTTCAACTTGACAAAGAAAACCTA
Organism: Loxodonta africana; assembly: GCF_030014295.1. NCBI lineage: Eukaryota > Metazoa > Chordata > Mammalia > Proboscidea > Elephantidae > Loxodonta > Loxodonta africana. The sequence continues at coordinate 3,979,876 of NC_087344.1, forward strand.
GAAAAAAGCTACAGGTAATATCATACCTAACGGTGAGAAATTAGATACTTTCTCCCTAAGACCAGCAACAAGACAAGAAAAGGAAATAAAAGACACACGAGTAGGGAAGTAAAAAACAACTGTCTTTGACGGTATGATTGTCTACACAGACAATCCCAAAGAAAAAAAAAAAAAAGCAAAAACAAAAAAATGCCCTGAAACTAATTAGCAATTACACCAAGGTTGCAGGATACAAAACGCAACTGCTTCCCCCATACCAGCAATAAACAATTGGAACCTGAAATTAAAAGTACAATACCATTTACGGTAGCACTAAAGAAGATACTTAGGCATAAATCTAAAAAAACATATGCACTCTGATGAAAGATCTAAATAAATGGAGATATATTTCATGTTTATAGACAGGGAGACTTAATAAAACGCCAGTTTTTCCCGACTTGATTTGTAGATTAAACACACTCCCAATCAACATTCAAGCAAGTTATTTGGTGGATACTGACTTTATATGGGAAGGCAGAAGATCCAGAAAAGCCAACACAATACCGAAAAGGGAAAGAGTTGGAAGGCTGACACGACCCCACTTCAAGACTTACCCTGAAACTACAGTGACCAAGACAGTATGGTACTGGCGGAAAACTAGAGAAACTGATGAGTGGAACAGAATCAAGAGCCCAGAGATACACCCATACAAATAAAGTGAAGGGATCGTTGAGACATGAGCAAAGCTAATTCAATGGAGAAAGAACATACTTTTCAACAAATTGTGCTGGGAAGATTGGACATCCACATGTCAAAAAGGGAACTTAGACAAAGAGCTTACATCTTTCACAAATATTAACTCTAAATGGATCACAGACCTAAATGTAAGAAGCAAAATCATACAACTTCTAGAAGATAACACAGAAGAAAATCTAGGTAACCTGGGTTTGGTGATGACTTTTTAGATAAACACCAAAAGTGTGATCCACACAATAGCAAACTGATAACCTGGACTTCATTAAATTTAAAAATTTCTGTTAAGAGAAGGAAAAGACAAGCCACAGACTGGGAGAAACTATTTGCAAAACACATTTCTGGTAAGGCACTTGTTACCAAAATATATAAAGAACTCCCTCAACACTCAGTAATAAGAAAACCAACAACCCAGTTACAAAATTGCCAAGAGATATACAGACACGGATATATAGATACCACATAAGATGGCTAATAAACACATGAAAAGAAGCCCAACATCGCATGTCACTAGAGAATTGCAGATTTAAACAACAAAGAGATATCCCTACACGCCTATTAAATTAGAATGGCTAAAATACAGAAAACTAACGCCACCAGATGAGAGGATGAGGAATAACAAGTACTCATTCATTGCTGGTGGGAACGCAAAATAGCACAGCCACCTGGGAAGACCACCTGTCAGTTTCCTACGAAGATAAACAGTCCCGTTATTCCACAGTCCTGCTCCTAGTTACTTACCTAAACGAACTGAAAATGTCTGTCCGCGTAAAAACCTGCGCATGGATATTTACAGCAGCTTTATGCACAGCTGCCCAGACTGGAAGGGACCAAGATGTCCTACAGCACGTGAACAGGCGTATCATCTGTGCTGCGTCCGTGCCATGGAGCATTGCTCCCCAACAAGAAGGAACGGACTTTCAGTGCTGCAGTCTGCACAGCCACGACGGAAATGTCCAGGAGAGACGAACGGATGAACAAAATGGGGTGCACACACAGGACGGACGACCACCGTCTGTAAAAGGCAGCGAAGTCCTGCTGCATGTCACCACGTGGATGACCCTTGGAAAAGTCACGCTGAACAAAATTATTCAGACTCAAAAGGAGGACAAACACCGTATGATCTCACTTGCAGGAAATAAGCCAGTATAAAGAAACCAATAATTATTAGTGGTTAAGGGGCGGGAGGGAGGGGAGAGGAGGGGATTCTGCTCAGGAGGCCCTGAGGTGACGTGAAGGTGGCGGAGTGGCTGGGAAAAGGGTCTGGAGAACGGCTGCATTATTTGATGAACGTAATCAACACTACTGAATTGGACATATACAAACTGTTGAGATGGTGTATGTGTTGTTTAGTATATTTTCACAATAAAACTTAAAAAAAAAAATAGAGAGAAGCTATCAAGCTACCAAAAGACATGGAGGCATGTTAAATGAATACTGCTCCGGGAAAGAAGTCGCTCAAAAAACCATTCCGCACGCTTACATCGTAGAGGCTCAGGCGGCCCTCAGGGAGGGGGACCGACACAGCGACTGCTCAGGCGGCCCTCAGGGAGGGGGACTGACTCAGCGACTGCTCAGGCGGCCCTCAGGGAGGGGGACCGACACAGCGACTGCTCAGGCGGCCCTCAGGGAGGGGGACCGACACAGCGACTGCTCAGGCGGCCCTCGGGGAGGGGGACCGACACAGCGACTGCTCAGGCGGCCCTCGGGGAGGGGGACCGACTCAGCGACTGCTCAGGCGGCCCTCAGGGAGGGGGACCGACACAGCGACTGCTCAGGCGGCCCTCAGGGAGGGGGACCGACACAGCGACTGCTCAGGCGGCCCTCAGGGAGGGGGACCGACACAGCGACTGCTCAGGCGGCCCTCAGGGAGGGGGACCGACACAGCGACTGCTCAGGCGGCCCTCAGGGAGGGGGACCGACACAGCGACTGCTCAGGCGGCCCTCAGGGAGGGGGACCGACACAGCGACTGCTCAGGCGGCCCTCAGGGAGGGGGACCGACACAGCGACTGCTCAGGCGGCCCTCAGGGAGGGGGACTGACACAGCGACTGCTCAGGCGGCCCTCAGGGAGGGGGACCGACTCAGCGACTGCTCAGGCGGCCCTCAGGGAGGGGGACTGACACAGCGACTGCTCAGGCGGCCCTCAGGGAGGGGGACCGACACAGCGACTGCTCAGGCGGCCCTCAGGGAGGGGGACCGACTCAGCGACTGCTCAGGCGGCCCTCAGGGAGGGGGACCGACACAGCGACTGCTCAGGCGGCCCTCAGGGAGGGGGACCGACACAGCGACTGCTCAGGCGGCCCTCAGGGAGGGGGACCGACACAGCGACTGCTCAGGCGGCCCTCAGGGAGGGGGACCGACTCAGCGACTGCTCAGGCGGCCCTCAGGGAGGGGGACCGACACAGCGACTGCTCAGGCGGCCCTCAGGGAGGGGGACCGACACAGCGACTGCTCAGGCGGCCCTCAGGGAGGGGGACTGACTCAGCGACTGCTCAGGCGGCCCTCAGGGAGGGGGACCGACACAGCGACTGCTCAGGCGGCCCTCAGGGAGGGGGACCGACACAGCGACTGCTCAGGCGGCCCTCAGGGAGGGGGACCGACACAGCGACTGCTCAGGCGGCCCTCAGGGAGGGGGACCGACACAGCGACTGCTCAGGCGGCCCTCAGGGAGGGGGACCGACTCAGCGACTGCTCAGGCGGCCCTCAGGGAGGGGGACCGACTCAGCGACTGCTCAGGCGGCCCTCAGGGAGGGGGACCGACACAGCGACTGCTCAGGCGGCCCTCAGGGAGGGGGACCGACACAGCGACTGCTCAGGCGGCCCTCAGGGAGGGGGACTGACACAGCGACTGCGGCTGCGGGCTCAGGCACAGCCGCGATCGTCACGACGGCGCCGAACGGGGCTGTGTCTCGTTCTGCTGTACCCAGGGTCGCCGTGGGTGGGAACTGGCTCGACGGCACCTAACAACAATGCTTACAACCAGATGTCATTCTAGACGAGACAAAACCACAGACTCTGAAAAGGTCAGTGGTTGCCGGTGGGTCAGGGCAAGGGGGGGTCAGGGGTGAGTAGGCGGAGCATGGAGGAATTCTGGGCTAATGGCGCTGTTCTGTGTGACGCTGCAAGGGTAGACACATGACATGAAGCGTTGGTTAAATCTCACAGGACTGTACAACACGACGAGTGAACCCTAATGCAAATGATGACTGTCAGTTTCAGGTAACGCACCAAGGCGTGTCGCTGTGACGCAGGATGCTGTGCACTGGGTGTGGCAAATACCAGCAGGGTCACCCACAGTGGGCAGGTTTCAGCGGAGCTCCAGGCTAAGAAGAAGGACCTGGCCAGTGAAAACCTCATGGATAGAGCAGAACACTGTCTGATACGGTGCCGGAAGATGAGCCCCTCAGGTTGGAGGGCCCTCAAAACACGGCAGGGGAAGAGCTGCCTCCTCAAAGTAGAGTCAATCTTAATGACATGAATGGAGTCAAGCTTTCGAGACCTTCATTTGCGGATGCGGTACGAATCAAAATGAGAAGAAAGCTGCACACATCCATTAGTAATTGGAACACGGGATATATGAAGTATAAATCTAGCAAAACTGGAAGCCGTCAAAGCTGTAACGGAACACATGAATGTTGATATCCCAGGCATTAGCGAGCTGAAACGGACCGGTACCGGCCATTGTGAATCAGACAATCCCATGGTCTCCTAGGCCGGGAAGGACATATTGCAGACAAATGGCATTACGTTCACCATCAAAAAGAACGCTTCGAGATCGAGCCTGAGGTACAACGCAGTCACTGATAGGATAATGCCCACACAAGGAAGGTGACTATTATTCAAATTTACACACCAACCACTAACACCAAAAATGAGGAAATTGAAGATTTTTACCAACTTCTGCGGTCAAGAAATTGACCAGGTGTGCAATCAAGATGCACTGATAATTACTGGTGATTGTAAAGTGAAACTTGGAAACAAAGAAGGATCAGCAGTTGGAAAATATGGCCTTGGTGACAGAAACGACACCAGAGATTGCATGATAAGACCAACGACTTCTTCACTGCAAATACCATTTTTCAACAACGTAAAACGGCAACTACACACCTGGACCTCATCGGATAGAAAACACAGGAATCAAACTGACTACATCTGTGGAAAGAGACGATGGAAAAACTCAATATCATCAGTCAGAACAAGGCCAGGGGCCAACTCCAGAACAGATCATCAATTGCTCAAACGCAAGTTCAATTTGAAGCTGAAGAAAATTAAAACAAGACCACGAGAACCAGAATAGAAACTTACGTATACCTCACTTGAATGTGGAGATCATCTCAAAATAGATATGATGCACTGAACACTAATGACCAAAGATCAGACCAATTGTAGGGTGACATCATACATGAAGAAAGCAAGAGGTTATTAAAAACACAGGAAAGGAAGAAAAGACCAAAACAGATGTCCAAAGAGACTCTGAAACTTGCTCTTAAATGCTGAGTGGCCAAAGTGAGCAGAAGAAATGAAGTAAGAGAGCTGAACAGAAGATTTCAAAGGTCAGCTCCAGGAGACAAAGTATTATAATGAAATGTGTACAGACCTGGAGTTAGAAAACCAAAAGGGAAGAACACACTCAGCATTTTTCAAGCTGAAAGAACTGAAGAAAAAATTCAAGCCTAGAGTTGTAATTTTGAAGGATTCTATGGGCAAATGCTGAAAGCTATGCCACCAGTATTCAAATATGAGCAAGGTCACCTGTGGCCAACAGGGTTCAGCTGAGCTTCCAGACTGAAGGCGTTGGCAAAAAACAACGAACCGAAACCGAGCCCAGTACCGTCAAGTCGATTCCAACTCATAGCGACCCTATAGGACAGAGTAGAACTGCCCCATAGAGTTTCCAAGGAGCACCTGGTGGATTCAAACTGCCGACCCTTTGGTTAGCAGTCGTAGCACTTAACCACTATGCCACCAGGGTTTCCATGGCAAAAAAACAAGTCTCCAGGAATTCACAGAATACCAATTGAGATGGTTCAACAAACGGATGCGGTGCTGGAAGCGCTCACTTGTCTATGTCAAGTAATCTGGAAGACAGCTACCTGGCCAACCAAATGGAAGAGATCCATACTTATGCTTATTCCAAAGAAAGGTGATTCCATCGAATGGGGAAATTATTTAATATCATTAACATCACAGGCAAGTAAAATTTTGCTGAAGGTTGGTGGAAGACTCATTGACAACCTGCCATATGCAGATGACACAACCTTGCTGGCTGAAAGCAGAGAGGACCAGGACCTGAAGTACTTACTGATGAAGATCAAAGACTACAGCCTTCATTACGGACTACACCTCAATATAAAGAAAACAAAAATCCTCACGATTGGACCAATATGCAACATTATGATAAACAGAGAAAAGACTGAAGTTGTCAAGGATTTCGTTTCACTTGGATCCACAATCAACACCCATGGAAGCAGCAGTCGAGAAATCAAAGGACATCTTGCGCACTGGATAATGAAAAAGGAAGACCAAAGAAGAATTGATGCTTTTGAATTATGGTACTGGCGAAGAATATTGAATATACCATGAGCTGCCAAAAGAACGAACAAATACGTCTTGGAGGACATGAAGGTAAAATGCTCCCTAGAAGGCAGAACAGCGAGACTTTGTCTTACATACCTTGGACATGTTATAAGGAAGAACCAGTCCCCTGGAGAAGGACATCATGCATGGTAAATTAGAGGGTCAGTGAAAAAGAGCACAAGCCACAATGAGATTACTGACACAGTGTTTGCAACGATGGGCTCAAATAAAGCAACGATTGTGAGGATGCCACAGGATGGGGCAGTGTTTTGTTCTGTTGTACACAGGGTTGATATAAGCTGGAACCGACTCATGGGCACCTAACAACAACAAACACTACCGTTATCGACCAAATACGAAGGACAAGTGTCCAAAAATCAACAAACTGTTCTGAAGAACAAGGAGGGGGCTTGTCCAACATATATTAAAGATTTTAAAATGATGAGAATCTGGATAGAACAGTGTTAGCAGAGGGATGGACAATTAGGTCAGTGGGAAGAAGAGAGTCCTTTCAGGACCCAAAGCACAACCCCTACATATAAAAATTTCATGTCAATTTCATTTAACCTTTGCATACATTATTTACTGAAGATAAACAGAGGAATTCATATAAGCCATATTTTACTTTTTAATCGTTTTTCATTTTCAATTGGAAGCAGCTTCACTAAATAGAAAACTTTGGTCTAACCTTCTAAATAGTAACATTTGTGAAAGTACAAACCATCAGCAACGAAAATTTTCACATCTCTTTGTAAATAAAGTGACAGGTGTCCTCCCCATTTGTACTCCTACTGATTCTGAAACAGGGGAGTATTTAACTAACCTAGAATTTTCAAAGATTCGCATAAGATTTTAGTAGTCTCCCTCATATTACTTGAAATCAGAACTGCCTTATGAAGAGTTATTTGTTGTTGCTGTGAGCTGCCAGCGGGCCAGCCCCTAACTCACGGTGGCCCCGTGTGAGCTGCCAGCGGGCCAGCCCCTAACTCACGGTGGCCCCATGTGAGCTGCCAGCGGCTCGGCCCCTAACTCACGGCGGCCCCGTGTGAGCTGCCAGCGGGCCAGCCCCTAACCCACGGCGGCCCCGTGTGAGCTGCCAGCGGCTCAGCCCCTAACCCACGGTGGCCCCGTGTGAGCTGCCAGCGGGCCAGCCCCTAACTCGCGGCGGCCCCATGTGAGCTGCCAGCGGGCCAGCCCCTAACTCACGGTGGCCCCATGTGAGCTGCCAGCGGCTCGGCCCCTAACTCACGGCGGCCCCATGTGAGCTGCCAGCGGGCCAGCCCCTAACCCACGGCGGCCCCGTGTGAGCTGCCAGCGGCTCAGCCCCTAACCCACGGTGGCCCCGTGTGAGCTGCCAGCGGGCCAGCCCCTAACTAGCGGCGGCCCCGTGTGAGCTGCCAGCGGGCCAGCCCCTAACTCACGGTGGCCCCGTGTGAGCTGCCAGCGGGCCAGCCCCTAACTCACGGTGGCCCCGTGTGAGCTGCCAGCGGGCCAGCCCCTAACCCACGGCGGCCCCGTGTGAGCTGCCAGCGGCTCAGCCCCTAACCCACGGTGGCCCCGTGTGAGCTGCCAGCGGGCCAGCCCCTAACTCGCGGCGGCCCCGTGTGAGCTGCCAGCGGGCCAGCCCCTAACTAGCGGCGGCCCCGTGTGAGCTGCCAGCGGGCCAGCCCCTAACTAGCGGCGGCCCCGTGTGAGCTGCCAGCGGGCCAGCCCCTAACTCACAGTGGCCCCGTGTGAGCTGCCAGCGGGCCAGCCCCTAACTAGCGGCGGCCCCGTGTGAGCTGCCAGCGGGCCAGCCCCTAACTCACAGTGGCCCCGTGTGAGCTGCCAGCGGGCCAGCCCCTAACTCACGGCGGCCCCATGCACGTACGGAAATGCCGTCCAGTCCTGGGCCGTTCCCCTTACTGGTTGCAGATCGGCTGCTGTCGTCACAGGGTTTTAACTGGCTGATTTTCAGATCACCAGGCCCTTCTTCCTATTCCATCTTAAGTCTGGAAGCTCCACTGAAACCCTGTTTAACAGCATTGCAATCGGTCAGCCTCCGCTGACAGACGAGTGGTGGCTTCGTATGAGGTGCACTGGTCAGGATTCAACCCAGGTCTCCCCTGCAGAGGAGAGTTCTTCCACGGAACCACCAATGCCCCAGGAATGGTGCAGCCTCTTAAATCTCAGATCTTTCACGGGAGGCACACGCTTAGAAAAACTGTCCTATGAAATAAAACGCATGTCTGAGAACTTAAATACACCTATCTCATACCTGTGGCTTTCTTATCGAAAAGGAACAAAAAAATCTGTTTGACTTCAGAACCGGACAGAATTTCGTCCTTTTGTACTTAGGGTCGCTGTGAGTCGGAACCGACTGGAAGGCACCTAACAACATCTTATCTTCGACTTCACTTACATTTTCTCCCAATAAAGTAACAATCTTAAAAACAATAGAAGATTACCAAAAGCTTAAGGGAACTAGACTTTATGGCGGCAATATTTGCTGAAGGAACCAAAAGGGAAGAAAAGCCAATAAAAAAAGTAGCTCAGAGAAACAGGCCCTTCACCTGCCGCTTACAAGGACACCCGCATTCGGAGGTAAAACACATTCCTAAGCTTTGGGTCTAGATCCTTCGTGCTGAGACACAACCACTGGGGGGGATGAGTCCCTGGTGGCGATTGACGGTGGGGAACCTGAGCAGCCACAAGAATTGTATCTGGGACCTCCACACAACCCCCTCCACCCTTGCAGGGGGAAATGCTCCTTCCCGTAGGGTTTCAATTCTTACAAGCGGGGGTGGGGGGACGGACGCTCACCCTGAGACAGCTTAGGATTTTGATGAAATCTCAAATTCAGAAGCCTTTCTCCGGGAGCCTGGCGTTTGGGAATGTGAGAAGGGGTGTGGTCGGAACTGACTCAAAGGCACTGGGTTTTTTGGGGGGGTAGGAGGGGTTAGACAGCGAGGACAGGGTCCTGGATTTGGGCACCTGCTGCCCCCACATCCGGAAGCCTCAGGTGAAACCGGGTCCCCTGGGGAACACCCCGCACCCTGCGGGCGCACCCCGCCCGGCCTGTAGACGAGGGTCCTGAGAGCCCCTCCCACCCAGGACCCCGCAGACCGAGGCGGACTCTCCCCCACGGCGTGTGCGGGACTCGGGCCTCCGGCCCGGGGGCGAGGTCTCCGGGCGCGCGGACGGACAGGTCGCCCGGGGTCCCAGTGCCAGCGCGCCCCGCCCCGCGAGCCCAAGGGGCGGAGGCCGGGCCGGCTGACGCGGGGCTGGAGACTCGGATCTGAGCCGGAGCGCAGGGGCCGCGCCCAAGGCAAGTTTCGGCCGCTTCCGACCAGGCCTCCCCTCGCCCGGTCTCGGACGCCCGGCCCCGCGCTCACCATCTCCGCCTTCGGCAGACCTCCCGGCGTCCTCTGCGCGGGGACCGGGACAGCCGAGGCCGCGCGCCGCAGGCGATACCGGAGCACTAAGCGGCCGCGCGGGGCACTGACGTCGCCGCAGGTTTTGGTGACGTCTGCGGGGTTTTGGGTACCGTCGCCCCGCCTCCGGCGCCCCTGATTGGACGGTTCTCCAGGCGGCCCCACCTCTTGACGGCTGATTGACAAGCGCTGGGCACTTGAGGCTGAGCGGGCGGGCTCCCCCTCTCCCCTCCCCCTCCCCCGGAAGTCCGCATTTGACACAGTGCAGACCAGGGCGGACACTGGCGTTCTCCCCCAGCTCCGGGGCCTCTTGCATCTCCTTCTGGACGCGGGGCCAGGCGGGAGGGCCTGCGTCCCTCAATACAAGGGCCAGTGCGATTTATTCCTTTTTAAACTGGAAAAATTTAAAACAGGAAAACCTGCAAAAGCTGGAACCTGTGTAAGGCAGAAACCTGTCAGAGAAAGAAAACTCAAATATTTTCTACTGAAACAAGCAATAGAAAAAGGATAAGACAGTACCCTGTTAAAGGCAGAAAACTCGCAAGACCTGGAAAAACGAGGCAGTCCCACCAAGTTCCGGCTCTCACGGGGTTCACTGTAATACAAACATGCACCTCTGAAATGTTAAATACAATTCCCTTGTAAGTTTATCTGGGCCTGCTGTGCCTTTCAGTTTTATCACACACACAGACTGGACGACACACAGAGACATACTGACACACCGCAGCCATGCAGTGAGACAGACACTGGCAGACACTTCTGCCCGGTCACAGGGACCACCACAGGAACACACGGAACTGCTACACAGACCAAGGCCCTGCAGACAGGCACACAAAATCACGCAGACTTTGTCACTGGGAAATGCAGGTGACACACCCTGACACAGACCCACTCAGAGGCAGTGGTACCAGAGGGAGTAGCACCCTCCCCCACAGACACAGCCGGCCCTGGCCTTCAGCACCACCACCCCTGCTCCAGCCTTATTTTCCTCCAGAGGATGTGCCACCACCCTTACCTTGTATATTTCACTTATGCCCTTGTTCCTTGTCACCTAGAACTCCAGTTTCAAGGAGACAGGGAAAATTTTTCCAATTTGTTCACTGCAGCATCTACAACAGGGCCCATGTTTTAGTCTCCTGCTGCTGTAACAGAAATACTACAAGTGGTGGGGCTTGAAAGAACAGGTATTTATTTCCTCCGAGTTGTGGAGGCTAGAAGTCCACATCAAGGTCTCACTCTTGTGAATGCCTTCCTTTCAAGGTGGTCCCAGGCGTTGCCTTGTCCCTTAGCTTGTGATGATCCTCACACAGCAGCCGTCTCCAGCCCTACCCCCCGCGCCAGGTCTGAACACACCTCTCCGTAATCTACAAACTCAAACCAAACCCACCGCCATCGAATCGATTCTGACTCATAGTGACCCTACAGGACAGAGCAGAAGTGTCCCACAGGGTTCCCAAGGCTGTAATCTTTACTGGAGCAGACTGCCGTATGTTTCTCCGGTACGGATGGAGGGTTGGAACCACTGACCTTTCAGTTAGCATCTGAGCATTTTAACCACTGCACGACCAGGGCCCCTTCTGTTTCCATGCTGCTCTTCATGTAACTCAAAAGTGGGTATGTTCAGGACTTACCATACACTGATAGGCCCTCCACTGACTGATACTACCACATTAGATTGCACTCGGGAATGTAATTTCATTAGATTATGTTCACACATACAGGAATTCGGCTTCCAACACATATCTCTTGAGGGACACAATTCAATCCGTAACAGCCAGTTACCCACAAGAGCTTCAGTAAGTACTTACTGAACAACCTTGCTCAACAGACACAGGCACACTGGGGTTTGTGCACAGACCCCGTCACAGGCACATGTCAACTTGAGCTTCACAGAGTGAACTGCATTCACGTTCATCCCATGTGGTGGAAGGCTATCTCCCTGCATCTAAACCAGTTTCCAAAGGAGGTTCCTTCAGAAGTCGTGGTCAGTGAGAAATTTCCTGAGTCCTCACTGTCTCTGTGAGAGCTACAGGATGGGATACCTGAGTCCGTGGGAGGCAGGGGCCTGTCACGGCCCAAGTTATGGCACTCTAGATGGGCTGATCTTGTGGGTTAGAAACTCCCCAGGCAAGGTCATCCTTGGGGAGGACTGAAGGTGTGCCTTCATGTTTCAGGAGGATAGCATCCCCACAGGTCTCTGAGGTTACACCCAGGAACCTGGTCTAGCCACAAAGGCAGATTCCAGGAGGCAACCCACTTCCCCCAGTTATGCCTATGAACTGAGGACATCCTAGAGGGTGTTTTCCTAACTACGAAGTGGTTCACAGGAACAAAAGGGGCCCAAGTCCTTCTTCCCTAGTCCTTCAGTTCTTCCTAAGAAGGGTCCCAAGGTTACAGAAAGAAGTGTTGTTCCACACTCATAAACCAAGCTTTAAGAGGGTAAGTATCCTCTTAGCATATGAAATGGTTGTTGGCTAGTTTTATGTTTATTTCTTAAAATACATATACACTGAAATTCACAATTTTAAGTTTCCCTAAATGCATATTTACACCGCTATCAAGGTACAGAACACTCTATCACCCCAAAAGAACACTCTTGTGGGCCCATTTGTACTCAAAACCCCACCCACAACCACTCATCTGTGTTAGATCTCTCTACCTTTGCCTTTTCCACCATGTCCTATAAAATGAATGCCCTACAGCCCGAGGAGGCGTTCTGTAAAATGTGATGCCGTGTTTGTAAAACTGAGTGACCGTGCCTGTCTTCCAGCACTGATCCATATTCTACTTTTTTGACAGAACCAAGTACAGGTAGCAGAGCAGACGAAGTCTTCAAAACTGAGAGGTCGTATTACAGTGAGTTACGTGAGCTTAGCTGGCAAAATTCTGTGGGCTATGTGATCAACTCTCTCAACTGGCATGATAATAGGGACGATGTGGGTGACAGCTCAAATGAGAGGCAGATCTCCAAATCACAACCTCTGCAGTGATACAAAAACATGAATTAACATGGGGAAAATGGAGAAAGATTATCTTTGCTCCATAATGAAAACACAATGGTGCCACTTTTTTTCCTCTGTCCTAGCTAGTGCTAGACATCTAGGCATATGCAAATGATAACTGTGAAAAAGGAAATGGCCTTTTGGAGGCTTTGTGGGTCATTAAAACAAAGTTTCCACCTTCTCCTCCTATAAAACGCATTGAAAATTTTCCTCTTCAAGGGTCTCAAATCGTCTTACTTATGCTGCTGCTGTAAGACAAATACCGCATGCGAGTGGGTTCAAAGAACAGAAATTTACCTTCTCACAGTTATGGAAGCTAAAAGTCCATTAGGGTCCCAGTCATGTGGATTCCTTCCTTGTCAGCAGCCGTAGGTGTTCCTGTCTTCACCTGTGGCACCTGTCTTCACCTGTTTGTGCTGTATCTAGGTCTATTCTGCTCTTAACTCAGAAGTGATTATGTTTACGGCACACCCTACACTGGTATGACTTCATTAACATAACAAAGAAACCCTATGTCTAAACAGGATTATATCCACAAGTATAGTGGATAGGATTCCAACACATATTTCCAGGGACACATTTAAATCCGTAACATTCCACCCACTGGCTTCCCAAAATTCATCTTCTTCCCATGTGCAAAACACATTCACCCTATCACATCATCCACAAAAGGCTTAACCTATTCATTATCAACTCTAAGTTCAAAATTTCATCTTCTCAATCATTTAAATCAAGCATGGGTGAGACTCTGGGCGTGTTCCATCCTGGGAAAAAATTCCTCTTCACCTACTGACCTGTGAAACCTAGACTACAAGTAATCCATTTCCAATGTACAATGGTGGGACAGGTACAGGTAGGCACTGCCATTCCAAAAGGGAGAAACTGGAGGGAAAGAAGGGGTCACAAGTCCAACATAAGTCCAAAACCCAGCAGAACAAATTTCATTAGCTCTTAGGGATTGAAAATAATCTTCTCTTCCCCGAAAACCTCTGAGCAACGGCCTGCCCACCAGGCTCTGGGCATAGGCCACAGTCTCTGTACTCTGGGCGTCACCTTCTAAGTCCACTGGGACAGACATCCCGCTCCCTTGGCTCTAGCAGCCCCATTCTCCTAGTCCACCCGAGTTCAGGCGGCTCCGTTATCTTGGCCCACTGACATGGCAGCTCCACCCTTGGAAACTGAGGCAGCACTGTCCCCGCTGTGCTCCCGCTGATCTCCAAGCTGCACCTGGGATGGCATTTTTCTTTTCTTGGAGGACAAGAGATATTCACAACCAAGTTTTCTGCCCATAGAATTGCACAGGGCAGAAAATTTTCCTTCGTTTTGTCCTGTCTCCATCCCTCTCAGTCTAAGCTGACTGGATTTCTGCTGAGGTAGTTGATTAGATCTATCAGTCATAGGCCAAATCTTTTAGCAAAAGATTGTGTAGCCATGTTCTTGATGAAAGTTTCAGAGCACAATTTCTTAGTCTGTACAACAGGATATTTCAAACCTTTAAGTTCTGGTTTCATTTTGCACAATTTATTTTTAAGTCTCTCTCTTTCCTCCCTAATTCTACTATGAGTAGCAAGGAGTAACCAGGCTGGATTTTCAAGATTTTGCTTAGAAATCTCCTCAGCCAAATATTCAAGTTCATCACTTACAAGTTCTACTTTCCACAAAACATTCAACATAATTTAGACAAGTACTTTGCCACATTATATAAAGGATCATCCTTTCTTCAGTATCAAATAATATGTCCATCATTTCCTTTTAAATCCTCAACAAAAGCATATTTAACATTGTTTCTAGCAACATTCTGTTTATGGCAATAGAAGCTGTCTCTACAGGATTCCTCATTTCTTTCTGACCCTTCATCAGAACTGCGATTAATGTCCACAATTCTACCAACAGTCTCTTCAAACCAAAACAGGCTTTTACCATGAAGCACATCAAAATTCCTCCAGCTTCTATCCGTTAACCAAAGGGCCAAAGCCCTTCCCACACTGTAGGTATTTTTTAGAGCAGACTGCCACTCTCTGGCACCAAATTCTGTCTTAGTTATCTAGTTGTTGTTGTCAGGTGCCATCAAGTTGGTTCTGACTTGTAGTGACCCTATGTATAACAGAACAAAACACTGTCCAGTCCTGCGCCATCCTCACAATCGTTGCTATGTTTGAACACATTGTTGTAGCCACTGTGGCAACCCATCTCATTGAGGGTCTTCCTCTTTTTTGCTGACCTTCTATCTACTTCACCAAGCATGATGTCCTTCTCCAAGGACTGGTCCCTCCTTATAACATGTCCGAAGTACATAAGAAAAGTCTTGCCATTCTCATTTCTAAGGAGCATTGTGGTTGTACTTCTTCTAAGACAGATTTGTTCGTTCTTCTGGCAGTCCATGGTTTATCTAATTTATCTAGTACTGCTATAAAAACAAATACCACAAGTGAGTGGCTTTACTTAACAAATATTGTGTTCTCAATGTTGTAGAAGATGCAAGTCCAAATCAGGGTCTCAGTGTGTCAGTTACTTCCTTTTTCAGTAGCCCTGAGTGTTCCTTCATTCCTTGGCTTATAGATGATACTCACATGGTGTCTGTCTTTGTCTGTGCCAAGGATTTGGGTAAATGTAATTCCCCATCAAATTCACACTGGTATAACACAATTCAAGATAATCATCTCCAACTCTAGATTTCATTATCATATGACAGGCATCTGAATGCAAAGCCTATTGTCTAATTCCCAGTCAGAAGCAAGGTCAAAGAGAAAGGGGCAAAGGTTGAAAATAACAATTTACATCAGACTATATTTTGGAAGAACTTTACCTAATTAAAACTTTCTGCCAACTGTTTACTAGCAAGGATAATGGAATAAGGACAATGGTAATAATGGGGGAAAATGTAAATTCTCTCACTAAAAAAGTAGAATGAGGGAGGGAGAGAGGTATTCACCAACTAGATAGGAGACAAGAACTATCTTAGGTGAAGGGAAGGACAACACACAATACAGGGGAAGTCAGCACAACTGGACTAAACCAAAAGCTAAGAAGTTTCCTGAACAAAACCAAACACTTTGAGGGACAGAGGAGCAGGGGCAGGGGTTTGGGGACCATGGTTTCAGGGGACATCCAGGTCAATTGGCATAACAAACTTTATTAAGAAAATGTTCTGCATCCCTCTTTGGTGAGTGGCGTCTGGGGTCTTAAAAGCTAGTGAGTGGCCATCTAAGATGCCTCAATTGGTCCCGACCTACCTGGAGCAAAGGAGAATGAAGAACACCAAAGACATGAGGAAAATATTAGCCCAAGAGACAAAAGGTCCACATAAACCAGAGACTCCATCAGCCTGAGACCAGAAGAACTAGATGGTGCCTGGCTACCACCAATGACTGCCCTGACAGGGAACACAACGGGGAAGCCCTGATGGAGCACAAGAAACGTGGAGTACAGAACTCAAATTCATGTAAAAAGACCACACTTAATGGTCTGACTGAGACTAGAGGACCCCAGAAGACATGGCCCCCAGATTCTCTGTTAACCCAGAACTAAAACCATTCCCAAAGCCCACTCTTCAGACAAAGATTAGACTGAACTATAAAACATAAAATAATACTCGTGAAGATTGTGCTTCTTAGTTCAAGTAGGTACACAAGACTAAACGGGCAGCTCCTGTCCAGAGGTTGGATGAGAAGGCAGAAAGGGATAGGAGCTGGTTGAGTGGACACAGGAAACCTAGAGTGGAAAGGGGGAGTGTGCTGTCACATTACAGGGATTGCAACTAAGGTCACAGAACAATATAAGTTTTTGTATGAGAAATTAACTTGAGCTATAAACTTTCATCTAAAGCCCCCCCTCAAAATAAAGGTTAAACACAGAGTTACCGTATGACCCAGCTATGGCACTCTTAAGAGTTGAAAACCCAAATCAAAAACACACTCATTGCTTTCAAGTGGATTCCAACTCCTACTGACCCGACAGGACAGAGGAGAACTGCCCCATAGGGTTTCCAAGGCTGTAAATCTTTACAGAAGCAGACTGCCACATCTTTCTCCCTTGGATTACGGCTGGTGACGAACCACAGACTTTTGTTTGAGGAGTCAAGCACTTAACCTCTGTGCCACGAAGGCTCCTTAGGAGTTAAAAACAAACCCCTGAGACTGTGACCCTAAGATACCCTTCTGAACTGGAACTGAAGCCATTCCTGGAGATGACCTTTCAACCAAGCCAGACAGGCCCATAAAATAGTAATACTGGAGAGGAACATGCTCCTTAGAACAATCAATTATACTCGATCAAAAGGGTGACATTTGCCTAAAAGCAAAGATGAGAAGGCAGAAAGGGGTAGAAAATCAGGACAAAAGGAAATGGGGAACACAGGGCAGAAGTGAGGAGAATGCTGACACATTGTGGGGAATGAAACCAACGTCGTGGAACACTTTATGTACAAACTACTGAATGGGAAACTAATTTGCTCTGTAAACTTTCAGTTAATGCACAATAAAAAAATTAAAAAAAAAAAAAGAAGTAGAATTATTATAATGGGAAACTGATAGCCAGTATCTACGACATGATGCCAGTAAGAAAAATCCCAACAAATACTAAAGTGTCATTGTTCTAGTAACTGCTTACTTATAGAACAATTATTTCATAGGGTTTCTCTCCACACTGTGTTCTCCTATGTGTATGTAATGATGTAGGCCAAATGAAAGCTTTCCCACATTGCTTACATTCATAGGGTTTCTCTCCAGTATGTGTACTCATATGTGTTCGTAAGGATAATGGCCATTTGAAGGTTTTCCCACACTGTTCACATTCGTATGGTTTCTCTCCACTGTGCATTCTCATGTGTTTTAGTAACGATGAAGACCACTTGAAGGCTTTCCCACATTCCTTACATTCATAGTGCTTCTCTCCAGTATGCATTCTCACATGTTCTCGAAGGTGTGAAATTTGACTGAAGGCCTTCCCGCATTGTTTACATTCATAGGGTTTCTCTCCAGTGTGTGTAGTCATATGTGTTCGTAAGGATATAGGCCATTTGAAGGTTTTTCCACATTGACTGCATTCATAGGGTGTCTCTCCAGTGTGCACTCTCACATGCCTTTGGAAGGATATGGCCCAACTGAAGGTTTTCCCACACTGCTCACATTCATAGGGTTTCTCTCCACATTGTGTTCTCCTATGTGTACATAACGATGTGGGCCAAATAAAAGCTTTCCCACACTGCTTACATTCATATGGTTTCTGTCCAGTGTGTGTGCTCATATGTGTTCGTAAAGATAAGGGCCATTTGAAGGTTTTCCCACATTGCTTACATTCATATGGTTTCTCTCCAGTGTGTGTACTGATATGTGTTTGTAAGGATAAGGGCCACTTAAAGGCTTTCCCACATTCCTTACATTCATAGGGTTTCTCTTTACTATGGGTCCTTTCGTGCCTTCGAAAGGAATGGAGGTAACTGAAAGCTTTCCCGCATAATTTACATGCATAAGGTCTTTCTCCACTGTGACTTCTCATATGAGTTCTTAGATATGATGGACAACTAAAGGCCTTCCCACATTCCTGACATTGATATGGTTTGTGTCCAGTGTGATCTGCAATATGCATCTTAAGGGAGGAATGGTGCATGAAGGCTTTCCCACACTCACTGCTTTCATATGGATTGACTCTTGTAGGCGTCTTCTTGTACGGAATAAGATTTGGAATCTGGCAGGAGGTTTCTCCACATTGATTACGTTCAGTACTTTCACAGAGTCTCTCAACCATATTTCTGTTAAAAATGAAAAGAATTTTATTAATAGTACATAAGTGACTTTTAATATTTATTAATAACTATTAGGATTACAGTGAGCCCTAGTGGCACAGTAGTTAAGCACTCAGTTGCTAACCAAAAGGTTGGCAGTTCAAACCTACTGCTCCATGGGAGACAGATGTAGCAGTCTGTTTCCATAAAGATTTACAGCCTTGGAAACCCTACAGGGCAGTTCTACTCTGTCCTACAGGGTCGCTATGAGTCATAATTGACTTGACAGTAAGAGGTTTGTGTTTTTGATATTGGGATTACATTTTTACAATTTTCAGTGAACGTTTCAGGCCCTGTGCTGCTGTTGCCAGTTGTTGTCAAGTGTCATTGAGTTGATTCTGATTCATGGCGACCCTATGTACAACAGAACAAAACACTGCCCAGGCCTGTGCCATCCTCACAATTGTTGCTATGTTTGAGCCCTGTGTGGATGGTATTCAAGTGTAATAAATCTGAAATCTCTGGAAAGGGGTTTGACCACAGCCATTATTAAAACAGCAGGTCTTACGTATGGGTTTTCTCAGTAAACATTCCCAACTGAACTGTATTTTAACACTCAGTGCCTAAGTCATGTTTACAAAACTACTGTGAAAATTTATCATAAATAGGTAAAGCTAGGCATGTGTGGGGTTTTTGTTTGTCTGCTTTTTTAATTTCACAACATACTAAGATTTTCTCCTGGGATACTGCTTTCTCCTATGAACACAACTCACCTCATATTCCTGCCATGGTTTTCAGGCTGATCTTCATTGCTAAGGTCTGCCGAAATTTTTCCTAAAATGGAGGCCCAAGAATCATTTCCTGTGAACTTTGTTATTCTATGTTCCTTGGATATTTTTTTCCCAGAAATATCCTGTTGAGAAACTGACCCACTAGCTTTACACGAAGACTCATCATCTGAAACCAAAAAAGTGAACAAGTCTTATGAGGAAAAAGAAAACTGTATCAAATAAAGATGTTAAGAAGTTTAGCTGTTTACAGACTTCATTGATAACAGGCACAAGGGGTCAAAATGGAAAGCAACTCCACAGACACAGTAAAATTCCCTCAAGGTTTCCAAAACCAAACTTATCTGGGCCCCCAAAGATCTGTGAAACCTATATGCACACCGATCACAGTAAGGGAATTTCAAGTCTTTTAACCAAGACAGAAAGAAAAACTCAGTTTACACATAGATTCTCATGGTCATGGAGGAACTATTAGACTCAGGCTCCATGACGGTGGTGACCCTGTCTGCCTTACTGATCAATGTATCCCCTTTCCACATCACAAATCTTGGAACAGGCTTGATGAGCAAAAAGTGCTTGTTCTCTAAATAACTAAGGGAAGGAGTAACGTCATCCTTACCTAGTGAGGCCAGGTTCCTGAAGGTTTCCAGCATCACATCTCTGTAGAGCTTCCTCTGAACCGGATCCAGCAAAGCCCACTCTTCCAGAGTGAAGTCCACAGCTACATCCTCAAAGACCACAGACTCCTGAAACATACGACATACATATGCAGGAGGACGGGTAAAACTGATAGAACTGGGGAACTAGACTCAATTCACAGGCAGTTCAAACAAGATTCGGAGGTCCCTTAATATCTACCCTACTACCCAGTTACCAGGCCTTTTACTTTCTGTCTACACTCTAACTCATATATTAAACAGCACCACTTACACACGGCATTTGTCTCAACCTTTTTTATTGTGACTATTTCGAGTCCTCTTCCTCTATATCAGAACAGTCCAGAGCACAGGGGAGAAACGAAAAGAAATACGATACAAATGAGACAAGTCTTTCCATTTTAAAACAACAATTTCTTGTGAGAAAAAACTATTTCACCTCCTTCCCTACTTGTCTTAGTTACCTAGTACTGGTATAACAAAAAAACCAAAAGTAGGTGGCTTAATTAAACAGAAATGTATTTTCAGACAGTTTAAAAGACCGTTGTTGCTGTTGCTAGGTGCGGTTGAGTCAGTTCTGACTCACAGATACCCTATGCACAACAGAATGAAACACTGTCCGGTCCTGCGCCATCCTCAGAATTGTTGCTATGCTTGAGCCCACTGTTGCAGCCACTGCGTAAATCCATCTCATCAAAGGTCTTCCTCTTTTTTGATGACCCTCTACTTTACCAAGCATGATGTCCTTCTCCAGGGACTGATCCCTCCTGACAACATGTCCAAAGTATGTAAGACATAGTCTTGCCATCCCCGCTTCCAAGGAGCATTCTGGCTGTACTTCCTCCAAGACAGATGTGTTTGTTCTTCAGGCAGTCCATGGGATATTCAGTATTCTTCACCAACACCAGAATTCAAAGGTGTCAACTCTTCTCCAGCCTTCCTTATTCATTGTTCAGCTTTCACATGCTGGACAGGGTCAGGCTCACCTTAGTCCTCAAAGTGACATCTTTGCTTTTGAATACTTTAAAGAGATTTTTTGCAGCAGATGTTTAAGAGACTGAAGTCTGAATTCAGGGTGCTGAATCTACAGGAAGGCTTTCTCTCTTAGTCAGCACTCCAGGAAGGTCCTTGTCCCTTTACCTTCTGTGTTCTGGTTCCTTAGAGATCTCCATGTCGCTTGGCATCTATCTTACCCCATCTCTGCTTCTCTCAATTACTTGTTTCATCTCTTTTATGCTTCCAGTGGGACTGATTTAAGACACACCCTACACTAATCCTGTCTCATTAACACAGAAAAAACTACCCGTTCCTAAATGGGATAATAAACACAGAGATAGAGGTTAGAATTTACAACACATAGTTTTGGGGGATACAATTCAATCTGTAACACGACTGGTCACCACATCACTCAACACTACATAAAACACAGAGTCAAACCTAGATTAGGTTTCAAATAATAAAAATATATTGCAAGACTGGGAGCTTTTCCTTCTCTTTTTCTTACCACTCGTAAGACGCTAAAGTGCCTATGGAAACCCAACTTGCAACAAGGGCCAGAACTAGACAGGTCCAACTGCCTGAATGAAATATTGTTTTGGATCAGCAATGATGTTAATTTACCTGTGTATCAGTTACCACAGGGTCAGTATCTACTTTTCCTCTCATGCCACTTCATGAAAATTGGATGTTATTGAGAAGTTGGAGCTCAGGAAGAAAAAACACAAGAACATAGACCCCCACACATTCCCTACACTCCCAAGCCTTGGTGCAGCTGCTCACTAATGCAGAGCGCACACACCCACACACTCCCCCACCCACACACTGAGGCTGTAAGATGTCAGAAAAACACTTTTCACCAGAGCAATAATAAAGTACCCTTCTCTTGCTGACCTTGAGGCAGAGGTTAAGAGTCCCACATTGCAAAAGTGTTAACTGAAGTCCAAAAAACAGATGTTCCCAGAATTGACGGAATACTAATAGAGATGTTTCAACAAATGGATGCAGTGCTGGAAGTGCTCAGGTGTGTATGCCAAGAAATTTGGAACCTGGCCAATCAACTGGAAGAGATCAATATTTCTGCCCTTTCCAAAGAAAGGTGATCCAACAGAACGTGTAAATTATCGAACAATATCATTAACACCACATGCAAGTAAGATTATGCTGAAGATAATTCAAAAATGGCTGCAGCAGTACATCAATAGGGAACTGCCAGAAATTCAAGCTGGATTCAGAAGAGGACATGGAATGAGGGATACCACTGCTGATATCTGAGGGATCATGGCTGAAAGCAGAAAATACCAGAAAGATGTTTACCTATATTTTACTATACAAAGACATTCAACTGCGCAGATCATAACGAATTATGGATAACACTGCAAAGAATGGGAATTCCAGAACCCTTAATTGTGCTCATGAAGAACTTGTACATAGACCAAGAGAAAGTCATTAGAAGAGAGCAAGGGGATACTGCATTGTTTAAAATCAGGACAGGTATGCGTCGGGGTTGTATCCTTTCACCACACTTACTCAATCTGTATGCTGAGCAAATAATTCGAGAAGCTGGACTATATAAAGAAGAACATGGCATCAGGACTGGTGAAAGAGTCATTAATAACCTGTGTTACGCAGATGACACAACCTTGCTTGCTGAAAGTGATGAGAACTTGACGCACTTACTGATGAAAATGAAAGACTAAAGCTTTCAGTATGGATTGCACCTCAACATAAAGAAAACAAAAATCCTCACAACTGGACTGATGAGCAACATGATAAACAGAGAAAAGACTGAAGTTGACAAGGATTTCATTTTACTTGGATCCATAATCAACACCCACGGAAGCAGCAGTCAAGAAGAAATCAAACAATTGTATCGCTTTGGGCAAATCTGCTGCAAAAGATCTCTTTAGGCTGTTAAAAAGCAAAGATGTCACCTTGAAGACTAAGGTGCACTGATCCAAGACATGGTATTTTCAATCACCTCATATGCACGCCAAAGCTGGACAATGAATAAGGAAGACCAAAGAATTGATGCATTTGAATTATGGTGTTGGCCGAGAATACTGGGTCTAACATGAATGAACAAATCTGTCGTGGAAGAAGTACAGCTAGAATGCTCTTTAGAACTGAGGATGAGGAGACTACGTCTCACATCCTTTGGACATGTTATCAGGAGGGATCAGTTCCAGGTGAAGGACATCATGTTTGGTAAAGTACAGGGTCAGCAAGAAAGAGGAAGACGCTCAACAAGATGGACTGACACAGTGGTTGCAACAATGGGCTCAAACACAGCAACGATTGTGAGGATGCTGCAGGTCCGTGCAGTGTTTTGTGCGATTGTACACAGGGTCGCTATTAAGTTGGAACCAACTGGATGGCACCTGACAACAATGAATAATATATAATGAGCTCAAATGTAGCAACGATTGTGAGGATGGCACAGGACCAGGGAGTGTTTCGTTCTGTTGTACACAGGGTCACTATGAGTTGGAACCTACTTGACAGCATCTAATAGCATAAGATACAAAGGGTTCAGTACTGTTTTTCCCCAAAAGAACATACTCCCTTGACTCAATTTCCAGGAGGAAGTGATTCCCCTGGGCCACTCAAGAGGTTACACTCTGTTAAGGATTGAATTGTGTTCTTTCAAAATATGTGTTCTAAATCCTAATCTCCATACCTGTGGTTATAATCCCATTTGGGAATGCATTGTCTTTGCTATGTTAATGAGACAGGATTAGTGTAGGATGTGTCTCGAATCAACCTTTTTTGAGATATAAAAGAGATTAAACAAGCACGTGAGCGAAGGAGAGATGGGGTAAGATAGATGCTAAGACACATGAAGATCTCTACGGAACCAGGAAGCAGAAGCTGAAGAGACAAGGACCTTCCTCCAGAGCCAACAGAGAAAGGAAGCATTCCCCTTGAGCTGGAGCTCTGAATTCAGACTTCTAGCCTCCAAAACTGTGAGAAAATAAATTTCTGTTTGTTAAAGCCACCCATTTGTAGTATTTCTGTTACAGCAGCAGTAGACAGCTAAGATACATCCCAATGTCACTCATTCCCTCACTACTTGTTGGGCACACAAACTTGGGGTCACAGAAACCACTGAGCTGCATGTGCCTACTGATGTCCACATGCAGGGGACAGAGAAAATACTGCCATGCAACAACACTGACTGTTGGGAGGGCAGTCTGTCACACGGCCACCTCTCACCTGGACCAACTAATCAGAAGTCTTGGGTCTGGTTATTCCCTGATAATGGAAGACGGGAACTGAGCCTCCCTTGTCCTGGTTTCTTTCTTTTTTTTTTTTAAATCAGGGAAACTCCTTTCCTGTTATGGGCCTAATGAGTATCTCTTTGTTCTGCTTATATGTGCACATCATATGGTGCTTGGCCAATTCAATTACTATATGTTCCTGGAGGAGAGGGAATAAAGGTCCTTCAGCTCCAACACAAGAGGGGTTAGCACAGACCACCAGCCCTGGGTTGACTGCAGGGAGTAACCTGCTGGCCGTGGGGGACTAGTACCCACTCCTGAAGATGACCTTGCTCTGTCTCTTCATCAGGTGATGAAAATGTTGTTCCATCCAATGCCTCTGTGTAAGTCATGTTTTTCTTGACACAACAGTGACGCTAGGGTTTACCTATTCAGCAGGGCAGCAGGATAGGAATATCTGTATTGATGGTACATAGTAAAATGAGCTCCCTGGGTCAGTCTTAATTACTCTAGGTACAGCTATGTATAGTGATTATCATTTTAAAAAGCTCCATTACCTAGTGTGCAGAAAAGAGTTACCACAGGTGTGATATTCCTTATCATGACAAAGGTCTGCTGGCAAGGTCAGCTCCTGGCTGGTGTGCAAGCACTTGGAATTTCAGGAGGGTTCCAACTATTGTTCTTGTTAAGATGTGCTCACTGTGCCTAAACTGTTTATGCAAACAATACGGTTTATGACGACCCCTGCTTTCCTTCTGGGAGTCTGGAGTTTTGGTACATGCAAAGCAGAGGGTGCTTACATGATCATCTGCCAATAAAAAAACTTGAGAACTGAGTCTGTAATAAGCCTCCTTGATAGACAACATTTTACATGTGTCACAACTTTATGTTGGAGGAATTTAGTGCAACCAGAGGGCTCAAAAAATTGCACCTGCTAAACTGTACACTTAAAAATGGCTAAAATCACAAATCTTTTGTTAAGTGTGTATTTTACCACAATAATCTTATGGAAACATAAAAAGAAAACTTGCCAACAAATATTTATAAGCATTTTATTCATAATTGCCAAAAACTGGAAACCTAGATGTCCAATAGGTACATGGATAAACAAACTGTGGTACATCCATTAAATGGAGTATTACTCAGCAATAAAAAGAAATGCACTACCAAGCCACCAAAAGATGTGGAGGAACCCTAAATGCATATTGCTAAGTGAAGGAAGTCAGTCTGAAAAAACTACACACTATATGATTCTAACTCGATGACATTCTGGAAAAGCCAAAACTACAGGGTCATTGTGAGTTGGAATCAACTTGATGGCAATGGGACAGAGACAGCAAAAACATCCGTGGTTGCCAGGGATTGAGGGAGGAGGGATGACCAGCTGGAGCACAGAGGAATTTCAAGGCCATGAAGCTCTTCTGTACAATACTGCAATGGTGCACACATGACACAAAGCATTTGTCAAAACTCATATGTGGTAAAACACAGAGTGAACACTAATGTAAACTACAGGTTTTAGTTAAAAGTAATATATTCATAACGGTTCATCAGTTGTAACATACGTACCACAAGAATGGAGTGGAATACAAGATGTTAGTAACAGGAGAAACAGGGTGCAAGGGAGGAGAGGAGGTACAGGAAAACTATAGTTTCTACACGATTCCTCTGTAACCAAACATTGGTCTGAAAAATTAGGTCTATTTTTTTTTAAGGACCGGATAGTATCAAAGCAGAATGAAATAAATGGAAAGATGGTATACATTCTTAGAACAGAGAACTTAGTGTCAAAATGGCACTTGGATGGCAAGCTCCCTCAAGAGAGACCTACGGTCTCTATACAACTCCTTTCATTCCCAACCCAGACTTTCTTTAGAATTTAACAAATACGACTACTACAAACCTAACAGGAAGAACAAACGTTGGATAATAACCAAAATGTCTTAAGAACAAGGTGGGGCTTGTCAAACACATGTCGAGGATTTTAAAATGTGAGCAATCCAGACGGCGTGGTGTTAGCAGAGGGACGGACAACTAGATCCATGGAAAGAACTGAGTCCTTAAGCTGGTCCCCTAGAGATGGAAATTTCATGCAAATCTTGCTGAACTTTCCCATGTATGACTTATTAAGGATCAACAGAAGAATTAATATAAACCATAGTTTACTTTTTAATAGTTTTTTAAAATTTTAATTGGAAGCTACTTTTCTGTGTAGGAAACTTAGATCTAATCCTCTAAACACTAACATTTATGAAAACGCAAACCACAAAAATAGAATTTCCAAATCTCTTTGTAAAGAAAATGACAAATGGCACCAGAGTTTGTACTTCTACTCTATCCCAAACTGGAGAGTATTTTCAGGAATGAGTAGTTAACTGCCCCAGAGGTGTGAGTCTGACCTGACAAACGTCTTAGGATTTTTAAGAATTAACATCACCTTTTATTAGTTTCCCTCATAACAACTGAAATAGGAATTTGACTCACAGCGACCTCATAGGACAGCGTAGAGCTGTCACAGGGTTTCCAAGGAGCGCCTGGTGGATTTGAGCTGCCAAGCTTTTGGTTAGCAGTTGCAGGTCTTAACCACTACGCCACCAGGGTATCGCAGGAACAGTACAGCCTTTTAAATTTCAAACTTTTCAAAAGCCAGGCAGATACACAAAAGCTGACCTACAGAATGAAAAGTGTATCTGAAAACATAAATACTCCCAGCTCATATCTTGAACAAAAATTCTCTGTGGATCCAGAATTCTCTTATCTTACTATATCATCTCTCTGAAACCATTCTGAGAAAATAAAAATCTTCCACGTAGAAAAAAATCTTCCACGTTGAGCGAAATCACTCAAACCCAAAGCTTCTGCATAAACATTACCAAACGCTTGGGGCAACAACTTCTACGGCAGCAACGCCTGAGGAAGGAATTCAAAGGGAGGAAAAGCCAACGTGAAAAGCAGCCCAGATAAGCAGCCTGCTTCAGCCAATGTTCACAAGGAAACCCATATTCAGAAGGTTAAACAACTCCTGACCTTTAGGTCCAGACTCTTACACCACGAAGACAGTCGAGTCCCTGTGGTGGAGGCGGGGGAGGGAGGGGGACCTGAGCAGTCACAGAATGACGTCTGGGACCTACCTCCACACCCCTTCTTCCCCCTCCACGGCTTCAATGGTTACACATGAGAGCACGCTCACCCTGCGTCAGCTTAGGATGCTGAAACACAGCTGAAGTCTCAGATTCATAGACCCTTTCTGCAGAGACAGAGCCCAGAGGAGTCCTCCCTCCCTCTGCCCTCACAGGCCTTCTCAACACGTGCAAATGACACTCTCACGGCACCAGCTCTGTGGATGCACGCTTCACGCCTACCATTAGAACAGCCCCAAGACGACGGCAGGGACAGCCTCTGAAAGGGCATCGTCAGGGAGGATCTCCAGCTTCCCAAGGCTCTGGAACTTCTCTGAGCACAAAAGGCTCCTGAAGGAGGTTGTTATGCGAGGCCACCTGCTGAGGGCGGCAGGCTCCCTTGGGAGAACCAACCTCCTTCACCTCCTCCACCGGCTCACTGGCTTCAGCACCCTGCCTCCAGTCAAGGTTATTCACTTCGGACCACCACCGACATTTTAAACAAGACAAATCTAGTGTTTGAAGATTCCAACAAAACCACTCGAACCCCATGTTTCTGCATAAGAGAAGAAATAAAACTGTGAGGCACCTTTCAGTGCCCGATAAGAAAACACACAAATTCTCGTTCAGAAGATAAAGGTGTCAGTTAATTATTATTGCCATGATACAAAATATTTTGTAAAAAATCCTATTTCAACACTTGTAGGTGTTACAGTTTTTTACATGTTATCACGAAGGGCCAGTCACTGGGGAAAGACATCATGCTAAGTAAAGTAGAGGGTCAGTGAAAAAGAGGACGACCCTCAACGAGATGGACTGATACGGTGGCTGCAACAATGGGCTCAACCATAACAATAATTGTGAGGATGGCACAGGACCGGGCAGTGTTTTGTCGTATTGTACACAGGGTTGCTGAGTCAGACTCAAGTCCACAACACCTAACAGTAACAACAGGTGTCACAAATCTTATCTCATGGGATTTGGCATTAATCTCTGAAGGCCAGATAATAGGAAACACAATTACCCACAAACTCTCCACCCTATAAAGTAGAATAAGATGTTCTGGTGAGTCTTTGTAATCCAACAACTTATCTACCACACTTTCTCTGTAGAAAGGTATTCCTTTTTCTGCAGTCATACTGGAAGGGAGATTTTCTCTATTTCTCTAAGATTCTTTTCCCCAGTGGCATGTTCTCAACCTAAGCCCTGGAAGTCCACTTTTATCAAGCAAAAGAAAAGACTTGAGAAACTTACTGCCCACGGTCTGGGGAAGAAAAAAGGTAAATAAGGATTTTTAACAAATGGAATATAAGGCTGGAACATTGTAATTTTTTCCCTGAAATCCATCTTTCTTGACTCTTTGGCAATATTTTCTTATCTTTCAAGCTCTTTTAAAGTACTCTGTATTTACTGAAAAACCGAGGCTCCAATGGGTGAATGATCTTTTTAGATGACAAACCCAGAGGGGGCAAAGCTGACTGGAACACAGACATGTCCTACCACATAGCACACCCCCTCCCAAACCTGCACTTTGAGCTGTTCCCTGACCACCCTCCCCACCAACACCCCACTGTGCCCCACCCTGTGACTAAGGTGGACCTTGCATTTGAGGGTGTTCCATTCACCTCACTGGGGTGGTTCTCTGGGTCTTTTGGGTCGCTTTTTCTCCCATCTCTTCTCTGTGAGACCCGGAGGGGAGGAATCGTCTCTGTCTTTTTCCCTCATAACCGGCATCGTGTCAGCTGAGGACTAGCCTGTCTCCAAATGGAATGAAAACTGGGGCTCAAGGAATAAAATCTCCAGAGAGGCCAAGTGGTTGTTTTTTACATAAAGGCTTTATCAGGGATTCCCCACACCGCGGCGGTGCGCCAGGAGGAGACGATATTCACGCCACTCTCCACGAGAAAAGGCAGCTGAGCTCATACTCTCGCAAGGAGACCTAATCCCCCTTATTTAAAAAGGACCACCCATTGCTCTGTAGTTGGTAATGATGTTGTGACTCGGAGGAGGGGAGCCTGGATTCGGAAATGCGGAGAAGGATCTGGAATTTGGGTGATCTTTTTTTTTTTTTTTTTATCGCCAGCCCTAGGGGAAGCCAGGCAGGGGGACGGGTCGTGGATTTGGGCACCTGCTGCCCACACGTACTGCAGCCTCCGGGAAAACCGGGTCCCCTGGGGGCATCCACAACAATCCCGCCGGGCTCTGAAGACCCCGCAGGCCGAGTGGGACCCTCCCCCACGGCCTCTGCGGGACGCGGGGCTCCAGGCCGGGCCGAGGTCTCCGCGCGCGGGGACGGGCAGGACCCCCGAGTGGTGGCGCGGAGAGGGGCGGCGCGCACGGCCCCTTCCAGCCGGTCCGAACCGGCCCCTCCCCATCCGGGGGCCCCCGTTGCCGCGCTCACCATGGCCGTCTCCCTTCTGGGGAGACCTCGGAAGGTCGCTCCTGCTGCCCCTCCAGGCTAGGGCATCTGAGAGGACGGGACGGTGACACGGGGACCCGGGGCTGCGCACGGCGGCCGAGACGCGCCTGAGCCGCGACCGACCCGAACAACGTCATCCGCACGCGTTCGGGGAGCACCGCCCCACCTCCGGCGCCTGTGATTGGACAGTGAGGGCGGCACCGCCTTCGGCGCCCCTGATTGGGCCGCTCCTGCAGCCTCACTCTCAGCGTTGAATGGACAGTTCCCACGGTCCCACCCCCGAGCCCCGGATTGGGCAGTCTTCTAGTCTCCGCCCCAAAACCCAAACCCATTGCCTCGGGGTCGCTTCCGACTCCTAGCGACACTGTAAGCCCCATAGAGCCTCCAAGGAGCGCCTGGTGGATTCGAATTGCCAACCCTTTTTTGGTTAGCAGCCGAAGCACCTAACCACTACGCCACCAGGGGTTTTGTTTACTACCACGCCCCCTTTCCTTGAGTGACAGGCGGAGCGGGGCGTTGCTTAGTGAGCGGGGCTTCCTCCTGGCCCCGCCCTCGGGACGTTAGCATTTGACAGCACGCGCTCTTCGTCTTCCTCCGTTGTTGCGAGTGGAACGTTTGGACCCGCAGCGGCAGCCTGGGCGCGGGAACTCAGACCAACCAGAAGAAACGAGGTCTGCTCATTACAGTTCTCAGCGGGACGTTTCACACAGGAAGAGAAATTATTTTAGATTAGTTTTTCAGTGAGTCTCCAGGTTAATTGTGAAAGATAAAGGCTATGATGTCCCTAAGGCAATTAAATTTCCATTTTAACTAATATAAGAAAAACAACAAAAGCTTATATAAATTTGACTTTGATCTTAAAACGCTTAATAGGTTGGGCCAAAAACGTCTAATGCATTTAATACAGTATAGCTTGTTTCAGAAAACATTATCTAGTTTGAGATAAAGTGGAAATACAGTCTTTGATATCACTTCTCATCTTATTCAAGCACAGAATTTTTAAAATTCATATTTTATAGTTTGCAGAAAGGTTTTATAAGCTTTCAGGAAAAAATTACCATTTAGATGGTTAACACAAAAAAGCAACTTTGAATTAAAAATTAAATAAAAATTAAAAATAATTATTCATTTGATTTATAAATTATTTTAAAATGTGGCTACACAATTTATTGTGAGTTAATAATGAATGACAAGTCTCAAGAAAAACAGCTTGAAATTTAAATGTCTGCCTAAGACTACCTCCTAGCACATACCGCTAAGAGCATTTGTATCTGCTTGTTCTGATGTGTTCCCAGTGATATATCCTGGGAGCATCACACATAAACTGCATGTCATTTCACTTATTAGGGTGGAAAATTAGGGAGCTCTCTGAATTCTTCACAAAACATCCATTGCTGCCCGAGAGAAGAGAGAGACAAGCAACAATCATGGCAATCTGAGGGGAAAGAAGTATGATTCAGGATATTAAGGCCACACTAGAATGTTATTCAGAGTAACTTGATGATGCAGACACAGGTCCCAAAAAGTTGGAGGTTGGAGTCCACCTAGAGGTACCTCAGAAGAAAGGCCTGGCAATCTACTTCCAAAAACTCAGCCACTGAAAACCTGTGGTGTGTAGAAGAACTGTGGAGCATAGTTTTACTCTGACACATGTGTGGTTGCCATTAGTCAGAACTGAGTCAACAGCAACTGGTGCTGGTAGGATGTTATTTATGTACAGAGGTAACAAAGATATTCTCAAACATGCAAGGAGTATCAAGAACAGGAAGCCTACAGGGAGGAGCAAGTCCATTCTCCCGGCTCCAAGTTTCCATTGTCTCTCTAGTGTCCCCTGAGCAGAGCCTAATGGGAAGCTGGCCGGTAAAGTAGAAATGTGATTTGCAGAGTTTCTGCATCATGTCACAAAGCAAAGTATAAAAGGGGAGGTTTGTTTGGCAGATTAATGGCCCCTCCAAAGGAATTCCAGTGGAGTCCCGGGGTGGCACATATGGTTAAGCACTGGGCTAACCAAAAGGTTGATGGTTTGAACCTACCCACAAGTATCTTGGAAGAAAGGCCTGGCGATATGCTTCAGAAAGATCACGACCATGAAATTCCTATGGAGCAGTTCTACTCTGCACACATGGGTCACCAGGAGTTGGAATCAACTCAACTGCAACTGGTATTAGTACTGGTAAAAGTGTCCACGTCCTAATTTCTAGAACCTGTGAATATGGTATTTACATGTAAGTAAAAGAGACTCTGCAGGTGTAATTACAGATCTTGAAATGGAAAGATTAGCCTGGATTATCAGGATGGACCCAGTATAATTCAAGGATCTTTATAAGAGGGAAGAGTCTCTGGGTAGTGTAAAGGTGAAAGTGCTCAGCTGCTAACTGAAAGTTTGGAGATTTGAGTTCACCCAGAGGTACCTCAGAAGAAAGGCCTGGCAATCTACCTACTTCTGAAAAATCAGCCACTGAAACCCCTATGGAACACAGTTCTAATCTGACACGTAGGGGGTTGCCATGAGTTGGAGTCAACTGGATGGCAGCTGGTTATATGAGGAATATAGGAGCACCAGAGTCAAATAAGGAAATAGAATAATAGAAGCAGAGACTGGACTGCTAAACTGCCATGAGCCAAGGAAAGCAGGAGGCCTCTAGAAGCTGGTAAAGTCAAGGAAACAGGTTCTCCCCTGGAGCCTCGGAAAGGAACACAGCCCCGCAGAAACCTCGATTTTAGATTTCTAACCTCCAGAACTGTAACAACAACAAAAAAAAAATTGTGTTTTAAGCCACTAAACCAAAAAAAAAAAAAGCAAAAAACCACTTGCCATCAAGTCGGTACCAACTCATGGCAACCCCATGTGTGTCACAGCAGAGCTAGGCTCCATAGTGTTTTCAAGTAACTATAACCTTTTGGAAGTAGATCACTAGGTTGTTCTTCTGAAGTGCCTCTGGGTGGACTTGAGCTGCCAGTCTTTCGGTTAGTAGCTGAGTGTTCAAGCCACCGCTAAGTTTGAGGCAATATGTCAAGCAACAACAGGAAACTAATACAGTAGGTCGGAAGCACAGGGACAATAACTTACTAAGTGGCACAAGGAGCTCCTATTCCCAATCTCAGATTTCATGAAACAGTTTTGAACTATCCACATGCACCTTCAATATGACTTGGTTAATACAATAACTTTCTAAGTGATCTGGTGGTTTTTCAGAGAACAACATCTTTCATTCTTGTGTTTTAAATACAGCACTTTTGGATGTATGAAGTTCTGATTACAAATTTGATCCCAAACCATAAATATCTGTTTGCAAAACACTACCAGAACCAGTTTCTGGGGAGTCGATTCCAACTCATGGGGACCCTACGTGTTACAGAGTAGAACTGTGTTCCATAGTGTTTTCAAAGCTATGACCTTTCAAAAGCAGGTCATCAGGCCTTTCTTCTGAGGCACCTCTGTGTGGACTCTAACTGCCAACCTTCCAGGCTAGTAGTCAATAGTCAAGCACTTAACTATTTGCACCACCCAGGGACTCCTGCAAAACATTAGGCAAAAAAAGAAAGAAAGGGCATCCAAATAGGTAAGGATGAAGTAAAGCTATCCCTACTTGTGGATGATATGACTCTATACATAGAGAACCCAAAGGACTCCACAGGAAAACTACTGGAACTAATAGAAAGATTCAGCAGAGTCGCAGGATACAAGATAAACATACAAAAATCAGCTGGATTCCTATACACCAATAAAAAGAACTACAAAAAGGAAATCAGGTGAGCAATACTATTTACAATAAAAACCCACTGCAGCCAAGTCAATTTCAACCCATTGCAACCCTATAGGACAGAGTAGAACTGCTCCATAGGGTTTCCAAGGAATGCCTGGTGGATTCAAACTGCCAACCTTTTGGTTAGCAGCCATAGCTCTTAACCACTATACCACCAGAGTTTCCCCATTTATAAAAGCCCCTAAAAAAATAAAAGACTTGGGAATAAATCTAACCAAGGACATAAAAGACCTAAACAAAGAAAATTACAAAACACTACTCCAAGAAACTAAACAAAACTGACATAAATGGAAAAATATACCATGCTCATGGATAGGTAGACTCAACATTGTGAAAATGGCAATTCTACCCAAAGCAATCCACAAATACAATGGAATCCCAACCCAAATACCAACATGATTTTTTAATGAGATGGAAAAACTAATCACTCACTTTATATGGAAAGGAAAGAGGCCCCAGATAAGTAAAGCACTATTGAAGAAAAAGAATAAACTAGGAGGACACGCACTACCAGACCTATATACAGCTACGATAGTCAAAATATCCTGGTATTCGGACAACGACAGACACATTGACCGGTGGAACAGAATTGAGAACCCAGGTGTAAAACCATCCATCTATGGTCACCTGATCTTCAACGAAGGACAAAAGTCCATTAAAGGGGAAAAGGCAGTCTTTTTAACAAATGGTGCTGGCAATATTGGATGTCCATCTGTAAAAAAAAAATGAAACAGGACCCATATTTCATACCATACACAAAAGTTAATTCAAAATGGATCAAAGACCTAAATATAAAACCAAAAACTATAAAGATAATATAAAAAAAATTGGGTCAACACTAGAGGCCTAGTATACAGCATAAATAGAATATAAACCATAGCTAACAATATACAAACACCAGAAGATAAGCTAGATAACAGGGATCCTCTAAAAATTAAACACTTAAGCACTTATGCTCATCAAAAGACTTCACCAAAACAGAAAAAAGAGAATCTACAGAGGGAAAAAAAAAATGGTTATAATGTATCTGACAATGTATTTGTCTAATCTCTAAAATCTATAGAAAAATCCAACACCTCTACAAGAAAAAGACAAATAATCCAACTAAAAAATGAGCAAAGGATATGAACAGACACGTCAACAAACAAGACATTCAGGCAGCTAACAAACACATGAGGAAATGCTCATGATCACTAGCCATTAGCAAAATGTAAATCAAAACTACAAGATACCATCTCACCCCAACATTACTGGCACTAATCAAAAAACAGAAAATAACTAATGCTGGAGAAGCTGTGGGGAGCTTGGAACTCTTATACACTCCTGATGGGAATGTAAAGTGGTACAACCATTTTGGAAAACGATATGGCGCTCCCTTAAAAAGTTATAAATGGAAATACCATACGATACAGCAATCCCACTTCTAGGAATATATTCTCGAAAAATAAGAGCCATCACATAAATAGACATATGCACACCCATGTTCACTGCAGCATTATTCACAATAGCAAAAAGATGGAAGCAACTTAAGTGCCCATCAACAGATGAATGGATAAACAAACTATGGTATGTACACACAATGGAATACTACGCAATGATTAAGAACAAAATGATGAATCTGCAAAGCATCTCACAACATGGATGAATTAGAGGGCATTATGCTGAGTGAAATAAGTCAACCACAAAAGGACAAATACTGTATAAGACCACTATTATAAAAACTCATGAAAACGTTTACACACAGAAAGAAACCATCTTTGATGGTTACTAGGGAGGGGAGAGATGGGGAAGGAAAAACACTAACTAGAAAATAGGTAAGTGGTAACTTTGACGAAGGGTAAGACAGTACACAATACTGGAGAAGCCAGCACAACTTGACTAAGGCAAGGTCATGGAAGCTCCATAGACACATCCAAACTCCCTGAGAGACTGCATTGCTGGGCTGGGGGCTGTGGGGACCATGGCCTCAGGGAACATCTAGATCAATTCGCATAACATAATTTATAAAGAAAATGTTCTACATTCTACATTGGTGAGTAGCATCTGGGGTCTTAAAAGCTTGTGAGCGGCCTTCTAAGATACTCCACTGGTCCCACCCTGTCTGGAGCAAGGGGGAATGAAGAAACCAAAGACACAACGGAAAGATGAGTCCAAAAGACTAATGGACCACAACTACCGCAGCCTCCACCAGACTCAGTCCAGCTAGATGGTGCCCAGGTACCGCCACCGATTGCTCTGACAGGGATCACAGTAGAGGGTCCGGACAGAGTTGGAGAAAAATGTAGAACAAAATTCTAACTCCCCCAAAAAAGACCAGACTTGCTGGTCTGACAGTGACCGGAGAAACCCAAGAGTATTGCCTCCAGACACCCTTTTAACTCAGTAATGAAGTCACTCCTTGAGGTTCACCCTTCAGCCAAAGATTAGACAGGCCCATAAAACAAAATGAGACTACAGGGGCACAACCAGCCCAGGGGCAAGGACGAGAGGGCAGGAGGGGACAGGTAAGCTGGTTACGGGAAACCCAAGGTCGAGAAGGGAGAGTGTTGACTTGTCATGGGCTTGGCAACCAATGTCACAAAACGATATGTGTATTGTTTAATGTGAAACTCATTTGCTCTGTAAAACCTCATCTAAAGTACAATTAAAAAAAGAAGTTAGGACAGTTCACTTTTCATTTGTCATGAAAGCATATATTAATAACTATAACAGCACTTTCTGTGTTGCTTTTTTAGGGGGTGGGTAGCATTTTAAAACTCTAACGAAACATTTCCATCATACACAATAATATAACGAATACCTGCACAGTTACCACCAAGCTCTAGAAAATCCCATACTATGCTCAGATTGTCTTAGCCCATTTACATTCAGTGTAATTATCAATAGGTATGAGTTTGGTGCTGTCATTTTGATATATTTTTTTGTGTGTGTGTGTTGTTGACAGTTTCGTTGTTCCACTTACTTTTCTGTGCTTTGTTTTTCTTTATGTATTTTCTTTTCTTTTTCATTGTTGTTGATTTTGTATTTGCTGAGTCTTTATGTCTTTGTTTTGATATGTAGTATTGTTTCCTTTGTAGTTAGCTTAATATTTACCTCTATTTTTCTAAGTTTAAACCAATCTTTTCTTTCTTTATATTTCCTTGACTTCCTCTCCATACGAAAGATACACGACTGCCTTTTTTAGTTCCTCTTTTTTGTTTTAATGTTGTCATCTTTTACATAATGATGTCTCTGTTTCCGTTTTGAGTGTTTTAACTTTGATTTATTTTTGTGATTTCCCTTTCTGGGTTGATAATCTGGTTGTTCTGTCCTGTGTTCTAGTTTTGGGTTGTTACATGCTCACATATTTTTTAAAGAAACCAAACATTATGCATTGAGTTGACATGGCCCACGTGCCCCCTCCATCTCCTCCCAGAGGAAACCACAATCATGACTGGGCTTATTACTTACTCCCATGCCATGCACATGGGCCATATGCAACATACAGCATGTTGTTTCCCATGTATTCAAATTGTATAAAAATGCTATTATGCTATCCATGCTCTACAACTCGGAGTCCCTGGGTGGTACAAACAGTTAATGCATTCAGCTGCTAAACAAAAGGTTAGAGGTGTGAGCACACCCAGGGGTGCCTCGGAAGAAACGCCTGGTGATCTACTTCTGAAAAACCAGCCATTGGAAACTCTATGGAGCATAGTTCTACTCTGCCACACGTGGGGTGGCCATAAGATGAAGTTGCCTCGATGGCAACTGGGAACAACAACTTTAATGAAAGGCAACAAAATTCATGTGAACAGGTCCCATTGGGGTGAAAGAAGATCAGACAGGTAACCTCATTACCTCCAGGGAAATGAGAAGATTCAGAAAAATATTAGGTGACTTCTAAAAGAGAATTTGAAATCTATCTCCTCCATATACCTGCTTGCTCTTTGGAATGGAAAGTGGGACAGTTGACATTGTACAGGCTCCTTGGGTTCATATCTTGATTCCACTACTTTGTAGTTGGGTGATCTTGGGCAATTTCCTTTATTTCTCTGGTCTCTCCTCTGTAACATGGGAATATGAATAGTTACTATCATGGACTGAATTGTGTCCCCCCCAAAAATATGTCTATCAATCTGGCTAGGCCATGATTCCCAGTACTGTGTGATTGCCCGCCATTCTGTCATCTGGTGTGATATTCCTGTGTTGTAAATCCTACCTCTATGATGTTAATGAGATGGGACTTGCAGCAGTCATATTAATGAGGCAGGACTCAATCTACAAGATTAGATTGTGTCTTAAGCCAATCTCTTCTGGGATATAAAAGAGAGAAGCAAGCAGAGAGACATGGGGACATCATACCACCAAGAAAGCAGTGCCAAGAGCAGAGCATGTCCTTTGGACCTGGGGTCACTGTGTGGAGATGCTCCTAGACCAAGGGAAAATTGATGACAAGGACCTTCCCCCAGATCTGACAGATAGAGAAAGCCTTCCCTTGGAGCCAGCACCCTGAGTTGGGACTTCTAGCCTACTAGACTGTGAGAGAATAAATTTCTGTTAGTTAAAACCATCCACTTGTGGTATTTCTGTTATAGCAGCACTAGATAACTAAGACAGTTACTATCTCATGGAGTTGTTGTGAAAGTTAAGTATGGAAACATAAATAAGTGCTAGGCTCGTTAGTTGCTGTGGAGTCATTTTCAACTCATGGTGACTCCATGTGCGCAGAATAGACCTGCTCCATGGGGTTTTCTTGGCTGTGATCTTTACAGAAGCAGATTGCCAGGCATTTCTTCCATGGTGCTGCTGGGTGGGTTTGAGTCACCAACCTTTAATCTTTATGGAAGCTGTTTGCCTGGCATATTATAAGCACCCAGTAAATGTTAACGATGATGATAATGCTTATCAGTACAACTGACCTCTATTCTGCCAAGTTTGTTTCACGGTTGGGACTTTTTCCAGTTTGCAAAGGTTGTGCTATCACTCAACATCCCAAGACCTACTCTATTCTCGCCATCTTAGTGTCTGCAATCCTCCCCAACTGATCAATGAAGCTTGACTCTCCTTTCAACGTTTGATGTTATTTGATTTTTATTCATTGTCAAAATGAATCAAATGGGAGAAGACAGAAAGTACATTTAATCAGATAACCCTGACAAATAAACTCTGTTCATCTATCCACATCTCTTTCCAGTCTTTGCTCCTTTGTGCATATATTTAGGCTGCACTGGACGAAGTGACACATACTATCATGCACCCTTTATTTTACATGTAACAGCCAAAGAGCTATTGTATCACACACTCTGTATTTCTTTAACAGTGCAAGAGGCCAATTAGGACCCAGGTGAGTGGCCAACAGTGGAGGAATGATTATGTAAAATAGCAAAATAGAATATTGAAACAAAAATACTGAATGCTAAAACAAAAAGTTGAAACAATAATTTTTGTTTCAACAACTAAATTAACCTATGATATTTTTTAGAATTTCATTTCATCTTAGTATTTCATTTTACCTATCTCTTCAAAGAGGATGGAGCTTACTATATCCTCAATGGCAACCTTGCACATTAAAAGGCTCCTTCTCAAATCTAGCCCTCAGTGCTTTCTTTCAAGAATGAGGAATAAACCAGAACACCAAACTTGTTGCTGTTGAGCCCACTT
Organism: Loxodonta africana; assembly: GCF_030014295.1. NCBI lineage: Eukaryota > Metazoa > Chordata > Mammalia > Proboscidea > Elephantidae > Loxodonta > Loxodonta africana. The sequence goes on from NC_087344.1 coordinate 4,018,933, forward strand.
GAACTTACGGTAACCCCATGTGTGTCAGCATAGTAGTAGAAAACTCCACAGGGTTTTCAAAGACTGTAATCACATGGAAGTAAATTGTCAGGTCTTTCTTCCACAGCATCACTGAGTAGATTCGGCCTACTTCTTTTCAAGAAATACCACAAAGTCCAAGCATACTTAGGTGGTGGAGTACTAAAAAGTGCTTTACGAGGCAATAATCAATTCTAAAGAGCCCTGGTAGTGCAATGGTTAAGCACTCAGCTGCTAACAGAAAGGCCGGTGGTTCAAACTCACCCAGTGGCTCTGTGGGAGAAAGACCTGGTGATCTGCTCCCATAAAGATTACAGCCTAGGAAATCCAATGGGGAAGTTCTACTCTGTCACATGGGGTAGCCATGAGTTGAAATCAACTCAATGACACCTAAAAACAACAAAAAAGTAATCTCTAAAATCCAATCAGGTGGGTGCTACAATGGAAGGCTTTCCCACAATCAATTATCTTAAAGGTTTTCTGACTAATGTGAGTTTTCTGATGGGTAATAAGGGAAGAGCTTTGGCTGAAGGCTTTCCCGCATTCGTTACAACGATACGGCTTCTCCCCAGTGTGAGTTCTCTCATGCCTAACAAGGGAAGACCTCTGGCTGAAGGCTCTTCCACACCGATTGCATTCATAGGGGTTCTCGCCGGTGTGAGTCCGCTCGTGCTGGTTGAGAGAGGAACGATCGCTGAAGGCTTTCCCACACTCGTTGCATTCATACGGCTTCTCGCCGGTATGTGTTCTCTTGTGCAAAATCAGGTAAGAACTCTGGCAGAAGGATTTCCCACAGTCCTTACATGTGTACGGTTTTTCCCCCGTGTGAATTCTCTGATGTTGAGTGAGAGAGGAAATCCTGTTGAAGGCCTTCCCACAGTCGGTGCACGCATAGGGCTTCTCTCCAGTGTGAATCCTCAAGTGCCGCGTGAGGGTTGAGCTGTGTGTGAAGGCTCGCCCACATTCCTGACAGTCGTACGGTTTCTCTCCTGTGTGGGTTCTCTGATGTTCAATGAGTGAGTGCCTGCGGTTAAAGACCTTGCCACACTGGAGGCACTCATAGGGTTTCTCCACCATGGGGATTTTGTTGTGGACAGTAAGAGCCATACTATGACAAAACGATTTTCCACTTTCAGCATACGAAAATGTTTTCTCCTCTGTTTGAGGTCTTCCGTGTTGAATAAGGTGATCGCTTTGGCTGAGGGCTTCTCCACATTCATTATTTTCACAGGGTCTCTGATCTGCATATCCCACCTGATGGCTGTTTAAGACAGAATCAGATACCAAACTTCCAATATGGAAGTCACATTCATGGAAATGTTTCCTGGGAGGACTTCCTTGTGCTAAAACATGGTGTAAGCTCAGATTACCATTTTCCCCAAACTCACTCCATACAGAAGCTCTCGTCTGAGTAAATGCGTCTACTTGGACATACGCCATTTGCCTCAAAAGCCTCTGGGGGTCTTCGTGGTTCTCCTCAAACTGACCACATTCCCCATCTCCTCTGGTGAGCCTGATGATATTCAGACCACTGGACGGTTTCTGTCCCAAGTTGACCTTCTTATAAATCGATTCTTGGATTTCCAGTCTAGCCTCCCAACCTGAAATAATTGGGGGAAATATATTGTTTGGAGAAAGAAACCGCTAACTTGAGAATGGTGGAATATCATGGAATCCAGACTTTCTGGAGCCATGGAGGCTGGGTGAACCCCCCAAAATATTGCCCTGAGATAATCTTTAAACTTTAACCCTGCAACCAAAAATATTCTCTGACGTCTTCTTAAAACCAAACAATAGTCAGCTTAACTAGTAAAAAATGTTGGTCTTCAGCATTGGGCTCTTTTGAGATCTATCTATATGGGATCAAATTTACAATGGCAACTTGAAAGATTAGATAGGAAGCTTAGGTGGCAGTGAGTTTATGTTAATGGGGGAGGAACAACTCAGAAAAGGAGGGTGAGAATGGTTATACAACTGGATACAATGTCACTGAATTGTACATGCAGAAATTGTTGAATTTGTGTATGTTCTGTGTATATTCTCAACAACAGTAACAAAAAATAAATTATATATATACACACACGCATATATATGTAAAAATGGTGGGACAAAGGAGCTTCCAGCGCATACTAGGCACGTGATGATTCATGTTCAAATAGCTTTCAATACAAAAGGAAGAGATGGGTCAGTAAGCTAGGGAGGGTGCTGAGGATAAAATGCAGGTTAAGGAGCTCAACAATGATAAAAAAGAGGGAATAGAAAATGTCAATGTAGAAGAAGTTAATTTATAAAAAGGGGAGAACGGGATGGCAGAGAGAAAGAATTATCAAGAAGTAGCGGGGGGAGGAAGGCACAATGCTTAGGGGACACTGAGCTTCTGCTAAGGGTGATGGAAAAATTCGGGAATGGTTAATGGTGACAACTGAACAGGATGAACATAATTAACGTCATTGAACTGTACACGTGAAGACTGTACAAGTGACAAATGTTTTGTTACATGCATGTTGTTGTTGCTGGGTGCCATCAAGTCGATTCTGGCTCATAGAAGCCCCAGGTGACAGAAGTAGAACTTCCTAGGATGGAATCTCTATGGCCCCAGGTCACCAGGATTTTTTTCTGTGGAGCCGCTGGGTAGGTTCGAAATGCCAACCTTTCAGTTAGCGGCTGAACACTATCCATCTGCACCACCAGGGCTCCTTTGTTACAATTTTTACCACAATTAAAAAAAGAGAGAAAGAGAGAGAGGCAGCTTTGATACAGACACCCAGAGGAGAAGGTGACCCAGAGATGGCAGTGATGCAGCCACAAGCCAAGCAATGTCGGCAGCCACCAGGAGCTGGAGGAAGCAAGGAAAGGTCCTCCCCAGGAGCCTTCAGAGGCAGAACAGTGCTGCCTACACCTGATTTGGGCCCAGTGATACTGGTGTCGAGGAGCCCTGGTGGCACAATGGTTAAGCACTCAGCTGCTAATTGAAAGGTCGGTGGTTCAAACTCACCAGCCACTCCAGGGGAGAAAGACGTGGCAGTCTGCTTCTGTAAAGATTACAGCCTGGCGAACCCTACGGGGCAGTTCTTCTCTGTCACATGGGGTCGCTAGGAGTCAGAACTGACTGGCAGCAGTGGGTTGGGATACTGATTTCAGAATTCTGGCCTCCAGGACTGTCAGATAATAAATTTCTGTTGTTTCATGCTATCAAAAACATTTTTTTAAAAAAAGAAAGCAATGAGGGAAGAGATCGAACTAGAAACATGGATAGGGTAACTTCAATTAAGAAAATGGGATGTTCTTTTCTTGGCAACCAAAGAGGGGTAATGCTGTCATTGTTACCTGCTATCGAGTCGATGCTGACTCATGGCAACCCCCTGTGTTACAGAGCAGAACTGCTCCATATGGTTTTCTTGGCTGTAATCTTCATGGGAGCTGATTGCCAGGGCTTTACTTCTGCGGTGCCGCTGGGTAGGTTCAAACTGACAACATTTAGGTTAGCAGCCCAGCGAATCAGTGGTAAACAGGATAAAGCTGGTGGAGGTGAACTAACCAAGGAGGTTTCTCAGAAAGTATAACCAAGTAGCCTTGGCCTTTTCCTTATACAACCAGAGCCTTTGAGGAGAGATCTCTGACCGAGACTTCCCTGTCCGTTCTCACCTGAACAGGAGGCTTGGGGACTTCCACGATCCACCATCCACACGGCTTCTCCTTGCTCCAAGTGGGGAGGCACCAGTGGTCGACAGAGGGAACACCCTGTCCACAGGGGAAGAGAGGCAACTTGAGAGGGTTGTGCTGGAGAAAATGGAGCATCTTCAATTCCTGTAATGGCACGTTGGCTATTCAAAGGTTCTGCAAGAAACAAGACTATGCTCAAGAGGTAGCAAAAGCACTCAACTACTAGACGAAAGGTTGGTGGTTGGAATCCATTGACAGGTGCCTCAGAAGACAGGCCTGGCGGTCTAATTCCAAAAGGTCACCGCCTTGAAAATCCTTTGGAACAGTTCTACTCTGCACACCAGGGTCGTCATGAGTCAGAATCGGCGTGACAGAAACTAACAACAACAACACAAAGACCAAGCTAAAGATTTTAAAGGAGCCCTGGTGGCACAATGATTAAGTGCTCAGCTGCTAATAGAAAGGTTGGCAGTTCGAATCCACTCAGTGGCTCTGTGGGAGAAAAGCCCTAGCGATCTGCTCCTGTAAAGATTACAGCCTAGGGAACTCCACGGGGCAGTTCTACTGTCACATGGGGTTGCTATGAATTAGAATTGACTTGATGGCACCCAACAACAACAATTAAGAAATGACGGCTCTTCACCAGGGCAGACAGCACAAATGCACTGAGTCTGGACTCGAGAGCATTCTGAAGGTTTGTATCTGTACCCAAGCTAAGAGGACGCACATTCCAACAGCAGCTCCCACTATCAAATACGGAAAAAGACATTCATTCACTCTGCTGAAGAAATCAGTAGGCTGAGTTCTACAAGGCGGTCTTGTCTGTCTTGATCACCAAGAAACCTCCATTCCTAGCATAGTTCCTGCCTGACAAGTACCAGCTGCCACAGAGTCGATTCTGACTCATGGTGACCCCACGTGTGTCAGAGCAGACTGTGCTCTGTAGGGTTTTCAGTGGCTGTGATCTTTTGGAAGTAGACTGCCAGGCCCTTCTTCCGAGGTGCCTCTGGGCGGATTCGAATCTTCAACCTTTAGGTTAGCAGTCAAGTGTTTAACATTTTGTGCTGAGCAAGGATTCCTTCCTGACACACAAACAAAACAAAATCAAACCCACTGCCATCGAGTCGGTTCTGACTCACAGCGGCCCCATGTGACAGAGCTGAGCTGCTCCACGGGGTTTTCTTCATGGTAATCTTTATGGGAGCAGGTCGGCAGGCCTTTCTTCTGCAGCACCACCGGGTAGGTCCGAATCATGTACCTTTAGGTTGGGAGTCGAGTGCAAATCAAAGTCTGCACCACCCAACGACCCCTCCTAACCCATAAACCCGCTGCCGTTGAGTCGATTCCGACTCCTGACGACCCTATAGGACGGAGCAGAACTGCCCTATAGGGTTTCTCCTGACACAGTAGATGCTAAATAAATGTGCTGAATTAATGAACACATGAATTAATGATGCTGATCTTACCCAGGGAGGCCAGGGTCCGGTAGGTCTCCAACATCACCTCTCTGTAGAGGGCTCTCTGAGGAGGGTCCAGCAATTCCCACTCCTCCTGCGAGAAGTCCACCGCCACGTCTGCGAAGGTCACTGATCCCTGAAACATCACAGAGGTTCCTGCTCAGGAAGGAACCAGCCCAGCCTACGTTCACCAGCGGAGGGGCAGGGATGGCAACGTTCAGAAAGATACAGGCTCAAAGAGGAGAGTCAGACTCCACCAGATGCCTTGTGGGCGCTCGTCTTTGGCTTACAATCAGAGGGCCATTCAGACCCCAGGCCCAGCGCGAACCTGGCAAGGAGGATCAGCACATAAGGTCTGATCTGAAATCTTTGGGCCATTGCTTATTTTGCTAGGGATTGCCTTGAATCTGTCAACCACTTTGGGCAGTATTGATATCTTAACAGCATGAAGCTTTCTAATTCATGAGCACGGGGTGTCTTTCCATTCATTTAGGTATCCTTTAATTTCTTTCAGCAGTCCCTGGTTGCTCTGAGGAAGAAGGTTCTGGACCTTCAGGAGCTGAGACCCTCCAAGCCCTGGAAAGGAAGCCCATGTCTCTCCAGATGCTGCTGCTGGGTGCCATCAAGTTGATTTTGACTCCTGGTGACTCCATGTGACAGAGTAGAGCTGCCCCACAGGGTCTTCTTGGCTGCAATCTTTTTGGGAGCAGATTTCCAGGCCTTTCTCCCCCGGAGGCATCAGGTGGGTTCAAACCACCAACCTTTCGGTGAGCAGCCAAGCGCTTAATCATGGCACCACCAGGGCTCCTTACTGCTCTCCTAGGCAAAGCATTGTGCTCAACACATAGCACGCGTCTCCTTACTTACAGGAAGGAGGACCTGGGCCCACAGGTTCAGAGGAATTCTCCTGGGGTTCCTACAGAGCAGAGGGCCCTTCTCCATCCAGGAGAGAATTTCTGTGGAGCTGTTCTCTCAGGGTACACTGGGAGCTGTTCAGGAGAAATGGGAAGTTCCCACTCACCTGGGGCCAGGGGGGCAGGTACCCCACAGCCATTCTCTCCTTTTGGGAAAAAGCAGGGTGTTGGACAGGCAGAGCTGGGGGAAGAGAAAGGCACCGTGAAGTCCAGACCTGGTTTGTCCCCAAATCACTAAACACCTGGCCTAGAGATGCCCTCAGTGGCTTAGGGTGAGCAACACGGGGGTTGCCGATCCACAGGAGCCGGGACCAAGACCTTAACTGGTTTATTTTATGGATGGAGAGGCCGAAACTCTTGCCTGCAACCAACGTACACAAGTTTATAAAGCCTACGAGTTCTAGTGTCCTGTTATTGAAGTGGGCAGTAACGAAAGCATTATTAAGGGTTATTAACCATCCCATAATAGTTGTTTTCAGAAACATCTACTCTTGCTACATTTTTGTTACAACTTTTACAGCACTTCACCACGACTGGTTGATTCCCCAGGTTTCTTCTCTTGGCAGGAGGCCGAGGCGCAGGTGCCCTGACTCCAAATCCACCACTTTACAGGCTTCCTAGGGTGGCAGTAGTGAGCCCTCACCATCTTTTTAGGGCTGTGTGCAATTATTTTTAGAACCGTGTGCAAAAACTCGAAATACACTAAAATTATGCAGATGGCACAGGCATCACAAGACTGAAGATCCTCCCCTCACCGTTTATGCAAATATATGTCACTCCCTATAAAAGCAAATCTGCCCCGGTTCAGGGAGTTGGCAGCCTTAGGTCAGGAGACCCTGCCGGTCTCCCACTTTGCAAACTGAATAAACCTTTCTGTTCTTCCAGCCCTGTGTCTGGCTCACTTCAGTTCACTAGTCTGCTTGACAAGAGCGTATTAGTTGATGAGTTCATTATGAAGCACCTCTGTATGTACTTTCTGGGGCTGACACAATGAAGTGCCAAAAAACGAGGCAGCTTAAAGCAACAGAAATGTATCATCTCATGGTTCCAGAGGCTGCAAGTTCTAAAGCAAGTGTGGGCAGGGCCACGCTCTCTCTGAAGGCTCTTGGGAAGATCCTCCCTCGCCCCTTCCTAGCTTCTGGTGGTGGCCAACATTCCATGATGTTCCCTGGCTTGTGGCTACCTCACTCCAGTCTCTGCCTGTGTTGTCACGTGGCTTTCTCTCTCTGTGTGTCTGTGAGTTCAAACAGCCTTCTCCTAGCTGTGTGTCTATGTGTCCAAATTTCCCTCTTCATTATTTTTAACTTGGAGCTTTGTTGCTGTTGTTAGTTGCAGTCTATTCTGATGCATAGTGACCTTACCTCTGAAGAGCAGAACAGTGCTTCATAAGGTTTTCAATGGCCGATTTTCAGAAGCAGATCACCAGGCCTTTCTTCTGTGGCACCTCTGGGTAGACTCGAACCTCCAGCCTTTTGGGTAGCAGCTGAGTGGTTAACTGTTTGTGCCACCAGCGACTCCTCAAATTTCCCTCTTCTTATAAGGACCTCAGTTACTGGATTTGGGAGCCACCCTCCTCCAGTCTGACCTCATCTTAACTAGCCACTATTCCACCCGGTGGAGCCCCTAGGTGGTGCAGATGGTTAACATACTTGGCGACTAACCAAAGGTTGGAGGTTCAAGTCCACCCACAGGCATGTCAGAAGAAAGGCCTGGAGATCTACTTCTAGAAGATCACAGTCATGGAGCACAGATCTACTCTGACACACACGGGGTTGCCATGAGTCAGAGTCAACTCCAAGCAACCAGGTGTGTGATGTGTGATTCAACCCAGCACAACCTGGCAGACCCAAATCCTGGAAGGTTTAGTTCAGACCTTCCCAGCTGTCTCTGCCCTTGGAGCCACCACGTCTTGCCTTTCTCTGATTCGTCCTCTCCCTCCCACCTCCCCTGGCCCTCCTCTCTCTCCTGGACTCTCTTCTACCAAGTTGCTTTAACTGCGGCAAGAAGGATTCAAGACAGGACCATCCCCACCCACAAATGTGACAGAATTAGGTCACAGTGGGAGAACAGGAAGGAACGCTCACCACGGGTAGCCGGCAGATCCACGGCTGTCATCCCAGAGTCTGTAACAGAAACACCTCAGGCTGAAACAATGACGACAGGAGCGACAGGCGTTTATCAAGTGCTAAACCTACTGTGTAAACAGTAAGTTCTCGTTGTTGAGCAGCTCGACAGCAGCTAACAACGTGTTCCATACAGTCACCGCAACGCCGAATTAGTAAATATGGTAAGTTCTCGTTGTTGACCAGCTCGACAGCAGCTAACAACGTGTTCCATACAGTCACCGCAACGCCGAATTAGTAAATACGGTAAGTTCTCGTTGTTGAGCAGCTCGACAGCAGCTAGCAACGTGTTCCATACAGTCACCGCAACGCCGAATTAGTAAATACGGGACGATCGCTCCAGGAGGAACACAGGTCAGGCTCCTGTGCGCCCCGGTCACGATTTGTCAACTGATTCATACATAACCTTGTCTTAGTATGTTTCTGTTTGTCGTCAGTTGCTGTTGAGTTGATTAGGGCTCAAACCCTGTGTATGTCAGAGTAGGACTGTGCTCCGTGTGGTTTTCTTGGCTGTAATCTTAAGGGAAACAGATCACCAGGCTTTTCTTTCGTGGTGCCGCTGGGTGGGTTTGAACTGCCAACCTTTATGTTGGTAGTCGATTGCAAACCGTTTGCACCACCTAGGGACTTTGTCTTTCTGTACTAAAAAAAAGGAAACCCTGGTGCTGTCCAGTTGATTCTGACTATAGCAACACTATAGGACAAAGTAGAACTGCCCCATAAGGTTTCTAAGGAGCAGCTGGTGGATTTGAACTCCTGACCTTTTGGTTGGCAGCTGTAGCTCTTAACCACTGCACCACCAGGGCTCCTCTGTATAAATACATCTTATTTAATATACTGTATATTGCTGGTGCCTTGACATTGAACTCACACCTAAACGAAGCTTATCTAGCATACACTATCTCTATAAGGCACATCACAGCCTTCCCACGCATAGAAACACTAGCCAGCTGTTCAACACTACGCTTCGGGGCCATTTTAAACAGAAAAATCACTGTCATGGATTGAATTGTGTCCCCCCAAAATATGTGTCAACTTGGCTAGGCCATGATTCCCAGTATTGTGTGACTGTCCACCATTTTTTCATCTGATGTGATTTTCCTCTGTGTTGTAAATCCTGCCTCTATGATGTTAATGAGGCAGGACTGGAGGCAGTTATGTTAATGAGGCAGGACTCAATCTACAATATTAGGCTTTGTCTTAAGTCAATCTCTTTTGAGATATAAAAGAGAGAAATGAGCAGAGAGACATGGGGACCTCCTACCACCAAGAAAGCAGAGCCAGGAGAATAGTGCATCCTTTGGACCCAAGGTCCCTGTGCTGAGAAGCTCCTAGTCCAGGGGAAGGCTGATGACAAGGACCTTCCCCCAGAGCTGACAGAGAGAGAAAGCCTTCCCCTGGATCTGGTGCCCTGAATTCGGACTTCTAGCCTCCTAGACTTTGAGAGAATAAAATTCTGTTTATTGAAGCCATCCACTTGTGGTATTTGTTATAGCAGCACTAGATAACTAAGACAATCACCTACAAACAGCACAAGAATATGAAAACCATGGCACTATACAGACCATGAGAAGGACCCCTGACTTCAGTACGGGAGTGGGAACAAGAAGACAGAGCATTGCCTTGTTTGGCCTCACCTGGGGACGCACAAGTCGGCAACTCAAATTTTTTGCTGCAAATGACGGTAAAAGTATTGATTTGGGGTTATAAATAAATTTTAGCAACTAGGCAAATTCACTTAACATGGAGTCTGCAAGTGACGAGGATCGACAGTACTGCCTGACTCACGAGAAGCAGAAGTACGTGGACCGGAATGTTCACCGGGATTCTCCCGAGAGTCCCACATACCAAGGACTCCCGACCTCTCCACAGAAATAGCTCCCGGTGGATCTGCCGCGGCAATTCTGGTACCTCTGGATACACCAGGTGGCGCAAGAGGTTTGTGCTCAGCTACTAACCTAAAGGTTGGCAGTTTGAATCCATCCAGCAGTACCAGGAAAGAAAGGCCTGGCAACCTGCTTCCGCTAAGTTTACAGCCAAGAAAACCCTATGGGGCAGTTCTACTCTGTATCACATGGGGTTGTTGTGAGTCGCCGTCGGCTAGATGACATCCAACAACAACAACTGGCTCTGTCCAGTGTCTCATTCTCATTCATCACACAGGAGCTACCTCTCAGCCCTAGAAGATGATGTAAATATAACCCAGTCTCTCGGAGACAGTAAAGTCCGTCCTGGACTCATGATGGATTATATCCTCTTTTTTGTTGTTGTTGTTAACTGCTGTCAAGCTGCCCCGACTCGTGGCAACCCAGGGCACAATGGAATGAAACACTGCCCGGTCCTGGGCCATCTCCATGATCGGCTGCAGACTGGACCATGGTGTTTGCTGTTGTTGTTGTTGAGAATACACACAGCAAAACGTACACCAATTCAAATGTTTCTACAGGTACAATCTACTGACACTGATTGTATTCACTGAGTTGTGTGACCGTTCTCGTCCTCCCTGTTTGTACACGTACGATCTAGTGACACTGATTGTATTCACTGAGTTGTGTGACCGTTCTCACCCTCCCTGTTTCCACACATACAATCTAGTGACACTGATTGTATTCACTGAGTTGTGTGACCATTCTCATCCTCCCTGTTCCTACAAGTACAATCTAGTGACACTGATTGTATTCACTGAGTTGTGTGACCGTTCTCATCCTCCCTGTTCCTACATGTACAATCTAGTGACACTCTTTGTATTCACTGAGTTGTGTGACCATTCTCATCCTCCCTGTCCCTACACATACAATCTAGTGACACTGATTGTATTCACTGAGTTGTGTGACCATTCTCATCCTCCCTGTTCCTACACGTACAATCTAGTGACACTGATTATATTCACTGAGTTGTGTAACTATTCTCACCCTCCTTTTCGGAGTCGTTCCTCCCTCATTAACATAAACTTGCCACCCCCTATGGTAACTATCTAATTTGATCCCACAGAGTTTTTAAAAGAGCATAACGCTCAAGGTCGACGGCTTTTACTCCTTAAGCTAAACTACTGTTTGGTTTTAAGACAATTTCAGGGGATATCGTTGGTATGAGGTTTAAAGATTATCTCAGGGCAATAGTTTCAGGGGTTCATCCAGGCCCCATGGCTTCAGAAAGTCTGGAGTCTGTGGGAATTTGAAATTCTCTTCTGCCTTTTCCCCCTCTTGATCAGGCTTTTTCTATGGAATCTTTGATCAAAATGTTCAGTAGTGGTAGCCGGGCACCATCCAGTTCTTATGGTCTCACAGCAAAGGAGGCAGTTGTTCCTGGAGGCAATCAGCCATGCATCCTATTTCCTCCTCCTGTTCCTGACTCTCCTTCTTCCTCTGTTGCTCCAGGTGAAGAGACCAACAGGCATGTGGTCTGCAGGGTTTTCATTGGCTGATTTTCTGAAGTCGGTCACCAGGCCTTTCTTCCTAAGTCTTAGTCTGGAAGCTCCGCTGAAACCTGATAAGCATCACAGCAACACGCAAGCCTCTGCGGACAGACAGGCGGTGGCCGTGCATGAGGTGCAATGACCAGGAATCAAACCCAGGTCTCCACATGGAGGCGAGAATTCTACCACCAGACCCCCACTGCGCCTACACTCCCCAGAGGCTATGACCATGGAGAAGGGAGAACCCATAGACCAAAATTCTCACGGAAGAAAGCAAATGAAGAGGGGAGGACATCAAGGGCCAACATGCAGCGAGCTCAGTCTGCAGGTGATACAAACGGCTAACACACTCAGCCATTTACTGGAAGGTTGGAGGTTTGAGTCCACCCAGAGGTGCCTCAGAAGAAAGGCCTGGCAATCTACTCCCCAAAACTCGGCCACTGAACACCCTACGGGATTGTTTTTCTCTGACACACGTGGGGTCTCCGCGAGTCTGGGTCAACGCCGCGGTACTGGATACGCGCTGGACAACTCCCACGAGCTAGGCAACAATTATTCTGAGAACTGAGTGTGTTGACCTATCTCCTCTTCCCACAACCTGACAGTGTAACATTATTTCCCTCATCTCACAGATGAGGAAACTGAGGAGGAGAGCTCCCCGTTCTCTGAGGTTTCTGGCCGATATTGCCCCGTCCTCTTGGCAGGCAAGGCCCTCCAGCTCCTGGCATCAGGCCGCCAGGTAGCTGGGGCAGGAAATGCTGAGTGCCAGGACTTCCTCTCCTCCTGCTCTGGGGTCTCTGTCCTGGTCAGAGGGGTCTCCACTCCTGGGCCTGAGGCTCCAGCGTCTGATTTTCCTTTGAGGCTGGGGCCTGGGAGTGTAAAGCCAGTGTTACCATCACTTTGGGTGCAACGGTTAAGCACTTAGTTACCTACTGCCGCTATAACAGAAGTACCACAAGCGGATGGCTTTAACAGAGAGAAGTTCATTTTCTCACAGTTAAGTAGGCTGAAAGGCCAAACTCAGCAAGCACGTCAGCTCCAGGGGAGGGCTTTCTCTGTCAGTCGTCTCACCAATCTTCCCCCAGACTAGGAGCTTCTCTGCACAGGGACCCCAGGTCCAAAGGATGCACTTTGCTCCCGGCACTGCTTTGTTGGTGGTATGAGGTCCCCAATTCTGCTTGCTTCCCTTTCCTTTTTACCTCTTGCGAGATAAAAGGTGGTGCAGGCCACACCCCAGTGAAATTCCCTTTACATTGGATCAGGGCTGTGACGTGGTAAGGGTGTTACAACCCCACCCTAATCCTCTTTAACATAAAATTATAATCACAAAATGGAGGACAACCACACAATACTGGGAATTATAGCCTAACTAAGCGGGCACATATTTTTTGGGGATACAATTCAATCCTTGACAAGCACTTGACTGCTAACTGAAAGGTCAGTGGTTTGAGCCCACCCAGTGACTCTGCAGGAGAAAGACCTGGCCATCTGCTCCCATAAAGGTTACAGCCTAGGACACCCTCTGGGGCAGTTCTGCTCTGTTACATGGGGTCGCCATGAATCAGAATTGACTCGAGGGCACATGACGACAACAACCAGTACTTTTAGCATCCTCTGCCCCACCCCAGGACCGTACCCCAGCTCCCCACACTCTCCCCAGTTTGCAGTTGTTTGATTTTCACATTCGTGTCTTTGTTGCCTGGGTCCCTCATGGCGCCACATGCACCATGATAGCAAGAGCTGTGTCTGCTGTGGCCATATCTGGCGTGGGCAGTGTCTGGCATGGTCACACTGTACCCCCAGAGCCCAGCACGGCTTAATGATTATGTGTTGAAGAATGTAAAAGGGGATCCATCTAAAAGCAGGGACTGCAGCGGACACGTGGACAGCAATGTTCACTGCGCCACTGTTCACGACTGCCAAAAGGTGGAAACAATCAAAACGTTCATCAACAGTCGAACGGATAAACAAAATGTGGTCCATCCGCACAATGGAATAGTAAAACCAGCTGCCGTGGAGTCGCCTCCAACTCGTGGCGACCCCCCGTGTGTCAGAATACGACTGGGCCCCACGAGGTTTTCAGTGGCTGATTTTTTTGAAGCAGATCACCAGGGCTTTCTTCAACGGTGCCTCCGGGTGGACTCCAACCTCCAACCTCACAGTTGGCAGCCGAACGCTTAACCGTCTGCACCCCCGGGGGACTCCAGGACAGAATATTAGTCAGCCACGAAGAAGGGAAGTCCTGACACATGCCACAAAGTGGATAAACCTTGAAAACACTGTGTTGAGTTAAAGAAGCCAGGCACAAAAGGACAAATATTGTCTGACCCCACTTATATAAAGTATCTAGAACAGGCAAACCCATACAGACAAAAGATGAGTGGTTACCAGTGGCTGGGGGTTGAGGGAATGGGAGCTGCTGCTGAAGGGGGCCTGAGTTTCTCTTTGGCGGGAATGAAAAACACCTGGAAATGGATAGCCGTGATGGCAGCACGGCATGGTGAATATAATTAATGCCAATAAATCGGACACTTAAAAAAGGGTAAAATGGCAAACTTTTTTTTTTATTATGCTTTAAGTGAAAGTTTACAGCTCAAGTTAGCTTCTCATACAAAAACTGAAACACACATTGTTATGTGACCCTAGTTGCCCTCCCTACAATGTGACAGCACACTCCTCCTCTCCACCCTGTATTCCCCGTGTCCAGTCAACCTGTTTCTGTCTCCCTCTGCCTTCTCATCTCACCTCTGGACAAGAGCTAAATGGCAAACTTTTTGTTACATATATTTTATCGCAATGAATTTTTATAAAAAGGGGGGTGATTACTGCATTCCCTCCGTTATGAAGAGAGTCCTGGCCCCATCTTGGGGAGCACAAATTCTCAGGTGGCTGGGGCTGAAGACAAACAGGGTGAGGCAGCAGAGGGCTCTGAGGAAGCGACCCCATCGTCTCCTGTGAGAGTAGAACAAATCCCCGACTCAGGGAGTCAACAGCGAGTGCCAGGAGGGCAGACTCTTGTGACGAGTGTATGTGAAAGCTGGCTCCTGAGGGTTGTATATGAGTGATCACACAGCCCCGGAAAAGCTCTGCAATTACCCACAAAACACAGATGCCGGTTTTGCATGTGCAACCTCTACCACTCGTTTTAGGAACCTGTGCCCAGATCAGGGTCCGTCCCCCTCGGCACTGCTGACATGGGGGCTGATCCTTCTCTGGGGTGGGGCCGTCCTGTGCACTGTAGGGCATTGGGCAGCATCCCTGGTCTCCACCCACTCGATGCCAGTAGCACTCCCCCCAGTTGTCACAACCACAAATGTCCCCAGACATCACCCAGTGTCACCCAAGATTCCATTGACCCCAAGAGACTGCATCCCATAATCACCTGACCTCCTGACATCCTAGGACACCGCCCACATTTAAATCCACCTGCTGAGTGGGGAGAAGAGAGGACAGAAATCACAACAGCTGGAGGGTTCCCTGGTTTACACTGTCTGACCCAGCGGGATTTTATTCTGGTGTATGGTGTGAGCAGGGATCAAGCTCAGTTTTTCCCCAAATAATTAATGCAGTTCTCCTCCTTAGCAATGTGGACATTTGGGGACCTGATCCTTCTCTGGGGTGAGCCATCTTGTGCACTGGAGGGTGTTGAGCAGCATTCTTGGCCTCCACACACTCGATGCCAGCACACCCCACCCTCCCTCCTTGTGACAATCAAAAACGTCCCCACATCTAGGTCGACTGGCATAAGATAGTTTATAAAGAAAATGTTCTGTATCCCACTTTGGTAAGTGGTACCTGCAGTCTTAAAAGCTTGCAAGCAGCTATCTAAGAAACATCGATTGGTCCCATCGCACTTGGAGCAAAGGAGAATGAAGAAAACCAAAGACACAAGGAAAATACCAGCACAAAGGGCTAAAGGACCAAATGAACCAGAGACTCCACCAGGCTGAGACCACAAGAACTAGATGGTGCCTGGGTACCACCATCAATGACTGTCCTGACAGGGAACACAGCAGAGAGTCCTGGACAGAGCAGGAGAAAAATGCAGAACAGAACTCAAATTCATGTAAAAAGTCCAGAAACTTAATGGTCTGACAGAGATTGGAGGAACCCCTGAAACTATGGCTCCCAGACACACTGTTAACCCAGAACTGAAACCATTTCCTGAGGCCCACTCTTCAGACAAAGATTAGACAGGACTATAAAACAAAAACTGATACACGTGAGGAATGTGCTTCTTAGTTCAATCAGATACATGAGACCGAATGGGAGGCTCTTGTCCAAGAGCAGGATGAGAAGGCAGGAAGGGACAGGAAGTAGCTGAATGGACACAGGGACCCTGGGGTGAGAAGGGGAAGCGTGCTGTCACATTGTGGGGATTGCAACTAAGGTAACAACATGTGTATATGATTTTCCAATGAGAAATTAACTACACACACACACACACAGTCCCTAGATCTCACCCAGTGTCCCCTGGAGGGCAGAACCCCTGGACTAGATCACAAAGAGCTCATCTGAGAAGATACTCAGGAGTCTCGGCGGTCAAGCCCTCTGCCTTTAAGATAAAGAGCAAATGGGCTGACTCCATCTTCCTCTCATTCTCAGTTCCTAAGTGAGTTCCGCCCTCATGGGTCTCAAGCTCTGATGCGGGGGGCCTTGGGCCTGGGTGAAGCCACCCCCAGGGTGAGGCACAGGCCACGCCTTCCCGCCCCCCTGCGTTGTCTCCACTGTCCACCTACCGTCCCGCACTGGCTCGGCCAGGAAGAGAACAGCACAGGAGTCAGGTTGTGGGTTCGAACCCCGGCCCCGCCACTCACTGCAGTGTGAACTTGGGCAAGTCCGGCTGAAAACGCAGATGGTCATTTGCGCTCACCTGGGCAGAATTGTTTCCTGCAGCGCAGCTCCTGTCGCTATTGTTGTTGTTATTATTATTATCTGTATATATGGGCATCCCCGCCTCAGCATGGAGACCGAATCTCTGCTGCCTGTACCCCCATTGACGCGCCCAGACCTTGGACTCGGCACTGCGCTTGCGCACTGCAACCGTTCGAACTACAAGTCCCAGAAGACATCGGGGCCCGGCGCTGGGCTACAGGGACCAATGAGCAGCGTGTTGGGCTCCAGCGCCCTCTCTGGTCCGGAGGTGTCTTCGCAGGACAAGCCTCTCCCGCATTGTAGTCCCTCGATGGAGCGTGTGGTGAACCTGCTCAGAAGCTAACTGAAAGGTTGGAGGTTCAAGTCCACCGGGAGGCGCTTTGGAAGAAAGGCCTGGCGATCTACGTCCAAAAAAAAATCAGCCATTGAAAACCCTGTGGAGCACAGTTGTACTCTGACACACGTGGAGTGGTCATGAATCAGAATCTACTCTTTGGCAAATGGTTTTTTATGGCCCTCAAAGAGCCGCAATTGCAAAATGGGAACAGCAGTGGCACCCAGTTCCTATGGGTTGCTGTGACAAATAGGTGAGAAAGAGCAAGTTTAGCACGATGCCTGAAACATAAAGTTTTGCCGTTAAAATAATAATGATAAAGTTGCTGTTGTTAGGTGCCACCGAGTTGATTTTGACTGACAGCGGCCCCATGTGACAGAGTCGAACTGCCCCATAGGGTTTCCCAGGCTGTAATATTTGCAGAAGCAGGCCGCCACGTCTTTCTCCCTCAGAGCCACTGATGACTTTGAAACTCCAACCTTTCAGTTAGCAGCTGAGCGCTTAACTGTTGAAACACCAGAGCCCCTAGCGAATAATAATAGATTTCAGTTTAATAATGAGAGCACTGGAACACACATTCTTCTCTATCCATGCAACATGTACAAAGATAGACCATATTCTGGGACATAAAATAAGTTTTAATACAGATCTATACTATAAAACGAGAGACTAAGCCCACACTTTAAGTATAAAGACCAAGCTGGTGGCACAGTGGTTAAGAGCTGAGGTTGGCAGTTTGAATCAACCAGTAGCTCCTTGGAAACCCTGTGGGGCAGTTCTACTCTGTCCTATAGGGTCTCTATGAGTCGGGATCAACTCCACAGCAATGAGGCTGGTATTTCTGGGTTAGGTTAAAACTAACCCACTGCAGAGAGTCAATTCCGACTCATAGTGCCCCACAGGACAGAGCAGAACTGCCCCACAGGGTTTCAAAGGCTGTAAACCTTTACAGAAGCAGACTGCCACATCTTTCTCCTATGGGGTGACTAGTGGGTTTGAACCTTCAGGTTAGCAGCCAAGTGCTTTAACCACTGCACTACCAGGCCTGCTGTTAAAAGTAAAAGGGAAGAAAAAAAGATATATCATGCTCGCGCTCCTCAAAAGAAAATTGAAGTGGCTTTGTTAATATCAAAGGAGATTTCAGATAATGATTATTACCAGAGATAAAGAAAGTCATTTCATAACCATAAAGGGGTCAAAATAATCAAGAAGATATAATAATGCAAAAGGTTTATGCATCTAATAACAGAGGTTCAAAGTACATGAAGCAGAAACCAATAGAAAGGCAAGGAGAGACAGAGAAATCCACCGTTAGAGTCAGAAATTTCATTACCCCACTCTCAGTAATTGGTAGGACAAACCAAACCAACCAAAACCAAACCTACGGCCGTCGAGTCAATTCCTGCTCAGAGCAACCTATAGGACAGAGTAGTACTGCCACATAGGGCTTCCAAGGAGCACCTGGTGAATTGGAACTGCCGACCTTTTGGTTAGCAGCTGTAGCTCTTAACCACTGTGCCACCAGGTTTTCCATTGATAGCACAAATAGGCAGAAAATCAACAAGGATACAGTAGACCTGAGCAACCTGATCAACCAACTCGACCTAACTGACATTTATAAAATATACCATTTAACAATATCAGAACACACATTCTTCCCCAGTGCCTACAGAACATATACAAAGATAGATCATATTCTGGGCCATTGGTATGACTAACTCCCCCGCCTCTGGAAGCCTGATTTATGTCCCTGCCTTTTCCCTGGCCCGCTCCCCACTGGACAGTAAACCCCTGAGGGCAGGAAGGGGTATGTCTGCCTGTTCACCTCACAGCCTGGCACACAGGAGTGCTCCAGGAATCTCTGAGCCTGAGGACACAGAGTCTGTCCCCTGTCCCAGCCTGCCCAGGCCCTGAGGCCCCCTCCTCCTGCACAGTGGGCACCAGCCTGCTGCCTGGTCCTCTGCATGCACATGAGGGTGTCCTCTCCCACGGTCACTGTTCTCCCAAGGACAGGGACCCCACATGCAACTGAGCTCCCATGACAGGCATACAGCATTGGGGGGCCGATTTCTCCCCCACCTCCTGATCGGGCTCCAAACGGGGAGGGAACAACCAGAGCTGGAATGGGATTATGGCAGGGGCGGGGAGAGGGTATCCCTAGGGCCCACACTGTGCCCTTACCTCCTCTCTCCTTCCCAGTGTGCCCGGGGTCCACCCCCAGCTCTGTGGGACTGCTTAGCTCCTACACGTGGTACCCCTGAACTCATTCCTCCATAGGGATCAAGATGTGTGGGACCCAGGTCATGCCCAGCCCCAGTCCTGACATAGGCCCGCTAAAACCCCCAGTCTTCCTTGGAGACAAAAAACCCTCTTTCTCCACGCAATGTCCACTCACTCTTTCTGCTGGTCCTGGGGTCCAGCATCCCTGGCTGAATGGGAGCAGTTGTATCCATACCTAGAGAAGGCACAAGGGCATCACATCTAATGCACTGTGAACACTACCTGCCTCCCATGTCTAGTGTTCCTGTCTGCCTCCTGACTAGCACAGAGGCCCAGGAGGGCACAGCTCCCTGTCTGCTTTGTTCACTGAATGATGCTGAGTGTCTAGAACAGTGTCTGCAACAGTAGGGCTTCATAGATAATTGTTGAGTGAATGAACCTAAGCAGCACCTTCCCCAAAATCTGATTGTCCTGGGGCCCCTCTGTCAGACACCAGGGATT
The DNA here is from genome assembly GCF_030014295.1 of Loxodonta africana. NCBI lineage: Eukaryota > Metazoa > Chordata > Mammalia > Proboscidea > Elephantidae > Loxodonta > Loxodonta africana. The sequence continues at coordinate 4,038,453 of NC_087344.1, forward strand.
CTTGTTCAGGGTACACCAAAAACAAACGCCACTAGATGGAATCTCAATTCCGCCTTTTCAAATGGGGAACAGGTTTGCTGAAGGGCCTGCACTCAGTGAGGGGTGAGGCAGACAGCTTCTTCTTAATAGAGAAAAACAATAAACGTGAACATCGCAGCCCTTCCAGCAGCCTTTTCCCTAGAGCTGGACTCCAGGGGTCGGGGTCTAGTGGCACACTGCTTAACGAGCTTGGCTGCTAACCAAAAGCTCAACAGTCAATGGTACCGTAAGATACACACTTTTATTGAAAGAAATAAATATTTTGTTGTCAATTGTGACAGTATATTGATTCCAGTGTTGTGATCTTTTTTTTTTTTTTTTACTTTTTTTGTGTTTTCGTTGAAGGTTTATACATCAGTTTAGGTATCCATTCAACAGTTCCTACACAAATGTCCTAACAGTTTCTTCCCTCACCTCGGTGGACTGTCTTGGCATCCAGGCACAGACCCCACTGTGGAGACCCGTCATCCTCTACCCAGGGTACAGCTGCTTTTCCTTCCTCCTGCCCTTAGGAAGCTCATTGCCTAAGTTTGCCTCCCTCCCTCCCTGCCCGAGCCACACAGGGCCTCTCCTTGCCCTTCTCCAGGCAACCATCTACCTACCTTCATGAATGGGAGATGTGGACTGACTAGGAAAAGACGCACCCCTTAGTCTGCGGAGGGGATGAAGGGCTGTGTGTTAATGGTCTTGTCCCTGTCACCCAAGGACCCCTGCCTTGGTTGGATTACCAGGTTCCAAGCCAGTCAATCGACAACCTTTTAATGTGGACACTATGGTCCACTCATTCTCCAGGCCCCACAAAGACCTGGAATAGCTTTTCCCCTTTCACATGGGAGAGCAGAATGGGCTTTAAGGAAGAAGACCACATAAAGTCACCTGGAGCCTCGTCATACCCATGTACCTGGTAGCAACACTCTCCTGGTTCTACCTAGGAGCCCTACAAGCCCCAGTCCCAGAACCAGCTCCTCACCCATCAGCTGTCTGACCTTGGCACCTCACTGAAGCTCCCCATCTCAGCCTCTTTATCTGCAAAATGGGAATGAAAACCTGTACTGGGGTTGTCTGGACTGTTGTGCAGGGTTTTTCAGAAGCACCTGGTAAAGGGCTACTTGTCAAATTGAAGAGGGTCCCACATATTTATTCACAGCCCTCCTTCCTGCACACTCCCCACACCTAAGCCTCCTCCTGGGCTCTCCCACTTACCTCACACACCCTCCTCACTTCCCAGGATTGGGCTCCTCCTGACCCACCCACCTCATTACTCAAACCTGGGTGTGTTTCTCCTCCACCTTACTCTTCACAACTGTGCAACCTCCTAACACCTGTGCCTCCCACCTCCTCATTTCTCATCCCTGGGGTTTATCATGGCCTCTCCCTATTCCCATACCTGGGTTGCCTCCTAGTCCTACCCACCTCTTCACTGGCCACACGTGGGCAGCTTCCTGGCCTCTCACACCTCCTCACTCCCCACACCAGTGCTTCCTCCTGGCACCTCACACCTCCTCAGTCCTCACACCTGGGCTGCCTTCAGACCCCCTCAGACCTCCTCAGTCTCACACCTGGGCTGCCTCCTGGCCCTCACACCTCCTCACTCCCCACACCTGGTATGCCTAATGGGCCTTCCCACTTCCAACCTGGCCATACCTGCGGCTTCTACTGACACTGCCTCCTTCCTCTGCAGAAATTTGCTGTTTCCTGAATGCTTCCACCTCAGCAACCACACCTGGTCTTCAACTCACCCTTCCCACCTCCTCACTCCCTACACCTGTGCCTTCTACTGACCCACTTCCAACCTGAGTCCTGACAGACACTCCAGTTGCTTCCACATTGACTCGCCTGTGCCCTCACGGACCCCTCCCACCTCATTACCACACCTGCTGCTGATCTACTGGCCCCTCCCATCCTCTCACATCCCATACTGGGTCTGACCCCTTCCACCTCCTCACTCACCACACCAGTGCTCACCTGGACCCCTCCTGACTCCTTGGTAGCCACATCTGGGAGTTCTCTAGGCCTCTTCCAGCTCCTCAGCCCCCACAGCTTGTCTGCCTCTTCATCCCTCCCACCTCTCACCCCCCACAACTGGACTGTGTCCTCACCCTTCCCACCTCCTCTTTTCCCACCCCAGGGGTTTCTCCTGTAGACAGGCATTCACACAAATGCGTGTCCATGAAGGCTCACAGCAGCTCTACTGCTCCCATCAGTCCGTAGTGGAACCAACCCATATGTCCATCAACAGAGGACTGGTGAACAAAGTGTGGTCCATCCACACAATGGAATACCACTGAGCCTTAGAAAGAGTGAGAAACTGACACATGCTACAATGGGAATGGACCTCAAACACATGAAGCTAAGAAGCAAGGTACAAAAGTCACGTGTTTCCATTTAGATAAGAAATTCAGGTCAGGGAAATCCATAGGCACAGAGAGCCAATCACTGATTGCCATGGGCACAGGGCAGGGTACAAGGAGGACTGCCTAACAGGTCCAGGGTTTCTGTTTGTGGTGATGACAGTGCTCTGAAGTAGGTACTGCTGATGGTTGAATAGGATTGTGGGGTACATAAAGCCACTATATCACACCCGCTAAAACTAGAAAAACAAAACTTTATTTCATGAGAAATCTACCAGTTCAAATAGTAAAAACTATAACGTATAATGTGAGCTGTAACAATACAACAAAAAAACCACACAAACACCCACGCTGCTGAAGGTAAGAAAGGATCTCCTTGTGAAGCTGAAGCTCCCTGGCTGGGGCTGAGGAGCTGTTGTGGAGTCGGTGTGGCGACTTCCTTGCACTCTGGTACCAGGGCCAGAGCAGTAGAAGGAGGACCCAGGGCTACGCTGAGCCCCAGTGTGGCTGCCGGAACAGGATCAATATGTGCAGGAGGTCCTGCAGCTGGTTCTGGGGGAGGCCCAGGATAAAGATTCCACTTTCCAGCAGACTCTTCCTCAGGAACCTCAGCTAGAACTAGACATGTATGACCTAGAGCTGTATCAACGTCTGCTGTTTCTGAAGGAATAGAATCGACATCCACCGGTGGTCCGGGATTCAGTTCCGGAGGTGGCCCAGCAGAAGAATTCAGCTTTCCAATAGGCTCTTTCTCTGGTGCCTGGGACAGAGCTGTACGCGGAGGACCTGGGGCTACATGAGGCCCAGGTGGTGATGTAGGAGTAGGACCCACAACACCTGGTCGTCCGAGATCCAAGTCTACACGTGGTTCATGGTTAAAATCAGCTTTTGCAATAGGACCTTCGTCTAGGGCCTGGACCGGAGCTGGAGAAGGAGGATCTGTGGGTACACTGAGCTCCAATACTGCTGCAGGCTTAATATCGCAATCAGCTTTTGGTCCACGGCTGAGTTCAGGAGGTGGCCCAGGATAAGAATCTGAGTTTCCCGCAGGCTCTTTGTCTGGATCCTGGGCCACAGCTGGAGTCAGGGGACATGGGATGACATCTAGGTCTGCTGTTGCTGTCCGAATAGGACTGACATCACTTGGTGGTCTGGAAGCTTGTTCTGGAGGGGACCCAGGATAACAATGGAGCTTTCCAGCAGGCCCTTCACCTGGTGCCTGGGCCAGAGCTGTAGATGGAGGACCTGGGGCTACACGGAGCCCAGGTGTGGCTGCGTGTACAGGCTCCACATCGGCGGGTGGCCCTGGCACCCGTTCTGGAGATGGCACGGGATAAGAGTCTGACATCCCAGCAGATTCTTCCTCTGGAGGCTGGGCCAGAGCTGAAGATGGAGGACATGGGGCTACATTGAAGTTTGGTCTTTCTGAAGGAACGGGATCGACATGGGCCGGTGTTCCGGGATCGAGTTCTGTAGGTGGACTAGAATAAGGATCGAGCTTTCTCATAGGCCCTTCCTCTGGTTCCTGGGACAGAGTTGTATATAGAGCACCTGGGACTACATGAGGATCCAGTGGTGATGAAGGAGTAGGACCCACAACACCTAGTGGTTGAGACTCAAGTTCCAGAGGCAGTTCTGGATTAGTACCTGCCTTCCCCATAGGCTCTTCTTCTGGTGCCTGGGCCAGAACTGGAGATGGAGGACATGGCACTACATGGAGCCCTGGTGCTGGTACAGGAGTAGGACCCACAACACTTGGTGTCCCAGGATCCGCTTCTGGAGGTGGTTCAGGAACAGAACCTGACCTTCCAATGGGCTCTTCATCTAGCATCTGGACCAGAGCTGGCGATGGAAGACCTGTACATACGCAGAGCTCTGGTATTGTTGCAGGTGCAGTACCACCATCAGCCTGTGGTCCACGACCAAATTCTGGAGGTCGCTCAGGAGAAGCAGCTAACTTCCCAGCAGGCTCTTCATCTGGATCCAGAGCCAGAATCGGATCTGGAGGCCTTGTTCTACTTTGAACCTCGGTGTTGGTGCACAATCAGGTGATCCTTGAGGCAATTTTCTAGATGGCCCAGGATAAGAAGATGGCTTTCCAACAAGCTCTTCACCTGGTGGCTGAGCCAGAGTTGGAGATGGTGGACCTGTGGCTACACTGAGCCCCGGTGTTGGTGCAGGAGCTGCTTCTGGAGTTGTCCCAGGAAGACGACTCAGCCGTCCAGCAGACTCTCCGTCTGGTGTGGGAGGTGGTGGTGGACGATCTGGTCTTCTGTGCACCTGCTGTGATGGTTCAGGAGTAGAATCTATCTCAGAAGATGGTTCTTGATTCTCTCCTAGAGGTGACCCAGGAAAACAACCCAGCCCTCCAACACGTTCTCTGTCTGCTGACAGATCTGGTGATGGAAGACCTGATGATCTGTCGAGCTCCAGTGTTGGTGTTGGAGCAGGAGGTCGTCCTAGAGTAGCTTCTGGATGAGGCCCTAGGTCCTGAGCTGCTTTTAGACCCAGTGCCAGCCCTGACGGGAGAGGTACAAGAGGAGAAACATTCAACAACATGGCTGCCTTTCCTCCTGCCTTTTCCATGATAGAAAACATCCCACAACCTTGAAGAGAAGGCCAGGGTCCAGATTTCCACCCCAGAAACTCTTCCAAGACTGAGGTCCACCAGAGGAGGGTCTGAGATCACTCTGAACATAGGCCCAACCCTACCTCTGTGAGTCCACCCTGTGGGACCAGCCCCATGTCCCCTCACAAGCTCACATGCAGGCATGTCTACTCCTCCTCACCTTCTGGCTCTGCCTCACTGGGCTCCAGGAGATCCAGCTGGGCACAGAGAATATGGGCACAGTGCTCCAGGTCTGAGCCTGGCATGTTCACCTGCACGTACGCCACCAGGAGCTTCAGGCAGGAGAAGTGTGGGGGCTGGTCAAAGTCTTCTGGGTATTCATCCATCCAGGTTTTCAGGATGAAAGAGATGGCTCTGGGGATGGATGGTGAAGAACAGGATCAGAGGCCTGGCTTTTCCCACTACGCTGCCGTCCCATGGCACCCATGTAAGAGTCTGGCTTCTTCTGTCTGTCCCTGTCCTTCCAAACCCCAGCCCCAGTCTGCACCGTGCCCTCTGGCTATCCTGGCAGTGTCAGGCCTGGTCACTGAGCAGGGTGTTAGCACAGAGCCTTGGTCACAAAGACATCCCTATGAAGCCTGAATTATGTCCTGTCCGTTCCCTGGCTCCCTCCCCAATGGACAGTAAACCCCTGAGGGCAGGAAGCGGTGTATCTGAGTGTTCACCTCACAGCCTGGCACACTGTAGTGCTCCAGGAATCTCGGAGACTGAGGATACAGAGTCTGTCCCCTGTCCCAGCCTGCCCAGGCCCTGAGGCCCCCTCCTCCTGCACAGTGGGCACCAGCCTGCTGCCTGGTCCTCTGCATGCACATGAGGGTCTCCTCGCCCACAGTCACTGTTCTCCCAGGGACAGGGATCCCACATGCATCTGAGCCCCCCTGACAGGCATACAGCATTGTGGGGCCGGTTTCTCCCCTACCTCCTGATGGGGCTCCAAACGGGGAGGGAACAACCAGAGCTGGAAGTAGATTATGGTGAGGGGGAGGGAGAAGGGAAAGGGTCTCCCTAGGGCCCACACTGGGCCCCTTGCCTCCCCTCTGCTTTCCAGTGCGCCCAGGCTCCACCCCCAGCTCTGTGGGACTGCTTTGCTCCTACACGTGGTGCCACTGAACTCATTCCTCCATAGGGATCAAGATGTGTGAGAACCAGGGCATTCCCAGCCCCAGTCTTGACACAGGTCTCTTAAAACCCCAGTCTTCCCTGGAGACACAAGACCCTCTTTCTCCATGCAATGTCCACTTACTCTTTCTGCTGGTCCTGGGGTCCAGCATCCCTGGCTGAATGGGGGCAGTTGTATCCATACCTAGAGGAGGCACAAGGATATCACACCTAATGCACTGTGAATACAACCTGCTTCCCATGTCTAATATTTCTGTCTGCCTCCTGACTAGGACGGAGGCCCAGGAGGGCACAGCTCCCTGTCTGCTTTGTTCACTGAATGATGCTGAGTGTCCAGAACACTGTCTGCAAAAGTAGAGGCTTCATAGATAATTGTTGAGTGAATAAACCAAAGCAGCACCTTCCCTAATATCTGATTGTCCTGAGGCCCCTCTGTCAGACACCAGGGATTCTTGTTCAGGGTACGCCAAAAAGAAACACCACTAGATGGAATCTCAAATCCCCCTTTTCAAATGGAAACAGGTTTGCTGAAGGGCCTGCACTCAGTGAAGGGTGAGGCAGACAGCTTCTTCTTAAAAGAGAAAAACAATAAATGTGAACGTCCCAGCCCCTCCAGCAGCCTTTACCCTAGAGCTGGGCTCCAGGGGTTGGTCTCTAGTGGCACTCTGCTTAAAGAGCTTGGCTGCTAACCAAAAGCACATCAGTTCAAATCCAGCTGCTCCTTGGAAACCCTATGGGGCAGGTCTACTCTGTTTTCTAATTTCGGTAAGAGTCAGAATTGACTCCATGGCAATAAGTTTGGCTTTGGTGGGGCTCTGGGTACATAGTTGCCATGGCTTCTCCCATGTGGTTCTGACAGTAAGGTCAAGCAGGCTGATCCTCTACCAGCCCACTTTTCAGAGGAGCACTCTGAGGCACAGAGATGTGAGTGACTTTCCCCAGACTCATAGCTAATAGGGGTTGAGTTCCCACTGGGCTGTGGAGGGTGGGGTGCTCACCCATGGAGCAACAGATCCAGGACCTGCTGGGTGGTGGCGAAGGTTCTGTAATGTCCCAGAAAGAAGTTGATGTAGGACAAGTCACCCTCCATGAAGGCAGGCACCAGGTGCTCCCCCAGCTTCTCCAGCGAGCCAGCCTTGACGATTCTCACCATGCGGGTCTCAATCAGGTCCTGGTCCGACCCACAGGTACACTGGGGTGAGACAGAGGAGGGGTATGATGTCAGAGGCACCCCGTGAACCACCAGTTGGTTTGGAGTCCCACATCTCTGTGACTTGTGGCAGGAGGTGGGACACAAGTGTCCCCAACAGGAAACAGGAAGTAGGGATTATTACACATATTAGAAGCCTCAAGTCATTTTCTTCATAACATTACCTCCCTCTAGTAAGAGTGGAGCCCTGGTGGCACATCAGCTCTTAAGAGCTTGGCTGCTAAGCAAAAGATCAGCAGTTTGACTCCACCAGCCACTCCTTGGAAACCCCATGGGGTGCTTCTAGTATTTCGTATAGGGTCCCTATGAGTCAGCATGGACTCGATGGCAACAAGTTTGGTTGGGTCTGGTATCAAGAGCAGTATCCTTGTGAGTCCTCACTAAACACCCTGTTGTAGAGGTGAGAAAAAACAGCTTAGCGATGTCCAGTGTGTTCAAAGGCACAGATAGGAGCCCAGAATCTTCTGACGCTAAGGCTCCGTGATGTTCCCCGTGTGCAGCATGAGGCCTGTCCTGACTTGGAGGGGAAGGTGTGGTGCAAGCTCACTCCCTCCCCAGCTGGAGGCAGTGCCCAGAGCAGAAACACCCATGAGACCCCCACTGAATGCAAAGCAAGACAGGGATTTTCCTTTCTGTACATTAAAGGGGGTTTTGAGCAGCTGAAGCTATGGTGGTCCCAGATCCAGCGACAGGTGGATGCCTGGATATCTCTGGGGTGGGATTAAGGCCCCCACAGGACCGAGGATCTCAACAGACGCCTCAGGGAGGGCAAATGTGAATTAGCACGAAAGGGCTAAAAGCTGGCTCAGCTTCTCAGGGCCAACAGCCCCTCAAAGCCACCCCCCAGTTGCAGTGGCCAATGTGAGAGCAGATTGGCAAAAATGGAACAGGCTGGATGCAGGGACACAGGCAGGGTCATAGGCTGCTGGGCCACCTGACTGTCACAGAGGTTATGGGGAGTCTGGCTCTAGGGATCTCCAGTTGGAATGGGCACATCCTTGGCCCCAGCATGCCACCCTGGGAGTCTGTCCTGGGCGGGTCAGTGTATGAGGACACACGTGAGGTTCCTGTAGCCCTGCTGAGTGTCAGTGTGTGACGACACACGTGAGGTTCCTGCAGCCCCGCTGTGGGTCAGTGTATGATGACACACATGAGGTTCCTGCAGCCCTGCTGTGGGTCAGTGTGTGAGAACACACGTGAGGTTCCTGCAGCCCTGCTGTGGGTCAGTGTGTGAGGACACACGTGAGGTTCCTGCAGCCCTGCTGTGGGTCAGTGTGTGAGGACACACATGAGGTTCCTGCAGCCCTGCTGAGTGTCAGTGTGTGACGACACACGTGAGGTTCCTGCAGCTGTGCTGTGGGTCAGTGTATGAGGACACACATGAGGTTCCTGCAGCTGTGCTGTGGGTCAGTGTGTGAGAACACACGTGAGGTTCCTGCAGCCCTGCTGTGGGTCAGCGTGTGAGGACACACGTGAGGTTCCTGCAGCCCTGCTGTGGGTCAGTGTGTGAGGACACATGTGAGGTTCCTGCAGCCCTGCTGAAAGGGCAGCAGAAGGGATCAGTCCAGGGCCAGCAGCCATGAAAGTCTCAGTCACTGTGGGAACCGGCCTCCCTTCTGGAACATCCTGCAGCTGACTCAGGACACAGCTGCTGACCTGGAGGGGTCATGGTGATGTGTTCCCTGAGATTGCAGGTTGCAGAAAAATGTGCCTCACAGCCTGAGCCTCGTGCTTTTCGGTAAATGCAGCCTGCTAACCACGACGATGTGTGAGGCTGGGGGAAGTTGTGGAAGGACAGTCCAGGGGACTACTGCCGGGCCCTGGGACTGACAGTGAAACCCTGAAACAGGAACAACATGCAAAAAGATGCCTGGCCTCATGTGCAGTGAAAACAGTAGAAAAGCCTCGATTCTGACATTCCTACAAATAGGGAAAAAGTGACTGTACTTCGCCAGACAGAGAAGTCGGTGGCCGGAGGCGGAGAGATAAGGGAAGGAATTTGGCGGGTTCATTTGGGAGGGAACCCTGGCCCTTGAGAGACAGCCCCAGGAGGGAGCTAGGGATCTGGAAGTAGTGTCTGGTCCCTGTATCCTCCCTGGTCATCTCAGGCCACTGGGTGGGGACCCCGCCCCCAAACACACTCACCCAAAACCTGCGCCAGCCCTTCCTGCTCCCTTTCTTCAGGTCGATGGAGTAGACGAGGCCATCCTCCTTCTCCTCCTGGATCTCCTGTGGGGGCTCCTGCAGAGACACTGCCCAGCAGTGGTCCAGCATGCATTCGTGGCCTCTCCAAGCCTCCTCCTTCTCTCTCTGCTCCTTCAGGCCCTTCTACCCTCTGGACCTTCAAAGAGCCCCTAGTTCCCTGTCCACACCACATACAGGAAGATCCAGCCGGAGGAAGGCCCAGGGAAGTGTGCCAACTCAGCCTGTGGCCCCCCAACCACCCCTCCCCAAAGTCCTTCTGGGAACTATGACCCCTGTAGAGACATAGATCCCAACATCCTATGGGATCAGGCTGTTTGGGAGAGGGACATGAAGCAGGTCTCCACCTGCTTCTTCACATGCTGCCGACACCTCCGAATTTAATTACATCCTACGGGATTAGGCACAAAATGGCTGTCCTCCTCCGAATCGGAGGCAGCCTCCCAGGACCAGCTCCAGCTCCTCCTTCTGCAGTGCCTCTCTTTGTTAAAGTCCTGAGTCACTGGTCCTTGGGGAAGACTAATTTCAACTCTCATCCTGAGACAAGTTTCTTCCGTTCTTTGTTTGTTTTAAATTACAAGGATAGGAAATCTGGACCCGAGAACCTCTGAGGTTGCTCCCAGCTGTAAAATCCCGTATCTGGGTAATTAGGCACCTTTCAGACTGTCCTGCCCTGATTTCTGTGAAACTAGCTTAGAGGTTATAAGGAGCCCTGGTGGTGCAGTGGTTAAAACTCTCGGCTGCTAACCAAAACGTCAGAAGTTCAAACCCACCAGCCCCTCCGCGGGATAAACATGTGGCAGTCTACTTCTTGGAAACTCTCTGGGGCACTTCTACTCTGTCCTATACGGTCACGTTGAGTCAGAATTGACACAGCAGCAATGGGCTATGGGTAGCATAGGTAATGGCTTCACTTGCAAAGGAAATGTTGAGCTTGTGGCCTCTCACTGCTTTTGGACAAGAACTCCCTCACCCTACACTGCCCCTGGTCCTTGGGTGGCACAAACAATCTGCACTGACTACTAACCCAAAGGTTCGCAGTTTGAACACATCCAGCAGCATCTTAGAGGAAGGCCTGGCGATCTACTTCCATCCAGATGACAACCAAGAAAACCCCGTGGAGCACAGTTCTTCTCTGTCCACATGCACTTGCCATGAGTCAGAATCGATTGCACGGCAACAGGTTTGGGTTTTTTGTTTTTATTTCTATACACCAGTGCCTGAGCCTTGTGAAGTAACACTCAGTATGGGGTTGTTGTTGTTTGCTGTTCGCTGCTGCTGACTCAGCCCCTGGCTCATGATGACCCCGTGCACACTGGAACGAAATGCTGCCTGATCCTGAGCCACTCCCATGAACAGTTTCAGATTGGATTCTTTGATCCATAGGTTTTCATTGGACGATTTTCAGAAGTAGGTCGCCAGGCCTTTCTTCCTAGTCTGGCTTAGTCTGGAAGCTCTGCTGAAAGCTGTTCAGCATCACAGCAACGTGAGTCGTGGCTCCATGTGAGGTGGATTGGCTGAAAATTGAACCCGAGTCTCCTCATGGAAGACGATAATTCTACCACTGAACAACCTCAACCCCCAAGATGGAGTAGTTATAATAAAATGCAAATATAGAGCATTAATTAAAAACAAAAAAATGCTCAAAGCTTCCCAGGGCCAAATGATGCCTACTTTTTACCTTGAAATTCAGGAATCTCTGAGAAAGCAACCAAGATTGCTGGTCACCATATGACCCAGAAATTCCACTCCTGGCTATAGACCCAGAGAACATGAAATCAGGGACTCAAACAGATACCTGTACATGAATGTTCATTGCAGTATTATTCACAAGAGTCAAACGGTGGCAACAACCTGCCTTTGGAAACCAACAAATGAATGGATAGACAAAATATAGTCTATCCAGACAATGGAATATTACTTATCTATAAAGAGAAATGAATTCCTGATACATGCCACAATATGATGAACCTTGAAAACATGCTAAGCGAAATAAGTCAGATTCAAAAGGACAAATACTATATCATCCCACTTATATGGCATGTCTGAACGAGGGAAATGCATTGTTGTTGTCACCAGATGCCTTCAAGTTGATTCCAATTCATTCTGACCCCATGTGACACAGTAGACCTGCCCCAGGTTTTCCAGGGAGTAATCTTATGGGAACACATCCCAAGGCCATTTCTCCAGCAGAACAGCTGGTGGGTTTGAAATGACAACACTTCGATGATCAGCCGAGCACTTAAGCACTGTGCCACCAGGGTTCCTTAGGCAAATTCAAAGAGATCAGAATGTCTGAGTAGTGGCCAGGGGCTGAGGGGAGGGAGAAATGAAGAGTGGTGCCTGAAGGGGCACTGGGTTCCATTTGCAGTGATAAAAATTTTCTGGAGATGGAGAGTGGTCATGGTCACACAGCATAGTGAATGTCATTAATATCTCTGGATTGTACTAAAAATGTTAACTAAAGATAAGAACTAAAGAGGCAGGGCCAAGTGGGCAAGCTAGTCACAAAGTTCTGCCGAACCCTCTTGCAACAGAGACCCAGAAAAACAAGTGAACGAATTATATACATGACAATCTACAAACCCTGAGCATCAAACGCAGATTAAGGAATGGGTATGAGCAATGTTTACCATTGCAGAATGTAAAAGTAATAATAAGAACCAAAGCATATGATCTTAATATACTCCTTAGTTTAAAAAAAAAGTGGAGGTGACCCGAGCTTAGGGTTGGGGAAGTTAGAAAAGCAACCGCTGACATCTGGATGTCCAGTCCATGGCTCTGAAAAGGGGGTCTTGGCTCGCTGGGTTGGGAAGCCCACCTTGGTTTGGCTCCCATTCAGACGCCCCCTGGGGGTTATCCAGCCTCCACAAAGTGCCCTGGGGCCTCAGGAAAGGCTTCTTGGTTCATTGGCAGACTGCTTTGGGTTGGCTATTTTCCTTCATTTTCCTCTGTGTGTTTTAAGTCAGTTTAAGATTTGGACCGTATATTGGTGGAATTGTCACAGGTTGAGTTAGCTGGCTCTGACTTTAAATGTTCACCATGTTAGGTGAAGTATTTGCTGGGTGTATTTTTACAGCCAGACCTTGGGATGTATTATTTGGAAATGACCATGCTGAAGTTGGTCTGATTGGCTCCTGGCCTGGTATCCCAGAGCTCACCAGCCCCTGTGCACTTGGAGAGCGTGAGTGTGTCTCAGCCTGCGCTGCTTCCCTCCGAGTCCTAGCCCAGTGCTGAGAGGTAGGAGGGACTGGATAGGCATCGGTGTAATTACCATGCAGTGGTTCCATGTTAGAAGAGTCCCTGCTGGTGCAAATGGTTAAACCAAGACTACTAACAGAAAGATTGGTGCCTCAAACCCACCCAGAGGCACCTCAGAAGACAGGGCTGGTGATCTGCTTCTGAAAGATCACAGCCTTGAAAACCCTAAGGATCACGGTTCTGCTCTGCACCTGGGGACCCCAGAACATGGGATTGACTTGATGGCAACTGGAAAGCAGATCCACCTGAAAATCATTGCGGAAGAATCCTCAGCCTAATTAACCCTACTTCTACCTGCACTTTCCCAAGGCACCGGTTATGGAGAGAAATCATGAGCTCATTTTCTACTTATGGGGCAGAGTTCTAAGTCGGTGCCAAAACCTAGTCTCACCATTGCGTTTTATCTTTGTCTTCTCCCCCAGTAAACGAACATGGTGAGCACCTAAGCACATAGTGTGGGAGAGAAGTGTCTCCACTCCAGAAACCCCACAGGAACTTGGCCCAGCGCACCACCCACAGGGTCCTACTCCGCTTGAGTGACGAGTCTGTGAGACGTCAGGGGATCCATGGCCCAGGGAACGGTCAGCAGATGGGACATGTAAAGACCACACAGCTTGCTGTTGCCTGCTGACCGTGAAGAACTGCATGGACCGTACCTAAGCTGCTTTCTATACCATTGCCAAGTACGTGTTTTTCAACGTGGAAGTAGTATTTTCTCATTGACTCTTGCATTATTTCATTTTGCATGTAGCCAGTGATTATATATAAGCACCATAGAGAAACTGCTTATTTTTGGAAAAAATCCATGCGTGCAAAATGGTGAATACAGTGTAGATTCTGTGCATTTTCTACAGAATACAGTCATCACCCATGCCATTGCAAGTTTCCTTTGGTTTCCTATAAAGATCAGTGTCTTAGCTCTGCATATACTTTATAGGAAGCTAGCTTCTATAAAGATATTTTCAGGGTTTTCTAGGGAAATGAGCAAAGCAAGCTTGTTTACAAAGGCCTTATGTCATCTACATATACTGTCTTTAAAATATTTGTGATTTAGTTTATTGCCTGTAAAAGAGAAATTCTATAATTTACTCAGTAAATACTACTGTAAACGATAGTTTTACTGAGAACTATAAAATATTTTGTTCTCAATTGTGGTATCATAATGATTCCAACGGTTTCTGGTCTTTTTTTTTAAGTTTTTTTTTTCGGGTATTTGGTGAAGGTTTATACATCAGTGTAGGTTCCCATTCAACAATTTCTACACAAACGTTCAGTGACGTTGGTTACATTTTTCACAATGCGTGAACATTCTCATTATTTCTGTTCTGGTTCTGTTTCCATTAATCTAGTTTCCCTGCCCCCTTATGTTCTTATCTTTTTGGCTCTTGTACTTCATTATTTCTTCCTTTCACTTTAGCTACTCTACATTCAAGAGAATTTTCAGAGTCTCTTCTAACATGCATTTTAGTCTTTTCAATGACCTCTTGCTTTCTTCATGGAAGATGTCCTTGACTTGATTCCACAGCTCTCTGGTCTTGGATCATCAGTGTTTGATGCATCAAATCTATTCCTGGGATGGTCTCTAACTTCAGGTGGGATATACTCAAGGTCCTATTTTGGCTCTCATGGATTTCTTCTACTGTTCTTCAGCTTCAAATTCAGCTTGCATATAAGCAATTTGTGGTCTGTTCTGCAGTCTGTCCTTGGCCTTCTTCTAATTGATAATATTGAGCTTTTCTATTGTCTTTTTCCACTGATGTAGTTGATTTGATTCCTGTGTATTCCACCTGGTGAGGTCCATGTGTATAATCGCCGTTTATGTTGTTGAAAAGAGGTATTTGCAATGAAGAAGTCGGCCTTTCAAAATTCTATCATGAGATCGACAGCATTGTTTCTGCGACCAAGGCCACATATTCCAATTATTGTTCCTTCCTTTTTGTTTCCATTTTTCACTTTCAAATCACCAGTAATTATTGATGCCTCTCGATTGTGTGTCTGATCCATTTCAGACTGTAAAAGTTGGTCAAACCCTTTAATTTCTTCATCTTTGGCTTTAGTGGTTGGTGAGTAGATTTGAGTAACAGTCGTATTAACTGTTCTTCCTTGTAGCCGTATGGATATCGTTCTACCACTGACAGCGTGGTACTTCAGGGTGGATCTTGAAATGTTCTTTTTTGAGGATGAATGCATCGTCACTCCTCTTCAATTTGTCATTCCCGGCATAGTAGACCATATGATTGTCCCATTTAAAATGGCTAATACCAGTCCATCTCAGCTCACTAATGCCTAGGATATCTATGTTTATGCATTCCACTTCTTTTTTTTTTTTTTAACAATTTCCAATTTTCCTAGATTTCTACTTTGCACATTCCACGTAGTGATTATTAACGGATGTCTGCAGCTTGAAGCTTGACTCCATCCATGTCATTTAGGTTAACTCTACTTTGAGGAGGCAGCTCTTACTCAGCCTTCTTTGGAGTGCCTTCCAACCTGAGGCACTATATCAACCAATGCTCCATTGCAATTCATAAGGTTATCACTGGCTGCTTTTTCAGAACTAAACTGTCAAGTCCTTCTTCCTAGTCTGTCTTAGTCTGGAAGCGCCACTGAAACCTGTCCACCATGAATGACCCTGCCGGCATATGAACTGCTGGTGGCACAGGTCCCTGTATCACAGCCACACACAATCCACCACAGTATGACAAACTGACAGACCCATGGGGGAGCCGCCTGGACTACAACCCAGCACTACTTCCCCTCTTGGCCTCGTATCGTGGTTGGCACCAGGAAGGCCTTGGAATTAAATCAACATCAGATATCACTACCCTCTGCATAAAACTGTCCAGTAACTTCCATTATATTTAGAAGCCAACCCAGGGCCTTATCTCAGACTAGGGGACTGCGCAGCCTGTACAATGGCCCCCAACAATCCTGCCTCCTGGCGCCCACACCCTGTGTGACCCCCTCACTGAGTGTGGACTGGGCTCAGGAACCTGCTTCTAAAGAACCAGAGAGGACAATTAGCTCTCTGTTTCCTGCTCTCTTTCCTCCATCTCTGTCATGTCTCTCCCCCTGCGAAGCAGCTACAATGTGTGACCTGTCCTATGAGGCCCACATGACAAAGACCCGAATTAGGGCCGTGATCAACAGACAGAGAAGCGCTAGGCCCCCAGTCCAACAGCTCACAAGGTCCTGCTCATAACACAGAGTTAGCAGGGAGTGGATCCTCCCCAGTCCAGCCTCACTTGAGACCACAGCCCTTGGCTCTTGAGAGAACTTGAGGCAGAGTCACCAGCTAAGCTATGCCACCTTCCTGCCCCACAGAGACTGTGAGGTTATCAGTGCGTCCTGCTGTGAGTTGTCAGTTTTGGGGTGATGTTGTCACAGAGGAGGAGACAGCTCCTCCAGCCCACCAGGTCCTGAGACCTGGACCTGCCCGCCTCTTCTCTCCCTCCTCTCCTTCCAAGCTCCCTCCAGCCACACTGGTAGCTTCCCGACCTCTCTCTGGTCAAACTCACACCTGCCTCCCAGTCTCTGCACCAGCTGTGCCTTCTCCCTCAGACACTGCACCCAGGCTCGTGCAGGGCTGGCCCCACCTGTCATTTTGGCCACGAATAAATGTTACCTCCAGGAGGCTTCTGGACCCCCACTCAGTGGCCCCAGCCCTCTCTTGCTGGCTGCACCCTACTTTATTTTCTCTATGGAATATGATCTTTTCTTTCCCATGTATTTGTCTTCAAGCCCTTGTCCCTCTCACCTCTACTGTGAGATCCTGGGGCAAGGACCATGTGGGTCCGTTTCAGGTCCCACCCAGGACCTAACGCAGACCAGGCCCAGGGCAAGAGCTTGAGGTACCATTGCTGAATGAATAAATGAGAGGATCTGATTCACTTCCTGCCTCTGACCAGCTCTGATTGTGGGCATGGATGGTAATACTAGGAGGTGCACCTCCTAGACAGGGTGACACCCTGAATGACCTTGGGGTGACTGTCTCCTAGTCCAGCTGCTCCAGCAAAACCCAGGGGCCACCTCTGACGGGGGAGTCTGCTGCTCTCTGGTGGCCAGCGCTAGCACTGCATCTGCAGGCAACAAACCTCCTATCCCACACCTGCATTAAGGTGTCCTCAAGTCAGCACCTCACCTGAGCCCCGAGATTGATGGATCAGGGCCTGCAGGTCCCCGGACAGTGTGGGGGACCTCAGGAGACTCCCGTGCCCCCTCTTTGCCTCCACAGGCCCTGGGTGCCCAGCTCACTCACCAGGCATCCTCCCCACATTCGGCAAAGGCCTCACTTCTTCAGGGGGACCCCCAGACACCACCACCTACTGGTCCTGACCCTGGGCCTGGTCTCATGATCCATAGCTCTGACTTGCCCTTCCCCGACCCCAAGTTCCCAGTCCCCGCACTCCGATGCTCTTGCTCTTGGAATATTCTATTCCTAGAAGGAGAAATCATTTTCCCAGGACCTCAGAGCACAGCAGGTCATTGACACAGAACCAAGGCCAGCGATACTTCTCTGAGCCTTGGAACACTGGGGGTAACCTGCTCCAAACACCCGAATGGGCAGAGGAGGAAACTGAGGCTGGGTGGGTCAGGGCCAAAAGCTGTTTCTGGGCTCCTATGGGACACCCTCCCCCTACTCCCATAGGCTCTTGCCTGCTCTCCGAGCTGGGGAGCAACAGCCCCTCCTCTAGGGAATTTTCCTGGATTCCACTCCCATCCCCACATCCCCTGAGGCAGGTCTCCCCTTCTCTGGGCATCAACTCTCCCTAGGATTCTAGGAGGAGGGGTCCTTCCCAGGGGAGTTTCCGATTCCTCCCCACCCCCTCGAACAGCACCAAAGCTGAGCACCTTCCTTCGCTTGTAGAATTTGATCACCCTCCTTGGGGGGCTGGCCCCACATTCATCAGAAAAGGTCCTCTGGGCCATGACTAGGCCCCACCCCTCCCATGCTGCATTACTGCAAGGTCCCACCGGGCTGCAGAGCACATGTGCACAACCGGACTTGAACAGAGGTCGGAATCTGGGTGCCAGGACAGGGGGATCTAGGACAGAGACTCAGGAAGCTTGTAGACCAACCCTCCCTGCCGTCCCAGGAAGGAACTGAGGCCTCAGGAAGGAAGGCCCTGAAGGCCACTCACGTGGTCCCTGACATTTACTCCTCAGTAGACAAACATGTCCAAACAGTACACATGGTGTTCTCTCTCTCTCTGTTTCTCTGTGCCTCCCTGTCTCATTCTCTCTCTGTCCCTCTACTTCTCTCTTTCTCTCTCTCGTCTGACTAAACACAAATGCAAACACACACACACTTCTCCATCCATCGTCCACCTTCCAAGCCCAAACCACTGCATCATCCTTAACGTCTCCTTTTCCCTCGTCCCTAATGCTCACAGCACTACCCATCTTGGCTTTGCCTCTACAGTGGATCCCAGACCGATCCCTTCTCCCCATCTCCACTCTCCACTCTTGTCCTGGTCACCATCTACCGCCTGGACCACGGAGCACAGCAGTCTCTGGGCTGTTCCTCGTAACTGTTCTCTACAAAAAAAAAAAAACCTATTGCTCTGGAGTTGATTCCTATGCATGGCGATCGTATAGGAAAGAGGAGAACTCCCCCGTAGAGTTTCCAAGGAACACCTAGCTGGCTCAAACTGCCAACCTTTTAGTTAGCACCCGTAGCTCTTAACCACTACTAGGGCTCTGATGCTGGGCTCTGGACTATTCCACCTTTAACCCTCTGGAATCCATTCTTCAAACAGTAGCTGGAATCAGCTTTTTAAACTGAAATCATATCAAGACACGCTTCCATCTAAAACAGTCCAGCGGCTTCAGTTGTACCCTGACTACAGTCATCAGAGAGAAGTTCCTCTCTAACCTACAGCCAGGCCTCTGAGCGTCCCAGGAAAGTCCCTCTGTTCTCTGGGTCTTGTTTTACCTTCTGTGAAATGAACCAGACTGCAGGGCTGTTGTGTGGGAGTGGGATGAGGTCAAGTATCTTCCACCCACTTCACCTGCTTTTCCTGGATGCACAGATCGAAGCCACATCCAAGAATCCGAGACTTCTTTTGTGGTGTCCTGCCTGTGAAGAAGGAAGTGAATACATATCTCTACGGGGTTCCCTCTGCAGCTTCACCCTGGAATCCTTTTTCTTTTTTAACTCTAGATCAAGGAGCCACTCCATCAGTGGTGATTAGTTAGTGTCCTGAAATCGTGTGTGTGTGTGTTTGTGTGTGTGTGTGTGCAAGAATCCTTGAATCCTTAAGAGAGGCTTCTAAAATCATATTTAAAGGTAGAAAAACGGTTAAAATCCTGGATGCAGAGACTGTGAACATAAACACATCTTTGAAAACAGAGGGATTTGTGAACACGTTCTGGTCACTAATGGTGACGGTTCCGTTTCCTAGGCTAACATAACATCCAAGGTGAAACAACTCTTTCCGCAACGTGGATGATGAATAACACTGGATACAAATCCATACTTCAAACGTCTTCTGTTAGCACGCTTGTCGTACATTTCAGCCAGGACTCCTCAGGGATCTGCTCTTTTACATAGTCACCTGTGGGCCAAAAGCCCATAGAAGGACCAGGAGCAGCCTAGTGCTGCCATTTTCTTTGTGTTCATTGCAGCCGGGATGGTCTGGAGTGTCTGCCCTGTGTGGTTTCCTGCAAGAATGTTTCACCCTTCTTTCTAGGTAAACTAGAGAGAGGGATCTCTGTCTGTCTGCAGAGCTAGGCCCCCAGGAACCACCCAGCAAGCAGTGCCCAGGGTGGACTCCACAGGCTTGGGGAGGAGTCCCTGCTGACCCTTTTGAGAGGAGGGACCCCCTTGCTCTCTGGGCTCCTCAGTAGCACCACACGTGACACGTGATCATCAAATATGACTGAGGGAGGAATCACATTGACACATTTTACAGATGCTCTAATACTTTCTTCCTTCACTTCAGTGGACTGTCTTGGCGTCCAGGCACAGACCCCACTATGGAGACCCCTCATCCACCTCCAACCAGGGTACGGCTGCTTTTCCTTCCTCCTGCCCATGGGAAGCTCCTCTCCTAAGTTTGCCTCCCTCCCTGCCCGAGCCACACAGGGCCTCTCCTTGCCCTTCTCCTGGGAACTATCATCTACCTCCCTGAGTGGGAGATGGGATGGACTGACTAGGAAAAGACGCACCCCTTTAGTCTGCAGAGGGCGTGAAGGAATGTGTGTTAATGGTCTTGTCCCTCTCATCCAAGGCCCCCTGTCTTGGTTGGATTACCAGGTTCCAAGCCAGTCAATTGACAACCTCTTACTGTGGATACTATGGTCCACTCATTCTCCAGGTCCCACAAAGACCTGGAAGAGCTTTTCCTCTTTCACATGGGAGAGCAGAATGGGCTTTAAGGAAGAAGACCACATGAAGTCACCTGGGACCTCATCATACCCATGTACCTGGTAGCAACACTCTTCTGGTTCTACCTAAGAGCGCTACATGCCCAGGTCCCAGAACCAGCTCCTCACCCATCAGCTGTCTGACCTTGGCACCTCACTGAAGCTCCCCTTCTCAGACTCTTTATCTGCAAAATGGGAATGAAAACCTATACCTATTTCCCTCCTGTCCCCTCAGGCCTACAGCCTGCTATAGATGAATGCTAGGCTGCGATGTCTGCCCCTGCTCATCCTCTGCCTCTTTTTTCTGCTTTCTAAAGCCCAGTTCCTGGACCTCAGTCTTCCTTTTCTGTAGGATGTGGATGCCCCCGCCCTGCCCAACTCAGAAAATGGTGCAGGAAGATGAGACAGGGTTATAGACCAGCTTCTAGGGCCCTGGGGCCATTCCTGACTGTCTGGGCTAGTGGCTGGGAGGGTGGTCAGCTCACCAAGGAGAAACAAAAGTGGTGATGATGTTTGTAGATCGTCTTTATGGCACACACAGCACGCGTACCTAGATGAGTGTGTGCCTGCCCTGTGTCTGTGTGTGTCTGTGTGTGTCTGTGTGTGTCTGTGTGTGTCTGTGTGTGTCTGTGTGTGTGTACTGAGCCAGTGATATTTTCTCTCCACTGTGGGGCTGAGGACACAGGAACGTGGTTCTGAATCTGTGCTCATGCTTGATTCATTCCCTCTCACGGTGTCCAGAGTACATCAGGGCTGGCTCCCAGGGCCACCAAGGGATCCAGGACATGTTCTGGTTCTGGAATTCTGGGCCCACAGGCCCCAATGAGTGTGATGTCTCAGGCCCGGCAGTCCTGCCTTCTAGAGAGACGTGACTCCCATCTTAGCATGAGCCCCCTCACCCCCGCATTACCTTGTCCCGGAGAAAAGCTCGCCGTCTTGGCCCCTCGGTGATGCTCCCTCTAAGCCTGGTGGCCACTCCAAGTCCATCTCGGAGAGGGCACACGTGGGAGGGCAGTGGCCTCTGAGGGGCAGTGGGGAAATGTGGTCTCCAGGGGTGTCAGGCAGGTTGGGGTACACAGGGCTTCCCCCATCCTTGGGCACGTGTTCAGGGCCTGAGGACCTCAGGCCAGGGCTGGGGGTGTGCTGCAGGCGTTCATCCCCCACCATGGCCCCCTGACTGCTCCCCTGGCCCTCTGTCACGTCCAGCCCCTGAGGTCACCTCTTCTACCCTGTCCCTGTCGTGGCCTTGCAGAACCCTAGCCTGAAGGGTCACCTGGGTGAGTGGTGGAGGGCAGGGACCAGGGGTCCCACCCACCTCCTCACTCTCCACACCTGGACATTTCCTGGCTGTTTCCAACTTTTACTCCACCCCTGGGCTTGCATGGGTCCCAGCATCTCCTGCCAGGCTGACTCTTAACCAGGTCTTCAGATCCCTTTATTCTCCTTAAACCTCTGCAGAGAAATTTTAGTTCCACCCCAGATACACTGAATCAGAATCTACCATTTAACAAGACCCCCAGGTGATTCTCACGTAGAATAAATTTTGAGACACACTGCTCTTCCAGTGCTTCTCACAATTGGTCCCTAACCAGCAGCATTAGGGTCACCTGGGAACTTGTTAGAAATGTAAATTCTCAGCAGAGGTTCTAACCAGAACAAACCAGGCAGAAGCTCTGCTCCTAACCCCTCTAATGTCCTAATCACTTATATCTGGGGGTTCTTCTGCTGGTCCCCCTCCTCACTTCCCACAAAGGGCTGTTTCCACCGTTTCACCTGCCGTGTACCCACACCTGGGCTGCCTCCTGACACCTTGGGCCTCCTCATTCTCCATACCTGGGCTACCTCCTGGGCCTTCCCATGTGTTCTTGGCCTCACCTGGGCCTTCTCCTGAGCCCTCCTACCTCATTCACACTGAGGCTCTGTCTTCACCTGACCCGTCTCACCTCCTCTCTCTAACACAGGTGGGGACCCTCGTGACCCTGCCACACTCCTCAGCACCCACACCTGGGCTCTCCTGGCCACTACCTTCTCACCCCGCCCACCTCCTCATTCCAGAGCCCTGGGCATCCTCCAGGCCTCTCCCATGTCCTCCCCATACCTGGGCTGAATCTTGGCCCCTCCCACATGCTCAGTTCCCCTTCTTGAGCAGTATCTTAACCCTTCAGACTTTCTCTCTTCACAGACATGGGCTTCTGACTCCCTCCACATCCTCATTTACCCAAACTGGGCTGCTCCGGAAGCCCTCCCACCCCTCATTACCCACACTTTTGTGATATCCTGGCCCCACCCACAGGCTTAGTCTTCACAACTGTGCCTTCTCCTCACCCAGCCCAACTCCTTACCTGACCCTCCTTCTTCTTCAGTTCCTAACATTGGCCATTCCATGGTCCCTCAAGGCTCACAATTGCCCAATGCTAGTCCTTCTCCAGCACTGCCCACGATCTCACAGCCCACACAGGAAAAACCTTCCCACGTCCTCACTTCCCAAGTGCCATCGCCTTCTGATGCCTCGCACCTTCTCACTCCCAACATCTTGACCACCTGTTGACCCCTCCGACCTCTTCATTACCCACACCTGGGCTACTACTACACCCTCCAGCCTCTTCACTTCTTGTACCTGGGCTGCCTCCTGACACCAACCATCTCCTCTATCCAACACCTGGGAGTCCTCCTTGTCACCATACCTGCTTCCTTGTCAACTCTGCCCAATCTTCTGCCCATCCTCTCATTCCCCACCCTGGGCTTCCTCCTTATCCCTCCCTCTACCTCATTACCCTCACCTGGGCAAAAACATGCACCCTCCCACCTCATTATGCCCTGCACCTGTGCCTCTTGAGCCCTCTTTCCTACACAATCCCCACACCTGAGCCTCCTCATGGGCTCTCCCACTTACCTCACACACTCTCCTCACTTCCCAGTACTAAGTACCTCCTGACCGACCCACCTTATTACTCCAAGCTGGGTGTGTTTCTCGTCTACCTCACTCTTCACAACTGTGCGTCCACCTAACACCTGTGCCTCCCACCTCCTCATTTCTCACCCCTGAGGATTATCATGGCGTCTTCCTATTTCCATACCTGGGCTGCCTCCTAGTCCTACCCACCTCCTCACTGGCCACACCTGGGCTGCCTCCTGGACCCTCACACCTCTTCACTCCATACACCTGGGCATCTCCGGGCCTCTCACACCTCCTCATTCCCCACACCTGTGCTTCCTCCTGGCACCTCACACCTTCTCAGTCCTCACACCTGGGCTGCCTTCAGACCCCTCACACTCCCTCAGTCTGACACCTGGGATGCCTCCTGGCCCCTCATACCTCCCCACTCCCCAAACCTGTGCTTCCTCCTAGCCCCTCACACCTCCCCTTTCCTCACAGCTGTGCTGTCTCCTGGCCCTCAAACCTCCTCAGTCCCCACACCTGGGCTACCTCATGGGCCTTCCCACTTCCTACCTGGCCACACGTGTGACTTCTACTCACACTTTCTGCCTCCTTCCTCTGTAGACATTTACTGCCTCCTCAACGCTTCAAGCTCAGCAACCACACCTGGTCTTCAACTCACCCTTCCCACCTCCTCACTCCCTACACCTGTGCCTTCTACTGACCCACTTCCAACCTTAGTCCTGACACTCCAGCTTCTTCCACATTGACACGCCTGTGAACTCACTGACACCTCACGCTCCATCATTACCACAACTGTGTCTTTTGTGGGCCATCCCTCCTCCTCCTATACCCTCCTCAACCACCATTACTTTACCACCTCCTGACCCTTCCCACCTCATTAGCACACCTGCTGCTCATCTACCGGCCCCTCCCATTTTTCTCACATCCCGTACTGGGTCTGACCCCTCCCACCTCCTCACTCACCACACCAGTGCTGATCTGGACCACTCCTGACTCCTTGGTAGCCACATCTGGGAGTTCTCCAGGCATCTTCCAGCTCCTCAGCCCCCATGGCTTGTCTGCCTCTTCATCCCTCCCACCTCTCACCCCCCACAACTGGACTGTGTCCTCACCCTTCCCACCTCCTCTTTTTCCACCCCAGGGGTTTCTCCTGTAGACAGGCACTCACACAAATGTCTGTCCGCGAAGGCCCATAGCAG
This sequence comes from Loxodonta africana, assembly GCF_030014295.1. NCBI lineage: Eukaryota > Metazoa > Chordata > Mammalia > Proboscidea > Elephantidae > Loxodonta > Loxodonta africana. The sequence continues at coordinate 4,062,733 of NC_087344.1, forward strand.
CTCTACTGCTCCCATCAGTCCATAATGGACCCAACCCATATGTCCATCAACAGAGGACTGGTGAACAAAGCGTCGACCATCCACACAATGGAATACCACTGAGCCTTAGAGAGAATGAGAAACTGACACGTGCTACAATGGGAATGGACCTCAAACACATGAAGCTAAGAAGCAAGGTACAAAAGGTCACTTGTTTCCATTTAGATAAGAAATTCGGGGCAGGGAAGTCCATAGGCACTGAGAGCCAGTCACTGATTGCCATGGGCACAGGGGAGGGTACAGGGAGGACTGCCTAACAGGTCCAGGGTTTCTGTTTGTGGTGATGACAGTGCTCTGAAGTAGGTACTGCTGATGGTTGAATAGGATTGTGGGGTACATAAAGCCACTATATCACACCCTTTAAAGCTAGAAAAACAAAACTTTATTTCATGAGAAATCTACCAGTTCAAATAGTAAAAACTATAATGTATAATGTGAGCTGTAACAGTACCACAAATAAACCACACAAACACCCACGCTGCTGAAGGTAAGAAAGGATCTCCTTGTGAAGCTGAAGCTCCCTGGCTGGGGCTGAGGAGCTGTTGTGGACTAGGTGTCGGGACTTGCTCGAACTCTGGTACCGGGGCCAGCGCAGGAGAAGGAGGACACAGGGCTACGCTGAGCCCCAGTGTGGCTGCCGGAACAGGATCAATACGTGTAGGAGGTCCTACACTTGGTTCTGGGGGAGGCCCAGGATAAAGATTCCACTTTCCAGCAGACTGTTCCTCAGGAGCCTGAGCTAGAACTAGACATGGATGACCTAGAGCTGTATCAACGTCTGCTGTTTCTGAAGGAACAGAATCAACATCCACCGGTGGTCCGGGATTCAGTTCCGGAGGTGGCCCAGCAGAAGAATTCAGCTTTCCAATAGGCTCTTCCTCTGGTGCCTGGGACAGAGCTGTACACGGAGGACCTGGGGCTACACGAGGACCAGGTGGTGATGTAGGAGTAGGACCCACAACACCTTGTCGTCTGGGATCCAGGTCTACAGGTGGTTCAGGGTTAGAATGTGGTTTTCCAATGGGGTCTTCACCCAGGGCCTGCACCAGAGCTGGAGAAGGAGGATCTGTGGGTACACTGAGCTCCAATACTGCTGCAGGCTTAGTATTGCAATCAGCTTGTGGTCCAGGATCGAGTTTTGGAGGTGGCCCAGGATAAGAATCCGAATTTCCCTCCGGCTCTTTGTCTGGATCCTGGGCCACAGCTGGAGTCAGAGGACAGGAGACCACACCTAGGTCTGTTGTTGCTGTCGGAATAGGACTGACATCACTTGGTGGTCTGGAAGCTTGTTCTGGAGGGGACCCAGGATAACAATCGAGCTTCCCAGTAGTCTCTTCATCTGGTGTCTGGGCCAGAACTGGAGATGGAGGACCTGGCACTACATGGAGCCTTGGTGCTGGTACAAAAGTAGGACCGACAACACTTGGTGTCCGAGGAGCTGGTTCTGGAGGTGGTTCAGGAACAGAACCTGACTTTCCAGTGGGCTCTTCATCTGGCATCTGGACCGGAGCTGGCGATGGAGTACCTGTAGATACGCTGAGCTCTGGTATTGTTGCAGGTGCAGTACCACCATCAGCCTGTGGTCCACAACCAAATTCTGGAGGTGGCTCAGGAGAAGAAGCCAACTTCCCAGCAGGCTCTTCATCTGGAGCCGGAGCCAGACTCGGATCTAGAAAACCTTGTTCTACTTTGAACCTCTGTGTTGGTGCACAGTCAGGTGATTCTTGAGCCAATTTTCTAGATAGCCCAGGATAAGCACCCGACTTTCCAACAAGCTCTTCACCTAGTGGCTGGGCCAGAGTTGGAGACGGTGGACCTGTGGCTACACGGAGCCCCGGTGTTGATGCAGGAGTAGGACCAACATCATTCAGTGGTCCGGGAGCCAGTTTTGGAGGTGGCCCAGGGTCAGGATCCAGCCCTCCATCATGATCTCCGTTCACTGCCAGGGATAGAACTGGTGATGGGAGAGATGGTGCTCTATGGCGCTCCGGTGTGGGTGCAGGAGCAAGAGCGACATCGGCAGGTGGTACAGGAGCTGCTTCTGGAGGTGACCCAGGAAGATGATTCAGCCCTCCAGCAAGCTCTCTGTCTGGTGTGGGAGGTGGCGGTGGAAGATCTGGTGTTCTATGCAGCTCCTGTGATGCTTCAGGAGTAGGATCTATCTCAGAAGATGGTTCTCGATTCTCTCCTAGAGGTGACCCAGGAAAACAACCCAGCTCTCCAGCACGTTCTCTGTCTGCTGACAGATCTGGTGATGGAGGACCTGATGTTCTGTCGAGCTCCAGTGTTGGTGATGGAGGAGGAGGTCGCCCTAGAGTAGCTTCTGGACGTGGCCCTAGGTCCTGAGCTGCTTTTAGACCCAGTGCCCGCCCTGATGGGAGAGGTACAAGAGGAGAAACATTCAACAACATGGCTGCCTTTCCTCCTGCCTTTCCAATGATAGAAAACATCCCACAGCCTTGAAGAGAAGACCAGGGTCCAGATTTCCACCCCAGGAAGACTTCCCAGACTGAGGGCCACCAGAGGAGGGTCTGAGGCTAATCTAAGCACAAGCCCAACCCTACCTCTGTGGGTCCTCCCTGTGGGACCAGCCCCATGTCCCCTCACAAGCTCACATGCAGGCATACTCAGTTTTCCTCACCCACTGGTTCTGCCTCACTGAGCTCCAGAGGATCCAGCTGGGCACAGAGAAGATGGGCATGGCGCTCCAGGACTGAGCCCGGCATGTTCACCTGCACGTACTCCACCAGGAGCTTCAGGCAGGAGAAGTGTGGGGGCTGGTCAAAGTCTTCGGGGTATTCATCCATCCAGGTTTTCAGGATGAAAGAGATGGCGCTGGGGATGGATGGTGAAGGACAGGTCAGAGGCCTCACCTTTCCCACTACACTGCCGTCCCATGGCACCCATGTAAGGGGCTGGCTTCCTCTGTCTGTCCCGGTCCTCCCAAACCCCAGCCACAGCCTGCACCGTGCCCTCTGGCTATCCTGGCAGTGTCAGGCCTGGTCACTGAGCAGGGGAATAGTGCAGAGCCTTGGTCACAGAGACATCCCAATGAATGGTGTGACCAACTCTCCTCTGGAAGCCTGAATTATGTCCCTGTCTGTTCCCTGGCTCCCTTCCCAATGGACAGTAAACCCCTGAGAGCAGGAAGGGGTGTGTCTGCATGTTCATCTCACAGCCTGGCACACACAGGAATCTCTGAGCCTGAGGACACAGAGTCTGTCCCCTGTCCCAGCCTGCCTAGGCCCTGAGGCCCCTCCACGTGGAGCGTGGGCACCAGCCTGCTGCCTGGTCCTTTGCATGCACTTGAGGGTCTCCTCGCCCACGTTCACTGTTCTCCCAGGGACAGACACCCCACATGCAACTGAGCCCCCATGACAAGATTACAGTTTGGGGGGCCGGTTTTTCCCCATCCGTCTGATCGGGCTCAAAATTGGGAGGGAACAACCAGAGCTGGAAGGGGATTATGGCAGGGGTGGGGAGAGGGCCTTCTCAAGGGCCACAGTGAGCCCCTTGCCTCATCTCTGCTTCCCAGTGTGCCCGGGGTCCACCTCCAGCTCTGTGGTACTGCTTTGCTCCTACAGGCGGTGCCCCTGAACTCATTTCTCCATAGGGATCAAGGTGTGTGGGTCCCAGGGTATGCCCAGCCCCAGTCCTGACAGAAGCCCCCTAAAATCCCCAGGCTTCCTTAGAGACACAAAACCCTCTTTTTCCACCCAATGTCCACTCACTCTTTCTGCTGGTCCTGGGGTCCGCCGGCCCTGGCTGAATGGGGGCAGCTGTATTCATACCTAGAGAAGGCACGAGGGCATCACATCTAATGCACGGTGGACACTACCTGCTTCTTATGTCTTCCCATGTCTTCCCCTGTCTGACTCCTGACAGTGACAGAGGCCCAGAAGGGCACGGCTCCCTGTCTGCTTTGTTCACTGAATGATGCTGAGTGTCTAGAACAGTGTCTGAAACAGTAGGGCCTTCATAGATAATTGTTGAGTGAATGAACTTTAGGAGCACCTTCCCCAATATCTGAGTATCCTGGGCCCCTCTCTCAGCCAACAGGGATTCTTGTTCTGGCTACACCAAAAACAAAGCACCACTAGATGGAATCTCAACTCCCCCTTTTCAAACGGGGAACAGGTTTGCTGAAGGGCCTGCACTCAGTGACGGGTGAGGCAGACAGCTTCTTCTTGAAAGAGAAAAACAATAAATGTGAACATCCCAGCCCCTCCAGCAGCCTTTACCCTAGAGCTGGGCTCCAGGGTTTGTCTCTAGTGGCACACTGTTTAAAGAGCTTGGCTGCTAACCAAAAGCACAACAGTTTGAATCCGGCTGCTCCTTGGAAACCCTATGGGGCAGATCTACTCTGTCTTCTAAGGTCGGTAAGAGTCAGAATTGACTCCATGGCAATCAGTTTGGCTTTGGTCGGGCTCTGGGTACATAGTTGCCATGGCTTGTCCCATGTGGTTCTGACAGTAAGGTCAAGCAGGCTGATCCTCTACCAGCCCACTTTTCAGAGGAGCACTCTGAGGCACAGAGATGTGAGTGACTTTCCCCAGACTCATAGCTGGTAGGGGTTGACTTCCCACGGGTCTGTGGAGGGAGGGGTGCTCACCTTTGGAACAACAGATCCAGGACCTGCTGGGTGGTGGCGAAGGTTCTGTAATGTCCCAGAAAGAAGTTGATGTAGGACAAGTCACCATCCACAAAGGCGGGCACCAGGTGCTCCCCCAGCTTCTCCACTGAGCCAGCCTTGACGATTCTCACCACGCGGGTCTCATCCAGGTCCTGGTCCGGCCCACAGGTACACTGGGGTGAGACAAAGGTGCGACATAATGTCAGAGGCACCCCGTAAGCCACCAGTAGGGTTGGAGTCCCAGACCTCTGTGGCCTGTGGCAGGAGGTGGGACACGAGTGTCCCCAACAGGAAACGGGAGATAGGGATTATTACACATATTAGAAAGCTCAAGCTATTTTCTTCATAACATTACCTCCCTCTAGTAAGAGTAAGAGTGGAGCCATGGTGGCACATTAGCTGTAGAGAACGTGGCTGCTAAGCAAAAGATTAGCAGTGTGACTCCACCAGCCACTCCTTGGAAACCCCATGGGGCAGGTCTAGTATGTCCTATAGGGTCCTATGAATCAGCATGGACTCGATGACAAGTTTGGTTTGGTTGGGCTGGATATCAAGATTAGTATCCTGTGAGTCCTCACAAATCACCCTGTTGTAGAGGTAAGAAAACACAGCTTAGCCATGTCCAGTGTCTGTTCAAAGTCACGGATAGGAGCCCAGAATCTTCTGACGCTAAGGCTCCGTGATGTTCCCCGTGTGCGGCATGAGGTCTGATCTACTCCTGACTCGGAGGGGAAGGTCTGGTGCAAGCTCACTCCGTCCCCAGCTGGAGACAGTGCCCAGAGCAGACACATCCATGAGACACCCACTGAATGCAAAGCAAGACAGGGATTTTCCTTTCTGTACATAAAAGGGGGTTTTGAGGAGCTAAAGCTATGGTGGTCCCACATCTAGCCAAAGGTGATTGCCTGGATATCTCTGGGGTGAGATTAAGGCCCCCATAGGACCATGGATCTGAACAGACGCCTTGGGGAGGGCAAATGCAAATGACCAGGAGAGGGCTAAGACGTGGCTCAGCTTCTCAGGGCCAACAGCCCCTCAAAGCCACCCTGGGGTTCCAGTGGCCAATGTGACAGCAGATTGGCAATAATGGAACAGGATGGATGCAGGGACACAGGCAGGGTCATAGACTGCTGGGCCACCTGACTGTCACAGTGGTTTTGGGAAGTCTGGCTCTAGGGATCTCAAGTTGGAATGGGCACATCCTTGGCCCCAGCATGCCACCCCTGGAAGTCTGTCCTGGGTGGCTCAGGGTATGAGGAGACACTTGAGGTTCTTGCAGCCCTGCTGTGGGTCAGTGTGTGAGGACACACTTGAGGTTCCCACAGCCCTGTTGTGGGTCACAGCGTGAGGACACTCGTGAGGTTCCCACTGCTCTTCTGTGGGTCAGTGTGTGAGGACACACATGAGGTTCCCGCAACGCAGCGTTGGGTCAGTGTGTAAGGACACATGTGAGGTTCTTGCAGCCCTGCGGTGGATCAGTGTATGAGGACACACGTGAGATTCCTGTAGCCCTGCTGAAAGGACAGCAGGAGGTATCAGTCAAGGACCAACAGCCATGAGAGGCTCAGTCACTGTGGGAATTGCCCTCCTTTCTGGAACGGTCTTCATCCGAGTCAGCACACAGCTCCTAAGCTGGAAGGGTCATGGTGATGCGTTCCCTGAGATTGCAGGTTGCAGAAAAATGTGCATCACAGCCTGAGCCCTGTGCTTTTGGGTAAAAGTAGCCTGGCCACCGTGAGGATGTGTGAGCTTGGAAGAAGGTGTGGAAGGACAGCCCAGACAACTACTGCCCGGCCCTGGGGCTGAGAGTAAAACCCTGAAACAGGAACAACATGCAAAAAGATGCCTGGCCTGATGTGCAGTGAAAACACTAGAAAAGCCTCGTTTCTGACATTCCTGCAAATAGGGAAAGAGTGGCTATACCTGGCCAGACTGGGCAGGGCAGTTGGGGGAGGAGGTATAAAAGGAGAATTTTGGCGGATTTCTTTGGGAGGGAGCCCTGGCCCTTGAGAGAGACAGCCCTGGGAGGGAGCTAGGAATCTCGAAGTAGTGTCTGGTCCCTGTGTCCTCTCTGGCCAACTCAGGGCCCTGGGTGGGGACGCTGCCCCTGCACACACTCACCCAGAGCCTGCGCCAGCCCTTCCTGGCCCCTTTCTTGAGGTAGACGGGGTAGACCAGGCCATCTTCCTTCTCCTCCCGGATCTTCTCTGGGGGCTTCTGCAGAGAAAGTGCCCGGCAGCGGCCCAGGAGGCATTAAGGGCTGTTCCAAGCCTCCTCCTTCTCTCTCTGCTCCTTCAGACCCTTCTACCCCTGGACCTGCGAGAAGCCCCTAGTTCCTCGTCCACACCACATATAGGAAGGTCCAGCCCGAGGCTATACCATGCAGCCCCAGCCACGTCCACTGACCAGGGCCACCCTGTGCTCTGCAGCTCCTCTCCACCTCCCACCTTCCAGGGAGGAGCAGAGCTTGCAGGGGCAGGAGGGGGCTCAGGGCAGGGGTACAGATAGGGACCTCTGAGTAGTACACCAGGATCTAGGAAGAGCTGAGCCAGCACAAGGTCAGCAATGGGCAGTCAATGCCTACAGGTAGGACTGTGAGGTGACTGCCCCACACAGGGTGAGCTGGAGCTCAGAGAAGGCCCAGGTGAGTGTGCTGACTCAGCCTGTGGCCCCCTGACCATCCCTCCCTAAAGCCCTGGTGGGAACTATGACCCCTGGGAGAGACATAGATCCCAACGTCCTATGTGATCAGGCTGTTGGGGACAGGGACATGAAGCAGGTCTCCACCTAAGCCACCCTCAGCCCCCCGTCTCCAAGGCACCCAGCCTGATGGACTATTCCCACCCACCACCCTATTCCCGGTCAGTGCGGGGCTCCGCAGTGGGATCACAGTGGTGGCCTGGCCTGGATTGGCACTCCGGGCCACCCTGTGTTACCTTTGGCTTCTTTCTGGTAAATGGCCAGAGCCTTCGGGGATGGGGGATGAGACCATGTCTCAGCCTTCGTGAAAGGGTCGAACTCCTGGATTTCTCAAGGTTCGATACAAGGCAACATGAGCGACAACAAGAAAACATGTTCCTCATTCGAGTGTCTCCACTCAAGTGAGCTAGGGAGGGGCTGTCTCTAGAATGTGGGTGCCTGGTTACCAGGGTTCCAAGTTCTATGTAGTCCATCACCAAGGAAGTGAGGTCATATCCTGGGTCCCCTGACCTGGGCCCAACCTCACATAAGATCTCCCCAAAATTCCTTCTGGGTTGCTCAGTGCTCACCTCTCCCCATGCCATCTCCATAACTGTTCACAGAGACACCAACACAGCCCCCCACACAACCTAGGGTAGGCCTGGATGCAGCCAGGGCCCCAGCTGTGAGCAGACACAGCTCGTCCCTCTTAACAAGTTTGTGACCCTGCACAAATCTTTGTGCTTCTCAGAGCCCCCTCAGTCTCCCCATCACACAATGGGGATCATTCTAGCATCTTCTTCCTAGGGAAGTCAGCAGGTGGATGTGAGATACCACCTATAAACCCATGAGCTGGTGTCACGTGTAGCTAATGCACAAACTCAGAGACGGGAGAATTCCAAGCAGGGGTGGGAAGCCGCATGGCGTACACCTAAAGACAGAGCTGGGTTCTGGTGGTGTGAGCCTGGGAAAGTCACTTCACCTCTTGGCCTGGTTTTCCTGTCTGCCCCAGCAGGGGTTGGAATTAAGCAAACATCAGATATTGCTACCCTGTGCATAAAAGCCTCCAATAACCTCCCTTATTTAGAATCTGACCCAGGACCTCGTCATGGACTAGGAGGTGGGGAGCCTGCATAACGGCCACCAACAATCCCTCTTCCAGGTCTCAACATCTTGTGCGACCCTCCTCCCTAGTGTGGGCTGGACTCAGGGACTCACGTCTCAACAATATAGTTGTGGCTGTAAGGTGCCTTGGAGTCAATTTCAACTCATATTGACCCCATTAGAGACAACGCCTCTTGGATCTCTCTTCTGCTTGCTGACTGTCTGCCATCTATCTCTTCTCTCTCTTTCTCACTCTCTGTCAGAGCCCACTCTTTCCCCTGGAAAGCAGCTGTGATGTATGGACTGCCCTATAATGCCCCTGGGAAAATGACCCAAAGTGCCCTCATCAACAGAGAGGAACTGGGACCCCAGTCCTGCAGCTCACAAGAAAGACTCTTGTGCACAACACAGAGTGAGCACGGAGTGGATCCTCCCCAGTCCAGCCTCAGCTGAGACCACAACCCCAGCCTCCTGAGAGAACGTGGGGCAGAGTCACCAGCTAAGCCACGCTGCATTCCTGGTCCACGGAACCCATTAGATCATCAGATGGTTTTTGTGAGCTGCTATGTTTTGTGGTGATGTTGTCACAGAGGAGGAGACAGCTCCTCCAGCCCACCATGTCCTGGGACCTGGACCTGCCCTCTTCCTTCTTTCCTCTCCTCCCCAGCTCCCTCCAGCCACTATGGCAGCTTTCCAACCCCCTCTCTGGGCAAACTCAATCTGCCTCCCAGTCTCTGCACCAGCCATGCCTTCTCCTTGGTACACTTTCCCCTGACTCTGGCAGGGCTGACTCTCCTGTCATTTTGCTCACACATAAATGTCACCTCAGTGAGGCCTCCGGATCCCCACCCAGTGGCCCAGCCCTCTCTCACTGGCTGTACCCAGCTTTGTTTTCTCTATGGAATATGCTCTTTTCTCTCCATGTATCTGTCTTCATGCTCTTGTCCCTCTCCCCTCCACTGTGCGCTAGCACTGCAGCCCCAGGCAAGAAACCTCACATCCCCCACCTGTGTTCAGGTGTCCTGGAGGCAGTAGCTCTCCTGGGCCCCAGGAGGCACCACTGGCAGGCCCTGGTGGCTGACATCAGCACTGTATCCCCAAGCTGGTAACCTCATCACAGAACACCTTTGTTCAAGTGTCCTGGAGGCAGCAGCTCTCCTGTGTCCCAGGGGTGCAGGATCAGGACCTGCAGGTCCACAGGGAGTGTGGGGTAGCTCAGGAGACGCCCTACCCCCTCTTGGCCTCCACAGGCCCTGGGGTATCCAGCTCACTCAGGAGGCACCTTCCCCACATTCATGGCAAAGACTCCACTTCCTCAGGAGGACCCTGAAGTTCCACCAAGGACTGGACCTGGCCATATGGTCCATGGCTCTGCCCTGCCCTGCCCTGCCCTGCCCTGCCCTGCCCTGCCCTGCCCTGCCCCACCCCAAATTCGCAGTCCCCACACCCCAGTGCTCTTGCTGGGGGAATACTCAATTCCAGGAGGTAGAAAGCATTTTCCTAGGACCTCAGAGCACAGTGGGTCCAGCAGACACTTCTCTGAGCCTTGGAATCCTGGGGCTCACCCACTCTAAGCACCCAAATGTGCAGAGAAGGAAACTGAGGACTTCTGTCCTGTAGCCCCCACCACTCAGGAAGGGGCTCATCCTAGGTAAGGTCCAGGGACCCAGAGCAGTGACCGCAGGACTAGGCCTTGTCCACTCTGTGCTGCCGTGGAGATGGGTGGCCCTGGCAGACCCCGGGGAACCATGGCATCCCTTCCCTTCATCCGGCGACTTCCAAGCCTATCTTGTAGGCCGTGGGCATGTTGCTAGGAAACTGGTGGCCCCTGTCCCAAGACACACCTGTCTCCACCCTCTCTCTTCTTTCCAGGGGGTCACCTCCTTGATGTCCTCTTCTCTTCTGACCCCACCTGCATGGCCCCACCTGTAAAGTCAGTGTGTGCCGCTGTGTGCGTGTATACTCTCACACCTATGTGCACAATGGGAGGGCGTACCCGGGGTTCCCCTTATTTGGCATGTCTCCTTCTCAAAGCCAACCCCATGAGAGGGGCTGAGTCCTGCCTAGGGGGACGGAACCTTCCTTATCCTGTGGACTCTGCCCACGTGTGTGTCCTGGGCCGTCCCTGCCTTTCTCTTGGACTCAGTTTCCCAATTGTGCACTGAGGGATTGGACGGAGAAGTGCTTCGGTGATCACTCAGGGAGGACGCCGGCCAGGACTCCAAGCTCGGGTGGACGTGGGTGACAGCTCAGGGTGAGCACAGCACACAGCCTCCTTAGTGTGAGGGATGCGTGTGGACACTGCCCGGGGCAGCCAGGCCGATGTGCAAGGCCCAGGGGTAATAGGGCCTGTGTGGCCTGTGACAGCATGTATAAGTGACCCTCCTCCCCTTCCTGCAGGCACGAGATGCTCTGTTCATTGGTGGGGGGGGGTGCCACACAGTCCCATCCACACCTCTACCAGCTTTCTGTCCCTCCCTCCCCTCCGCCACATGGGAGCCTAGTGTCCTGGGATCACTGTACCCAGGAGTGTCACAGGACACTGGGCCAGGTGGATGTGGAGAGCGTGGGGACCTGTGAGACACCGACTATCCCCACCGCCCAGGTCTGCTCTCTGGAGCAGCATCAGGAGTCCCGCCCCTGATATTCCCCACCTCCTGCCTGGGCCTCACCTCTCAGTCCCCCTGAGCCCCTCCCTGGACCAGAAATAGGCACCGAAGTGCTCCTGGGGCCACACTGTCATTGCCAAAGGCCGACTGGAGCAGCTCAATCTCAGGATTACCTCTAGTCCTGGGCCACAGGGAGGACAGGGTGCTGAGAGCCTGGGTGGGGTGCTGGGTGGGTCAGCGTCCAGGAGCTGGGTCTGGGCTCCTATGGGAGGACCCCCACCACTCCCATATAGGGCCTGCCTGCTCTCAGAGCTGGGGGCAAATAGCCCCTCCTCCAGGAAGTTCTCCTGGATTCCACTCTCATCCCCACCTCCAGTGAGGCAGGTCTCCCCTTCTCCGTGCATCAACCCTCCCCAGGATTCTAACAGGAAAGGTCCGTCCCTGGGATGGGGTCCTTTTCCCACCACACACCCTCAAATAGCAGCAAAGCTGGGCACCTTCCTTCTCTTCTACAAGTTGATCATTCTCCCTGGAGGGCCGGCCCCATGTCCCTCAGAGAAGGTCCCCTGGGCCATAACAGCCCCCACCCCCTCATGCTGCACTACCACGGGATCCCACTAGGGGGCAGCGCACATACACACCTGGACTTAAACAGAGGTGGCTGGCTGGGTGTCAGGACAAGGGGACCTGCTTCTTCACACGCTGCCGACATCTCTGAATTTAATAACATCCTATGGGATCGGGCACAAAATGACTGTCCTACAAATCGTAGGCAGCCCCCAGGACCAGCTCCAGCTCCTCCTTCTACAGTGGCTTTCTCTGCTAAAGTCCTGTGTCACTGGTCCTTGGAGAAGAGTAACTTCACCTCTCATCCTGATACAACTTCGTTTGTTTCTTTCTTTTTTTTAAATTACAAGGGTAGGAAATCTGGACCCGAGAATCTCTAAGGTTGCTTCCAGCTCTAAAATCCTGTATCTGTGGGATGAGGCACCTTTCAGACTGTCCTACCCTGATTTCTGCGGAACTAGCATAGAGGCTATAAGGAGCCCTGGTGGTGTAGTGGTTCAAGTGCTCGGCTGCTAACCAAAAGGTCAGAGGTTCAAACCCCAAGCCGCTCCGGGGCAGAAAGATGTGGAGGTCTGCTTCTTGGAAACCCTCTGGGGCACTTCTACTCCGTCCTATACGGTCACGTTGAGTCAGAACTGACACAGCAGCAATGGGCTATGGGTAGCATCGGCAACGGCTTCACTTCCAAAGGAAATGTTGAGCTTGTGGCCTCTCACTGCTTTTGGACGAGAACTCCCTCAGCCCACGCTGTTCCCTGGTCCTTGGGTGGCACAATCTGCACTGACTTCTAACCAAAAGGTTGGCAGTTTGAACCCAATCAGCAGCACCTCAGAAGAAAGGGCTCGCGATCTCCTTCCGTCCAGATGGCAACCAAGAAAACCCCGTGGAGCACAGTTCTAATGTCCCCAAGTGTGAAGGAACGACCAGTATGGGGCTGTTGTTGTTTGCTGTTCGCTGCTGCTGAATCAGCCCCTGGCTCATGATGACCCCATGCACACCGGAACGAAATGCTGCCTGATCCTGGGCCACTCCCATGAACAGTTTCAGATTGGATTCTTTGATCCATAGGTTTTCATTGGCCGATTTTCAGAAGTAGGTCGCCAGGCCTTTCTTCCTAGTCTGGCTTAGTCTGGAAGCTCTGCTGAAAGCTGTTCAGCATCACAGCAACATGAGTCGTGGCTCCATGTGAGGTAGATTGGCTGAAAATTGAACCCGAGTCTCCTCATGGAAGATGAGAAGTCTACCACTGAACAACCTCAACCCCCAAGATGGGGTAGTTATAAATATAAGAAAATGCAAATATACAGCCTTAACTAAAAACAAAAAAATGCTCAAAGCTTCCCAGAGCCAAATGGTGCCTACTTTTTGCTTGAAATTCAGGAATCTCTGAGAAAGCAACCAAGATGGCTGGTCACCATATGACCCAGAAATTCCACTCCTGGCTATAGACCCAGAGAACATGAAATCAGGGACTCAAACAGATATTTGTACATGAATGTTCACTGCAGTGTTATTCACAAGAGTGCAACGGTGGCAACAACCCACCGTTGGAAACCAACAAATGAATGGATAGACAAAATATAGTCTATCCAATCAATGGAATATTACTTATCTATATTTTTGTATAAAGAGAAAGGAATTCCTGATACATGCCACAATATGATGAACCTTGATACATGCTAAGCGAAATAAGTCAGATTCAAAAGGACAAATAATATATCATCCCACTTATATGACATGTCTGAACGAGGAAAATGCATTGTTGTTCTCACCAGATGCCTTCGAGTTGATTCCAACTCATTCTGACCCCATGTGACACAATAGACCTGCCCCAAGTTTTTTAGGGTGTAATCTTTATGGGAGCATATCACCAGGTTGTTTCTGCAGCAGAACAGCTGGTGGGTTTGAAATGACAACCCCTGGGTGAACAGCCGAGCACTGAACCACTGTGCCACCAGAGCTCCCTAGGCAAATGCATAGAGATCAAAATGTATGAGTGGTGGCCAGGGACTGAGGGGAGGGAGAAATGAGGAGTGGTGCCTGAAGGGGCACTGGGTTCCATTTGCGGTGATAAAAATTTTCTGGAGATGGAGAGTGGTCATGGTCACACAGCATAGTGAATGTCATTAAAGTCTCTGGATTGTACTAAAAATGTTAACTAAAGATAAGAACTAAAGAGGCAGGGTGAAGTGGGCAAGCTAGTCACAATGTTCCACCGAACCCTCTTGCAACAGAGACCCAGAAAAACAAGCGAATCGATTATATATATGCCAATCTACAAACCCTGAGCATCAAACGCAGATTAAGGAATCAGTATGAGCGAGGAGGGACAGTGAGACAGTGCAGAAGCAGTGACGAGCTGCCAAGTCCGCGCAGGGCCTCAGCTCCAATGCTTTGGCACCAAACTTGGGTGTGATGGTGGTGGGGCTGATTTTAGTTTCCTGAGACAGGGCAGCATCAGTGAAAGAAGGCAAGCAAAGTGGCACACCCCTAACTCTTGGCGTGTCTACAACTGGGCTGGTCGCAGCGTTTAGGAAGTGGCTGCTTCAGTGAAAGAAGGCAAACAAAGTGCCGGTACCCTGACACCCTGGTGTGACAGCCACGGGACAGGCCGTGGAGTTCAGGACTAAGCCAATTCAGCAAAAGAAGGCAAGCAAGGGACAAACCCTAACCCCCTGGGGCAATCTCTGTGGGGACCCAGCCAGAGCCCACAGGCTCCACATGCCTCTGGTATCTTACATAAAACAGTACTCTCGACACAACATAAGTGATTTTGTCTCATTTACCACTTGGATCTAATAGCTCCGTCTTTACAAAGTACTCTCTCTTGTCTACCTGATCCCTCCCCTATCTGCTCCAGCCGGCTTCATTAACAGTTGATTTCTCTGGACCAGAAATAGAACCTGCTGCGCTCTCTCTGAGCCATTCTCCTGGTCTGGGAGAAGAAACAAATTAACAAATGGTGGAAAAATACTTTCCCAACTCCCCTAATTTGGAAGTTCAGAGCAGGAGTGGCTCCAGTCCAGGCATGAGCGATTCACTGACTTTGGCTTTCACCCCTACATGGAAGGAGGTGACTATTATAATGCAAAGGCAAATCTGTTTGAGGTCTGATTGTAATTGTTTCATTTGTGTGGTCCAGAGGCAGGTTTTGAAGGTTTGATACCACTCTGCCTATTAAACAGGGCCCTCTCCTGCCCACAGTAGGGACCTGAGGGCTCGAGGCTCCATCCACACCACATAGTCACACACGAAAGTGGTCCGAGGTTAGTGGTGCCCACCAGTCTTTACAGGTATAAGCATTGGGTGCCTAAGGTACAGCTGCAGAGCCCACCCACCAGAGCGCTCTAGACAACAGAGACACTTCTTCCTCACTGACACTTGGGGGAAGGCTGTCAGCACCCTGCCTTCCTCAGAGTGTGACTTCGTGCCGCTACCAGAAACCAGTGCATACAACCATCACCACTACTCCTCTAAGATAGTAGGTGAGAGCCTATAACACACCCTAGGTGACTGACTAGCAGAACACCTGAGCTGATTCCATTCAAGAATAGTGAATGGACTCCTAGGCTCATACACCTGGTAACACCTCTAACCATCTGGTAAGAGGACATTTATGCTTCAAAGGCTCCAATAATCAAGTCAGCTCACTCTAGTAGCCTAAAATTCAAAACAAAACAAAGCAAGAAGCTAGCACTCAGTGAGCAAACATAAAATAAATTATTACCAGAACTTATAGATGGCTAGAAGACAGCAATTGATATCAAATCACATAGAGAAGCAGACCATGACTGCTTCAATGAACTCCCAAAACAGAGAAGCAAGGACTCTTCTGGATGAAGAAGCATTCCTGGAATTGCCAGGTGTAGAATACAGAAGACTAATACACAGAGCCCTTCACGACATCAGGAACGAGATCAGGCCATACACAGAAAAAGCCAAGGAACACACAGATGAAGCAGTTGACGAAATGAAAGTTTATTCAAGAACATAATCAAGAATTTAGTAAGCTGCAAGAATCCAAAGAAAGACAGCATTCAGGAATACAGAAGATTTACAATAAAATTACAGAATTAGACAACTCAATAAAAACTCAGAGGAACAGAATAAAGAATCTGGAATACACAATCAGGGAGATGGAGGATAAGACACTTGGCATCAATATATTTGAAGAAAAATCAGATAAAAGAATTTTAAAAAATGAAGAAAACTTAAGAATCATGTGGGACTCAACCAAAAACAATAACATGTGAGTGATTGGAATGCCAGAACAGGGAGGGATAACAGAAAATACAGGGAGAATTGTTGAAGCTTTGTTGCCAGAAAACTTCCCTGACATTGTGAAAGATGAAAGGATGTCTATCTAAGATGCTCATCGAACCCCCTACAAGGTAGATCCCAAAAGAAATTCACCAAGACATATTCTCATCAAACTTGCCAAAAACAAAGATAAAGAGAACATTTTGAGAGCAGCCAGGGATAAACAAAAATTCACCTACAAAGCAGAATCAATAAGAATCAGTTCGGACTACTCGGAAGGAACCATGCAGGCAAGAAGACAACGGGATGGCATATATAGAGCATTGAAGGAGAAAAACTGCCAGCCAAGAACCAGATATACAGCCAAACTGTCTCTCAAATATGAAGGTGAAATTGAGACATTTAGAGATAAACACAAGCTTAGAGAATTTGCAGAAATCAAAACAAGCCTACAAGAAATACTAAAGGGAATTCTCTGGTTAGAAAATCAATAATATCAGATATCAACACAATACTAGAACACAGAACAGAGAAACCAGATATCAACTCAGATTGGGAAATCAAAAAAATAAGATTTGAAAAAATGCTCCAAACAGAAAATCAGTGATGTCATTATGTAAAAGATGACGATAATCAATAAACAGAGAATGAATAAAGCAGGCATAGATCCTCCGTATGGAGAGGAAATCAAGGCAAAATAGGGAGATTCAAGCTAGGTTTAAACTTAGAAAAACAGGTGTAAATATTAAGGTGACCACAAAAAAGACTAACAATCCCTCACTTCAAAATGAAAAACAACATAAACATAAAGATTCAGCAAAAACAAATTCAACTACAAGGAAAAAGAGGAAGACACAATTTACAAAGAAAAACTCCTCAGCACGAAAAGTAAGTGGAAAAATGAAACTGTCAACAACACACACAAAAAGGCATCCACATCACAGCACTAAACTCACACCTACCTGGAATCACGCTGGATATAAATGGACTCAATGCGCCAATAAAGAGACAGAGAGTTGCAGAATGGGTAAAAAAATGTGATCCAGGTATATGCTGCCTACAAGAGACACACTTTAGACCTAGAGACGAGAACAAACAAAAACTCAAAGGATGGGAAAAATATATATATATCAAGCAAAAAACAGTCAAGAAAGAGCAGGAGTGGCTATATTAATTTCTGACAACATTGACTTTAAAGTTAAATCCACCACAAAGGATAAGGAAGAACACTACATAATGATTCAAGGAGCAATATACCAGGAGGTTATAACCATGTTAAATATTTATGCACACAATGACAGGGCTGCAAGATACATAAAACAAACTCTAACAAAAATGAAAAGTGAGATAGACAGCTCCACAATTACAGTAGGAGACTTCAACACATCACTTTCGGTGAAGGACAGGGCATCCGGAAAGAAGCTCAATAAAGACACGGAAGATCTAAATACCACAATCAACCAGCGTGACCTCATAGACTTAACAGAACACCCCACCCAACAGCAGCCAAGTATACTTTCTTTTCTAGTGCACATGGAACATTCTCTAGAATAGACCACATATTAGGTCAGAAAGCAAGCCTTAACAGAAACCAAAACATCGTGATATTACAAAGCGTCTTCTCTGAGCATAAGGCCATAAAAGAAGAAATCAATAACAGGAAAAGCAGGGAAAAGAAATCAAACACTGGAAAACTAAACAATACACTACTCAAAAAACACTGGGTTATAGAAGACATTAAGGATGGAACAAACAAATTCATAGAATCCAATGACCATGAAAACACTTCCCATCAGAACCTTTGGGACAGAGCGAAGGCAGTGCTCGGGGGTCAATTTATATCAATAAACACACACATACAATAAGAAGAAAGGGCCCAAATCAAAGAACTATCCCTCCAACTTGAACAAATACAAAGAGAGCAACAAAAGAAACCTTCAGGCACAAGAAGAAAGCAAAGAATAAATATTAGAGTAGAATTAAATGAAATAGAGAAAAAGAAAAACAATTGGAAGATAGCAGACCAAAAGCTCGTTCTTTGGTCAAAAAAATTAACAGAATCGATGAACCATTGGCCAGAAAAAAGAAAAACAGGAGAGAAACCAACTAACCCAAATAAGAAAGGAGATGTGCAATATCACAACAGATCCAAATGAAAAGAAAAGAATCATATCAGACTACTATGAAAAATTGTATTCTAACAAATTTGAAAAGTGAGAAGAAATGGATGAATTCCTAGAAACACACTACCTGCCTAAACTAACACAGGCAGAGCCAGAACAACTAAACAGACCCATAACAAAAGAAGAGATTGAAAAGGTAGTCAAAAAACTCCCAACAAAAAAAGTCCTGGCCCTGACAGCTTCACTGCAGAGTTGTATCAAACTTTCAGAGAAGAGTTAACACCACTACTACTAAAGGTATTTCAGAGCATAGAAAAGGATGGAATACTCCCAAACTCATTCTATGAAGCCACCATATTCCTGACACCGAAACCAGGTAAAGACATCACGACAAAAGAAAATTACAGACCTATATTCCATCATGAAATTATAAGCAAAAATCCTTCACAAAATTCTAGCCAATAGAATTCAAAAAGATATCAAAAAAATAATTCACCATAACCAAGTGGGATTCGTACCAGGTATGCAGGGATGGTTCCATGTTAGAAAAACACTTAATGTAATCCATCAGACAAATAAAAGACAAGAATCACATGATTTTATCAATTGATACAGAAAAGGCATTTGATGAAGTTCTACACGCATTCATGATAAAAACTCTCAGCAAAATAGAAATAGAAGAAAAATTCCTCAACATAATAACGGGCATTTATACAAAGCCAACAGCCAACACCATCCTAAATGGAGACAGTCTGAAAGCATTCCACTTGAGAACAGGAAGCAGACAAGGATTCCCTGTATTACCACTCTTATGCAGCATTGTGCTGGAGGCCCTAGCCAGAGCAATTATGTTAGATAAAGAAACAAGGGGCATCCAGATTGGTAAGGAAGAAGTAAAAGTATCTCTATTTTCAGATGACATGATCTATACACAGAAAACGCTGAAGAATCCTCAAGGAAGCTACTGAAATTAATAGAAGAATTCTGCAGAGTATAAGGATACAAGATAAACATACAAAAATCAGCCGGATTCCTCTATGCCAACAAAAAGGACATCGAGGAGGAAATCACCAAATCAATGCCATTTATAATAACCCTCAAAAAGATAAAATACATAGAAATAAACCTTAGCAGAGACGTAAAAGACCTATACGAAGAAAACTACAAGAGACTACTGCAAGAAACTAAAAAAGAGACCTACACAAGTGGGAAAATGTACCTTGCTCATGGATAGGAAGAATTTACATTGTAAACACGTCTATTCTACCAATAGCCATGTATGGATACAATGCACTTCTGATCCAAATTCTAACGACGTTTTTTAACGAGATGGAGAAACAAATCACCCACTTCATATGGATAGGAATGAGGCCCCAGAAAAGTAAAGCATTACCGAAAAAGAAGAACAAAGTGGGATGCCTCACTCTACCTGATTTTAGATGCTATTATACCACCACAGTAGTCAAAACAGCCTGGTACTGGTACAACAACAGATATATAGACTGATGGAACAGAATTGAGACTCCAGGCATAAATCCATCCACATATGAGCGGCTGATATTTGACAAAGGCCCAAAATGAGTACAATGGGGAAAAGACAGTCTTTTTAACAAATGGTGCTGCCATAACTGGATATCCATCTGCAAAAAAATGAAACAAGACCCATATCTCACACCATTCACAAAAACCAACTGAAAAATGCATCTGAGACCTAAATATAAAATCTAGAACGATAACGATCATGAAAGAAAAAATAGGGACAACGCTAGGAGTCCTAATACATGTCATAAACAGTATACGAAACATTACTAACAATGCGGAAGGGAAAGTAGATAACTGGGAGACCCTAAAAATCAAACACCTATGCTCATCCAAAGACATCATCAAAGGGGTAAAAAGATTACATGCAGACTGGGAAAAGTTTTTAGCTATGACATTCCCGATCCGCACCCGATCTTTAAAATCTACATGATAGTGCAAAAACTCAACTACAAAAAGACAAATAACCCAGTTTTAAAATGGGCAGAAGATATGAACAGACACTTCACTAAAGAAGGCATTCAGGTAGCTAACAGATACATGAGGAAATGCTCATGATCATTAGCCATTAGAGAAATGCAAATCAAAACTAAAATGAGGCTCCCTCTCACTCCAACAAGGCTGGCTTTAATCCAAAAAACAGAAAGTAATAAATGTTGGAGAGGTTGTGGAGAGAATGCAACACTTATACACTGCTGGTGGGAATGTCAAATGGTACAACCACTTTGGAAATCCATTCGGCGTTTCCTATAAAAACTAGAAATAAAAGTACCATAAGATCCAGCAATCCCGCTCCTTGGAATATATCCTAGAGAAATAAGAGCCTTCACAGAAACAGATATATGCACACCCATGTTCATTGCAGCACTGTGTATAAGAGCAAAAAATAGAAGCAACCAAAGTGCCCATCAACAGATGAATGGATAAATGAATTGTGATATAGTCACACAATGGAATACTACACATCGATAAAGAACAGCGATGAATCTGTGAAACATTTCATAACATGGAGGTATCTGGAAGGCATTATGCTGAGTGAAATTAGTTGCAAAAGGACAAATATTGTATAAGACCACTATTATAGGAACTCAAGAAATAGTTTAAACAGAGAAGAAAATATTCTTTGATGGTTACGAGAGAGGAGAGGGAGGGAGAGAAGGAGACAGGGGTTTTCACTAATTAGAGAATTAAAAAAAAAAGATAAGTATTATTTTAGGTGAAGGGAAAAACAACACACAATATAGGAGAGGTCAGCACAACTGGACTGAACCAAAAGCAGTTTCGTGAATAAAATGAATGCTTCCAAGGCCAGCGTAAGAGGGGTGGGAGTTTGAGGACTATGGTTTCAGGGGATATCTAAGTCAATTGGCGTAATCAAATCTATAAAGAAAACATTCTGCATCCCACTTTACAGAGTGGTGTCTGGGGTCTTAAACGCTAGGAAGCGGCCATCTAAGATGCATCAATGTGGTCTCAACCCACCTGGAGCAAATGAGAAAGAAGAACACGAAAGACATAAGGGTAATTGTGAGCCCAAGAGACAGAAAGGGCCACATAAACCAGAGACTACATCAGCCTGCCCCCACGTGTGTCAGTTTGTCATACTGTGGGGGCTTGTGTGTTGCTGAAAGCTATGCTACTGGTATTCAGATACCAGCAGGGTCACCTATGGAGGGCAGGTTTCAGCGGAGCTTCCAGACTAAGACAGATTAGGAAAAAGGACCTGGCAGTCTACTTCTGAAAAGCATGAGCCAGTGAAAACCTGTGGATAGCAGCAGAACATTGTCTGATATAGTGCTGGAAGATGAGCCCACCAGGTTGGAAGGCACGCAAAAGACAACTGGGGAAGAGCTGCCTCCTCAAAGTAGAGTCGACCTTAATGATGTGGATGGAGTAAAGCTTTTGGGACCTTCATCTGCTGACGTGGCACGACTCAAAATGAGAAGAAGCAGCTGCAGACATCCATTAATAATCAGAACCTGAAGTGTATGAATTATGAATCTAGGAAAATTGGAAATCATCAAAAATGAAATGCAACGCATAAACATTGATATTCCAGGCATTAGTGAGCTGAAATGGACTGGTATTGGCCATTTTGAATGGGAAAATCATATAGTCTACTATGCTAGGAATGACAGCTCGAAGAGGAATGGTGTTGCAGCCATTGTCAAAAAGAACCTTTCAAGATCTATCCTGAAGTACAACGCTGTCAGTGATAGGATAATATCCATATGCCTACAAGGAAGACCAGTTAATACAACTATTATTCAAATTTACGCTCCAACCACTAGGGCCAAAGATGAAGAAACAGAAGATTTTTATCAGCTGCTGCACTCTGAAATTGATCAAAGGTGCAATCAAGATGTATTGATAATTATCGACGATTGGAATGCGAAAGTTGGAAACAGAAGAAGGATCAGTAGTTGGAAACTATGGCCCTGGTAATAGAAACAATGCCGGAGATCGAATGATAGAATTTTGCAAGACCAATGACTTCTTCATTGCAAATACTTTCTTTCACCAACATAAACGGCGACTATACCCGTGGACCTCACCAGATGGAACACGCAGAAATCAAATTGACTACAACTCTGGAAAGAGAAGATGGGAAAGCTCAATATCCTCAGTCAGAAGAAGGCCAGGGGCCGACTGTGGAACAGTCCATCAGTTGCTCCTATGCAAGCTCAAGCTGAAACTGAAGACAATCAGAGCAAGTCCATGAGAGCCAAAATATGACCTTGAATATATCCCACATGAATTTAGACACCATCTCAAGAATAGATTTGACGCATTGAACACCAGTGATCGAAGACCAGACGAATTGTGGAATGACATCAAGGACATCATCCGTGAAGAAAGCAAGAGGTCACTGAAAAGACAGGAAAGATAGAAAAGACCATGGTGGATGTCAGAGGAGACTCTGAAACTTGCTCTTGAGCATCGAGGAGCTAAAGCAAAAGGAAGAATCGATGAAGTAAAAGAACTGAACAGAAGATTTCAAAGGGTCTCTCGAGAAGACAAAGTAAAATATTATAGTGACATGTGCAAAGAGCTGGAGATGGAAAACCAAAAGGGAAGAACACGCTCGGCGTTTCTCAAGCTGAAAGATCTGAAGAAAAACTTCAAGCATCGAGTTACAATAGTGAAGGATTCCATGGGGAAAATACTAAACAACGCAGGAAGCATCAAAAATAGGTGGAAGGAATACACAGAGTCTTACACCAAAAAGAATTAGTTGATATTCAACCATTTCAAGAGGTGGCATATGATCAGGAACCAATGGTACTGAAGGAAGATGTCCAAGCTGCTCTGAAGGCATTGGTGAAAAACAAGGCTCCAGGAATTGATGGAATATCAGTTGAGATGTTTCAACAAACAGATGCAGCGCTGGAGGTGCTCACTCATCTATGCCAAGAAACATGGAAGACAGCTTCCTGGCCAACTGACTGGAAGAGATCCATATTTATGCCTATTCTCAAGAAAGGTGATCCAACCGAATGTGGAAATTATAGAACAATATCATTAATATCACACACAAGCAAAATTCTGCTGGAGATCATTCAAAAATGGCTGCAGCACTATATCAACAGAAAACTGCCAGAAATTCAGGCTGGTTTCAGAAGAGGACGTGGAACCAGGGATATCATTGCTGATGTCAGATGGATCCTGGCTGAAAGCAGAGAATACCAGAAGGATGTTTACCTGTGTTTTATTAATTATGCAAAGGCATTTGACTGTGTGGATCATAACAAACTATGGATAATACTGCGAAGAACGGGAATTCCAGAACACTTGATTGTGCTCATGAGGAACCTTTATATAGATCAAGAGGCAGTTGTTCAGACAGAACAAGGGGATACTGATTGGTTAAAAATCAGGAATGGTGTGCGTCAGGTTTGTATTCTTTCACCATACCTATTTAATATGTATGCTGAGCAAATAATGCGAGAAGCTGGACTATATGAAGAAGAATTGGGCATCAAGATTGGAAGAAGACTCATTAATAACCTGCGTTATGCAGATGACACAACCTTGCTTGCTGAAAGTGAAGAGGACTTGAAGCACTTACTAATGAAGATCAAAGACCAAAGCCTTCAGTATGCATTACACCTCAAGATAAAGAAAACAAAAATCCTCACAACTGGACCAATGAGCAACATCATGATAAACGGAAAAAAGATTGAAGTTGTCAAGGATTTCATTTTACTTGGATCCACAATCAACAGCCATGGAAGCAACAGTCAAGAAATCAAAAGACACGTTGCATTGGGCGAATCTGCTGCAAAGGACGTCTTTAAAGTGTTGAAGAGCAAAGATGTCAGCCTGAAGACTAAGGTGCGCCTGACCCAAGCCATGGTATTTTCAATCGCATCATGTGTGTGTGAAAGCTGGACAATGAATAAGGAAGACCGAAGAAGAGTTGATGCCTTTAAATTGTGGTGTTGGCGAAGAATATAGAATATACCGTGGACTGCCAAAAGAATGAACAAATCTGTCTTAGAAGTACAACCAGAATACTCCTTAGAAGCAAGGATGGCGAGACTGCATCTTACATACTTTGGACATGTTGTCAGGAGGGATCAGTCCCTGGAGGAGGACATCATGCTTGGCAAATAGAGGGTCAGTGGAAAAGAGGAAGGCCCTCAACGAGGTAGATTCATACAGTGGCTGCAACAATGAGCTCAAGCATAACCATGATTGTAAGCATGGCGCAGGACCAGGCAGTGTTTCGTTCTGTTGTGCATAGGGTTGCTATGAGTCGGAACCGACTCGACGGCACCTAAGAACAACAACACATCAGCCTGAGACCAGAAGAACTAGATGGTGCCCAGCTCTAACCGATGACTGCCCTCAAAGGGAACACAAGAGAAAAGCCCCAAGGGAGCAGAGGAGCAGTGGGATACAGACCCCAAATTCTCGTAAAAAGACCAGACTTAAGGGTGTGAGTGAGACTAGAATGACCGCGGAGGTCATGGTCCCTAGACCTTCTGTAACCCCAAGACAGGAACCATTCCCATAGCCAACTGTTCAGACGGGGATTGGCCTGGACAATGGGATGGAAGATGATATTGGTGAAGAATGAGCTTCTTGGATCAAGTAGACACATAAGACTATGTTGGCATCTCCCATCTGGAGGGGAGATGAGAGGGCAGAGGGGGCCAGAAGCTGACTGAATGAACTCGAAAATGGAGAGTGGAGGGAAGGAGTATGTTGTCTCATTGTGGGGAGAACAATTAGGAGTATATAGCAAGGTGTATATAAATTTTCGTATGACAGGCTGACTTGATTTTTAAACTTTCACTGAAAGCACAATAAAAATTAATTAAAACAAGAATAAAGACACTTGTGTTTACCACTGCAGAATGTAAAAATAAGAAGAAGAAGAACCAGAGCATATGATCTTAATATTCTGCTTAGTTTAAAAAAAAAAAAAAAAAGTGAAGATAACCAGAGCTTAGGGTTGGAGAAGTTAGAAGAGCTTCCTCTGGCATTTGGATGTCCAGTCCGTGGCTCTGAAAAGGTGGTCTTGGCTCCCTGGATTGGGAAGCCCACCTTGGTTTGGCTCCCATTCAGACATCCCCTGGGGGTTATCCAGCCTCCACAAAGTGCCCTGGGGCCTCAGGAAAGGCTTCTTGGCTCATTGGCAGACTGCTTTGGGTTGGCTATTTTCCTTCATTTTCCTCTGTGTGTTTTAAGTCATTTTAAGATTTGGACCATATATTGATGGAATTGTCACAGGTTGAGTGACCTGGCTCAGACTTTAAATGTTCACCGTGTTAGGCGAAGTATTTGCTGGGTGTATTTTTACAGCCCAGACTTTGGGATGTATTATTTGGAAATGACCATGCTGAAGTTGGTCTGACTGGCTCCCGGCCTGGTATCCCAGAGCTCACCAGCCCCTGTGCACTTGGAGAGCGTGAGTGTGTCTCAGCCAGCGCTGCTTCCCTCCGAGTCCTAGCCCAGTGCTGAGAGGTAGGAGGGACTGGATAGGCATCGGTGTAATTACCATGCAGTGATTCCATGTTAGAAGAGTCCCTGCTGGTGCAAATGGTTAAACCAAGACTACTAACAGAAAGATTGGTGCCTCAAACCCACCCAGAGGCACCTCAGAAGACAGGGCTGGTGATCTGCTTCTGAAAGATCACAGCCTCGAAAACCCTAAGGATCGCAGTTCTGCTCTGCACCTGGGGACCCCATGACGTGGAATTGACTTGATGGCAACCGGTAAGTAGATCCACCTGAAAATCATTGCAGAAGAATCCTCAGCCCAATTAACCTTACTTTTTTTCTACCTGCACTTTCCCAAGACACCGGTTATGGAGAGAAATCACGAGCTCATGTTCTACTTATGGGGCAGAGTTCTAAGTGGATGCCAAAACCTAGTCTCACCATTGCGTTTTATCTTTGTCTTCTCCCCCAGTAAACGAACATAGTGACCACCTGAGCAGATAGTGTGGGAGAGAAGTGTCTCCACTCCAGAAACCCCACAGGGACTTGGCCCAGCGCACCACCCACAGGGTCCTACTCCGCTGGAGTGACAAGTCTGTGAGACGTCAGGGGATCCATGGCCCAGGGAACGGTCAGCAGATGGGACATGTAAAGACCACACAGCTTGCTGTTGCCTGCTGACCGCGAAGAACTGCATGGACTGTACCTAAGCTGCTTTCTATACCATTGCCAAGTACGTGTTTTTCAACTTGGAAGTAGGATTTTCTTATTGACTCTTGCATTATTTCATTTTGCACGTAGCCAGTGATTGTACACAAGCACCATAGGTAAACTGCTTATTTTTGAAAAAAATCCATCCATGCAAAATGGTGAATAAGGTGTAGATTCTGCTCATTTTCTACAGATTATAGTCATAACCCATGCCATTGCACGTTTACATTGATTTCCTATAAAGATCAGTGTCATACCTCTGCATGTACTTTATAGAAAGCTAGCTTCTTTAAAGATATTTTCAGTGTTTTCTAGTGAAATGAGCAAAGCAAACTTGTTTACAAAGGCCTTATGTCATTTACATATATTGTCTTTAAAATATTTGTGATTTAGTTTATTGCCTGTAAAAGAGAAATTCTATAATTTACTCCGTAAATACTACTGTAAACAATAGTTTTACTGAGAGAAATCAAATATTTTGTTCTCAATTGTGGTATCATATTGATTCCAATGGTTTCTGGTCTTTTTTTTTAAGTTTTTTGGGGGGTTTTCGGTGAAGGTTTATACATCAGTGTAGGTTCCCATTCAACAATTTCTACAGAAATGTTCAGTGACATTGGTTACATTCTTCACAATGCGGGAACATTCTCATTATTTCTGTTCTGGTTCTGTTTCCATTAACCTAGTTTCCCTGCCCCCTTATGTTCTTATCTTTTTGGCTCTTGTACTTCATCATTTTTTGCTTTCACTTTAGCTACTCCATGTTCAAGAGAATTTTCAGAGTCTCTTCTAACACGCATTTTAGTCTTTTCAATAACCTCTTGCTTTCTTCATGGAAGATGTCCTTGACGTGACTCCACAGCTCTCTGGTCTTTGATCATCAGTGTTTGATGCATGAAATCTATTCCTGGGATGGTCTCTAACTTCAGGTGGGATATACTCAAGGTCCAGTTTGGGTCTCGTGGATATGTTCTACTTTTCTTCAGCTTCAACTTCAACTTGCATATAACCAATTCATGGTCTATTCCGTAGTCTGTCCTTGGCCTTGTTCTGACTGATAATATTGAGCTTTTCTATTGACTCTTTCCACTGATGTAGTTGATTTGATTCCTGTGTATTCCACCTGGTGAGGTCCATGTGTATAATCGCCGTTTATGTTGTTGAAAAAAGGTATTTGCAATGAAGTCGTTGCCCTTTCAAAATTCTGTCATGAGATCGCCAGCATTGTTTCTGTGACCAAGGCCACATATTCCAATTATTGTTCCTTCTTTTTTGTTTCCATTTTTCACTTTCAAATGACCAGTAATTATCGATGCCTCTCGATTGCATGTTTGATCCATTTCAGATTGCAGAAGTTGGTAAAAACCTTGAATTTTTCGTCTTTGACTTTAGTGGTTGGTGAGTAGCTTTGAGTAAGAGTCGTATTAACTCTTCTTCCTTGTAGCCGTATGGATATCATTCTATCACTGACAGCGTGATGCTTCAGGGTGGTTCTTGAAATGTTCCTTTTGAGGGTGAATGCATCGCCATTCCTCTTCAGTTTGTCATTCCTGGCAGAGTAGACCATATGAATGACCCAACCAAAATGGCCGATACCAGTCCATTTCAGCTCATTAATGCCTAAGATGTCTATGTTTATGTATTCAATATCTTTTTTTTTTAACAATTTTTAGTTTTCCTAGCTTTCTACTTTGCACATTCTACATTGTAATTATTAACAGATGGTTGCAGCTGGAAGCTTGACTCCATCCATGTCATTTAGGTTAACTCTACTTTGAGGCAGCAGCTCTTACTCAGCGTTCTTTGGAGTGCCTTCCAACCTGAGGCACTATATCAACCAATGCTCCATTGCTATTCATAAGGTTATCACTGGCTGCTTTTTCAGAACTAAACTGTCAAGTCCTTCTTCCTAGTCTGTCTTAGTCTGGAAGCTCCACTGAAACCTGTCCACCATGAATGACCCTGCTGGCATATGAAGTGCTGGTGGCACAGGTCCCCGTATCACAGCCACACACGATCCACCACAGTACGTCAAACTGACAGACCCATGGGGGAGCTGCCTGGAGCACAGGGCTGGGCTGTGGTGGTGTGAATTTGGGAAAGTCAGTTCCCCTCCCGTCTCGTTTCTTGGTCGGTGCCAGGAGGGCCTTGGAATTAAATCAACATCAGATATCACTACCCTCTGCATAAAACCCTCCAATAACTTCCATTATATTTAGAAACCAACCCAGGGCCTCATCTCAGACTAGGGGGCTGCGCAGCCTGTACAATGGCCCGCAACGATGTTGCCTCCTGGCCTCCACACCCTGTGTGACCCCCTCGCTGAGTGTGCACTGGGCTCAGGGACCTGCTTCTAAAGAACCGGAGAGGACAATTAGCTCTCTGTTTCTTGCTCTCTTTCCTCCATCTCTCTGTCATGTCTTTACCCCTGGGAAGTAGCTGCAATGTATGACCTGTCCTATGGGGCCCACATGACAAAGACCCGAGTTAGGGCTATGATCAACAGACAGAGAAGGACTAGGCCCCCAGTCCAACAGCTCACAAAGTCCTGCTCATAACACAGAGTTAGCAGGAAGCGGATCCTCCCCAGTCCAGCCTCACTTGAGACCACAGCCCCAGGCTCCTGAGAGAACTTGAGGCAGAGTCACCAGCTAAGCCGTGCCACCTTCCTGCCCCACAGAGACTGTGAGGTTATCAGTGCATCCTGTTGTGAGTTGTCAGTTTTGGGGTGATGTTGTCACAGAGGAGGAGACAGCTCCTCCAGCCCACCAGGTCCTGAGACCTGGACCTGCCCCCCTCCTCTCTC
This sequence comes from Loxodonta africana, assembly GCF_030014295.1. Classification (NCBI taxonomy): domain Eukaryota; kingdom Metazoa; phylum Chordata; class Mammalia; order Proboscidea; family Elephantidae; genus Loxodonta; species Loxodonta africana. The sequence continues at coordinate 4,091,752 of NC_087344.1, forward strand.
CCGCCTCTCCTTCCCAGCTCCCTCCAGCCACACTGGTAGCTTTCCGACCTCTCTCTGGGCAAACTCACACCTGCCTCCCAGTCTCTGAACCAGCTGTGCCTTCTCCCTGGGACACTGCACCCAGACTCGTGCAGGGTTGGCCCCACTTGTCATTTTGGCCACGAATAAATGCCAACTCCGTGAGGCTTCTGGACCCCTCCTCAGTGGCCCTAGCTCTCTCTCACTGGCTGCACCATACTTTAGTTTCTCTGTGGAATATGCTCTTTTCTTTCCCATGTATTTGTCTTCAAGCCCTTGTCCCTCTCCCCTCTACTGTGAGATGCTGGGGCAGGGACCACAAGGGTCCTTTTCAGCTCCTACCCAGGAGCTAATGCAGACCAGGCCCAGGGCAAGAGCTTCAGGCACTATTGCTCAATGAATAAATGAGAGGATCTGATTCACTTCCTGCCTCAGATCAGCTCTGATAGTGGGCATGGATGGTAATATTAGGAGGTGCAACTCTCAGACAGGGTGACACCCTGAATGACCTTGGGGTGACTGTCTCCTAGTCCAGCTGCTCCAGCAAAGCCCAGGGGTCACCACTGACGGGGGAGTCTGCTGCCCTCTCGTGGCCAACGCTAGAACCGCAGCTCCAGGCAAGAAACATCATAAAGGGCACCTGTGTTCAGGGCATCCTCCAGGCCACTCCCAAGTCTTTCCAATACCTGGGCTGAAACCTGACCCCTCCCCACACTCTCAGTTCCCTTCTTGAGCAGCATCTGGACCCTTCAGAGTTTCTCTATTCACATACATGGGCTTCTGGACCCACCCACATCCTCATTTACCTAAACTGGGCTGCTTCCTAAGCCCTCCCACCCCTCATTACCCATCAACAAAGGACTGGTGAAAAACGTGTGGTCCATCCACACACTGGAATACTGCGGAGCCTTAGAAAGAATGAGAAACTGACAAGTGCTACAATGGGAATGGACCTCAAACACATGAAGCTAAAAAGCAAGATAGAAAAGGCCACGTTTCCATTTAGATAAGAAATCCAGGGCAGAGAAGTCCATAGACACTGAGAGCCAATCACTGATTGCCATGGGCACAGGGAGGACAGCTTAACAGGTCCAGGGTTTCTGTTTGTGGTGATGACAGTGCTCTGAAGTAGGTACTGCTGATGGTTGAATAGGATTGTGGGGTACATAAAGCCACTATATCACACCCGTTAAAACTAGAAAAACAAACTTTATTTCATGAGAAATCTACCAGTTAAAATGGTAAAAACTATAACGTATAATGTGAGCTGTAACAATACCACAAATAAACCACACAAACACCCACGGTTAGTTTCTCTATGGAATATGCTCTTTTCTTTCCCATGTATTTGTCTTCAAGCCCTTGTCCCTCTCCCCTCTACTGTGAGATCCTGGGGCAGGGGCTACATGGGTCATTTTCAGCTCCCACCCATGACCTAACCCAGACCAGGCCGAGGACGAGAGCTTGAGGCACCATTGCTGAATGAATAAATGAGAGGATCTGATTCACTTCCTGCCTCTGACCAGCTCTGATTGTGGGCATGGATGGTAATACTAGGAGGTGCAACTCCTAGACAGGGAGACACCCTGAATGACCTTGGGGTGACTGTCTCCTAGTCCAGCTGCTCCAGCAAAGCCCAGGGGCCACCACTGACGGGGGAGTCTGCTGCCCCCTGGTGGCCAGCGCTAGCACTGCAGCTGCAGGCAAGAAACCTCATATCCCACACCTGTGTTCAGGTGTCCTCACGTCAGCAGCTCTCCTGGGCCCCGGTGTCGAAGGAGCAGAACCTGCAGGTCGGCGCGCGGTGTTGGGGACCTCAGGAGACTCCCGTGCCCCCTCTTTGCCTCCACAGGCCCTGGGTGCCCAGCTCACTCACCAGGCATCCTCCCCACATTCGGCAAAGCCCTCACTTCTTCAGGGGGGACCCCCAGACACCACCACCTACCGGTCCTGACCCTGGACCGGGCCTCATGATCCATGGCTCTGACTTGCCCTTCCCGACCCCAAGTTCCCAGTCCCCACACTCCAATGCTCTTGCTGTTGGAATATTATATTCCAAGAAGGGGAAATCATTTTCCCAGGACCTCAGAGCACAGTGGGTCATCGACCCAGAACCAAGGCCAGAGATGCTTCTCCGAGCCTTGGAACACTGGAGGTCACCCGCTCCAAACACGCCAATGTGCACAAGAGGAAACTGAGGCTGGGTGGGGCAGGGCCAAGAGCTGGGTCTGGGCTCCTGCGGGACGCCTTCCCCCCACTCCCATAGGCTCTTGCCTGCTCTCCGAGCTTGGGGCCAACAGCCCCTCCTCCAGGGAGTTGTCCTGGATTCCACTCCCATCCCCACCTCCAGTGAGTCATGTCGCTCCTTCTCTGGGCATCAACTTTCCCTAGGATTCTAAGAGGAGGGGTCCTGCCCAGGGGAGGTTCCGATTCCTCTCCACCCCCTCGAACAGCACCAAAGCTGCACACCTTCCTTCTCTTGTAGACGCTGATCATTCTCCTTGGGGTTCTGAATCCATGTCCTTCAAAGAAGGTCACCAGGGCCATGACCAGGCCCCACCCTCCCATGCTGCACTACTGCGGGGTCCCACCAGGTGGCAGAGCACATGTGCACAACTGGACTTGAATAGAGTTCGGGATCTGGGTGCCAGGGCAGGGGGATCTGGGGCAGAGACTCAGGAAGCTTGTAGACCAACCCTCCCTGCCGTCCCAGGGAGGGACTGAGGCCTCAGGAAGGAAGGTCCTGAAGGCCACTCACGTGGTCCCTGACATTTACTCCTCAGTAGACAAACATAAAAAAAAAAAAAAATTTTTTCTTTTTTAGACAAACATGTCCAAACAGTACACATGGTGTTCTCTCTCTCTCTGTTTCTCTGTGTCTCCCTGTCTCATTCTCTCTCTGTCCCTCTACTTCTCTCTCTCTCATCTGACTAAACTCAAACGCAAACACACATACACACTTCTCCATCCATCCCCCACCTTCCGAGCCCAAACCACAGCATCACCCTTAACGTCTCCTTTTCCCTCGTCCCTAACGCTCACAGCACTACCCATCTTGGCTTTGCCTCTACAGTGGATCCCAGACCGATCCCTTTTCCCCATCTCCACTCTCCACTCTTCTCCTGGTCACCATCTACCGCCTGGACCACGGAGCACAGCAGCCTCTGGGCTGTTCCTCATAATGGTTCTCTACGTTAAAAAAAAAAAAAAAAAAAAAAACCTCTTGGTGTAGATTCGATTTCAATTCACAACGACCCTATAGGACAGAGGAGAACGGCCCCATACAGTTTCCAAGGAATGCCTAGTGGGATGGAGCTGCTGACCATTTGATTTGCACCTGTAGCTCTTAACCACTACTAGGGCTCTGTGGCTGGGCTCTGGACTATTCCATCTTTATCCCTCTGTAATCCATTCTTCAAACAGTAGCTAGAATCAGCTTTTTAAACTGAAATCAAATCAAGACACCCTTCCATCTAAAACAGTCCAGGGGCTTCACTTGTACCCTGACTACAGTCAGCAGAGAGAAGTTCCTCTCTAACCTACAGCTGGGTCTCTGTGTGACCCAGGAAAGTCCTTCTGTTCTCTAGGTCTTGTTTTACCTTCTGTGAAATGAACCAGGCTGCAGGGTTGTTGTGTGGGGGTGGGATGAGGTCAAGTATCTTCCACCCACTTCACCTGCTTTTCCTGGCTGCATAGATCGAAGTCACATCCAAGAATCTGAGACTTGTGTTGCCCTGTCTTGCCTGTGAAGAAGGCAGCGAAGACATTTCTGTACACGGTTTCCTCTGCAGCTTCACCCTGGAATCATTTTTCTTTTATGACTCCAGCCCAAGGGGCCACTCCATCGGTGGTGATTAGTTAGTGTCCTGAAACTCTCATCTGACTAAACTCAAACGCAAACACACACACACCTCCATCTGTCGTCCACTTTCCAAGCGCAAACCACAGCATCATCCTTAACGTGTGTGTGTGTGTGTGTGTGCAAGAACCCTTGAATCCTTAAGAGAGGCTTCTAAAATCATATTTAAAGGTAGAAAAACTGTTAAAATCCTGGATGCAGAGACCGTGAACATAAACACGTCTTTGAAAACAGAGAGATTTGTGAACACGTTCTGGTCACTAACGGTGATGGTTCCGTCTCCCTGGCTAACATCCAAGGTGAAACAACTCTTTCCACAATGTGGATGAAGAATAACAGTGGATACAAATCCATATTTCAAAAGTCTTCTGTTTAACAGGCTTCTCCTACATTTCAGCCAGGACTCCTCAGGGGTCTGCTCTTTTACTTTGTCACCTGTGGGCCAAAAGCCCAAGGAAGGACCAGGAGCAGCCTAGCCCTGCCATTTTCTTTGTGTTCACTGGAGCCGGGATGGTCTAGAGTGTCTGCCCTGTGTGGTTTCCTGCAAGAATGTCTCACCCTTCTTTCTAGGTGAACTAGAGAGAGGGATCTGTCTGTCCGCAGAGCTAGGCCCCCAGGAACCACCCAGCTAGCAGTGCCCACGGCGGACTCCACAGGCTTGGGGAGGAGTCCCTGCTGACCCTTTTGAGAGGAGGGCCCACCTTGCCCTCTGGGCTCCTCAGTAGCACCACACGTGACACGTGATCATCAAATATGACTGACGGAGGAATCACATTGACACATTTTACAGATGTTCTAATACTTTCTTCCTTCACCTCAGTGGACTGTCTTGGCGTCCAAGCACAGACCCCACTATGGAGACCCCTCATCCACCTCCAACCAGGGTACGGCTGCTTTTCCTTCCTCCTGCCCATGGGAAGCTCCTCTCCTAAGTTTGCCTCCCTCCCTGCCCGAGCCACACAGGGCCTCTCCTTGCCCTTCTCCAGGGAACTATCATCTACCTCCCTGAGTGGGAGATGGGATGGACTGACTAGGAAAAGACACATCCCTTAGTCTACAGAGGGCCTGAAGGCATGTGTGTTAATAGTCTTGTCCCTCTCACCCAAGGCCCCCTATCTTGGTTGGATTACCAGGTTCCAAGCCAGTCAATTGACAACCTCTTACTGTGGACACTACGGTCCACTCATTCTCCAGGTCCCACAAAGACCTGGAATAGCTTTTCCCCTTTCACATGGGAGAGCAGAATGGGCTTTAAAGAAGAAGACCACATAAAGTCACCTGGGGGCTCATCATACCCATGTGCCTGGTAGCAACACTCTCCTGGTTCTACCTAGGAGCCCTACAAGCCCAAGTCCCAGAACCAGCTCCTCACCCATCAGCTGTCTGACCTTGGCACCTCACTGAAGCTCCCCTTCTCAGCCTCTTTATCTGCAAAATGGGAATGAAAACCTATACTGGGGTTGTGTGGACTGTTGTGCAGGGTTTTTCAGAAGCACCTGGTAAAGGGTTACTTGTCAAATTGAAGAGGGTCCCACATTTTTATTCACAAGGCTGTTCAGGTAAAATGAGAGAGGTGTTGTTAAATGGCATCCAGTGGGTCCGACTCATACAGAACCCACATAGAGCAGAACAGAACTCTACTCCGTCCTCAGTGTCCTCACAATCCTTGTTATGCTTCAGCCCATTCTTGCAGCCACTGTGACAATCCATCTCATTGAGAGTTTTCTTCTTTTTTGCTGACCCTCTATCAACCATGATGTTCTTCTCCAGGGACTGGTCCCTCTAAATAACATGTCCAAAGTATGTTAGACAAAGTTTTGACACCCTCAACTTCTTTACCAGATCATCTACAGTGAAAACAAATTTTTTTTTTTTTTTTTTAACCGTATCAAAGACTCAGCTTCTAGGTATGGCTCACATCTGTCTATCAACTCCACAGCACCGTCCTACAGAATCAAAGCCTCTTTTCAAATATACAATCCCTGAAAGAAGAAGATGACCTTGTAATTAGCTTAAGAACAGGCTCACTTGTGCTTACTTACTAATCTATAATGAACAATCCCACAAGTGAACTCGTTCACTACAGATGACCTGGTAAGCAAGGTAAGCATCTTGGTTACCTAGCCTACAGGATAACCCACCCCTCGTTAAAGCTCTTGGCCTCGTATTACAGCTCTTTGAGGAGGTTCCCCCCCTCCCCAGGATCCCAAGGTCCAAACTGCTGCAGTGCAGGCTCTTCTTGGTCCTAAGCTTCCCTCCTCCCATCCTAAGCTTCTGTGAGGCTGTCCACTGATATAAGCAATCTCTGTCCTTTTCAAGACATGGCCCTCCGAGCAGTAAAGTCAATCACCCAATTTTGTCGGTGAGCTGCAAGTGGGTCCATCATGTTGGATGGTTTACTCGCCACCTTTCCAATTACTGAGCTGACCAAAACCCAAAAGGGTTTGCACTCATCCTACAGAAGGCTTCAGCCCAACCCATCCCTTCTGAGCAGAATTACAAACCCAGGGTCAGAAAGGCCATATGTAAGAGGAAACCCACTGGGCTGCCCCAGTCATCAGTAGATGAGCGTTTGGGTGTTTGCACTATTTGGCTGTCATGAGTAATGCTACTCTGAACAAGACAAGCCCACGTTTTGGCATGAAAGATGTCACGTATTTTATCTTGTTACTCCAATGTGTATCTAGGGAAATTGAGCATGAAATCAATATTTATATGAGCCTTAAACCCTTCCCCCCAAAATTAAAATCAGTTTAAAATAAGCTTACAAACTAAATTTATTAATGCATTTAACATTAGCTCATTGACACTGACCCTGTGGTCATTGTCCTGGGGACTACATGGACAAGACACAAACAGGCTCTGCCCTCTCCAGGCTGCATGGGGAGGGAGGGAGAGTGGGCAGCTGTGCCCACAGTGGCCCCAGTCACAGGGCATGTGAGCTCCCAACAAGGGCAGGCCTGAGCCAGAGACCTGATACCCCCGTCCAGTTCCTGGGCCACCAAGGATCCTCCAGATGACACCTGCCCAAAGGAACGATTCTGCGGAAGCCCTGATTAATCCCAGAGCTCTTGTTCACAAAGCAGCTGACTCCAAAGCTCCTGACCTCACACCTAGCTGTCAGAGGGTCAGCCTACCTGCCGCCCTGCCATCTACATGGACTGACAGGAGAGCCAGACAGGCTGTCTAGAACCCAGGCAGTCTCCCCAGTGTGCACCGGTGAGGACAGGGCCCCCAGTGCTGTGTAAGAGAGACCCTAACGCTGTCAGGTCCCTGCACCCACCAGCCCTCACTCCTTGCTCCTATTTCCCTCCTGTCCCCTCAGGCCTACAGCCTGCTATAGATGAATGCTGGGCTTTGATCCCTGCCCCTGCTCATTCTGTGCTTTCTGTGCCTCTTTTTTCTACTTTCTGAAGCCCAGTTCCTGGACCTCAGTCTTCCTTTTCTGTAGGATATGGTTGCCCCCCACCCTGCCCAACTCAGAAAGTGGTGCAGGAAGATGAGACAGGGTTTACAGACCAGCTTCTGGGGCCCTGGGGCCATTCCTGAGTGTCTGGGCTAGTGGCTGGGAGGGTGGTCAGCTCACCAAGGAGAAACAAAAGTGGTGATGTTTGTAGTTCGTCTTTATGGCACACACAGCGCGCGCACCTAGATGAGTGTGTGCCTGCCCAGTGTGTGTGTGTGTGTGTGTGTGTGTGTGTGTGTACCAAGTCACTGATATTTTCTCTTCACTGTGGGGCTGAGGACACAGGCTCAGGGGCCTTGAGGAACATGGCCCTGAATCTGTGCTTGTTCTTGATTCATTCCCTCTCCCGGTGTCCAGAGTACATCAGGGCTGGCTCCCACTGCCACCAAGGGATCCAGGACATGTTCTGGTTCTGGAATTCTGAGCTCACAGGCCCCAACGAGTGTGATGTCTCAGGCTCGGCAGTCCTGCCTTCTAGAGAGACGTGACTTCTGTCTTAGCATGAGACCCCTCACCCCCTCATTACATTGCCCCAGAGAAAAGCTCACCCTCTTGACCCTTCGGTGATGCTTCCTCTAAGCCTGATGCGCACTCCAAGTCCATCTCGGAGAGGGCACAGGTGGGTGGGCAGCGGCCACTGTGGGGCAGTCGGGAAATGTGGTCTCCAGGGGTGCCAGGCAGGTCGGCAAACATAGGGCCTCCTGCATCCTCGGGCACGTGTTCAGGGCCTGAGGACCTCAGGCCAGCGCTGGGGTGTGCTGCAGGGGTTCATCCCCCACCATGGCCCCCTGACTCCTCCCATGGCCCTCGGTCACCTCCAGACTCTAAGGTCACCTCCTCCACCCTGTCCCTGTCTTGGCCTTGCAGAGCCCTAGCCTCAACGGTCACCTGGGTGAGTGGTGGAGGGCAGGGACCAGGGGTCCCACCTACCTCCTCACTCACCACACCTGGCCATCTCCTGGTTGCTTCCACCTTTTACTCCACCCCTGAGCTTCCTTGGGTTCCAGCATCTCCTGCCAGGCTGACTCTTGACCAGGTCTTCAGATCCCTTTTTTCCACTTAAACCCCTGCTGAGAAGTTTCAGTTCCACCCCAGATATACTGAATCAGAATCTACCAATTAACAAGACCCCAAGGTGATTCTCATATAGAATAAATTTTGAGACCCACTGCCCTACTACTGCTTTTCAGAATTGGTCCCTAACCAGCAACATTAGGTTCTCCTGGGAACTTGTTAGCAATGCAAATTCTCAGAGGGGGTTCCAACCAGAAAAAACCAGGCAGAAGCTCTGCTCCTAACCCCTCTAATGTCCTAATCACTTATATCTAGGGGTTCTTCTGCTGGTCCCCCTCCTCTCTTCCCACAAAGGGCTGTTTCCACCGTTTTACCTGCCGTGTACCCACATCTGGGCTGCTTCCTGACGCCTTGGACCTCCTCATTCTCCATACCTGGGCTACCTCCTGGGCCTTCCCATGTGTTCTTGGCCTCACCTGGGCCTTCTCCTGAGCCCTCCTACGTCATTCACAGAGGCTCTGCCTTCACCTGACCCATCTCACCTCCTCTCTCTAACACAGGTGAGGACCCTCATGACCCTGCCACACTCCTCAGCACCCACACCTGGGCTCTCCTGGCCACTACCTTCTCACCCCGCCCACCTCCTCATTCCTGAGCCCTGGGCATCCTCCAGGCCACTCCCATTTCCTCCCCATAAACCTGGGCTGAAACCTGGCCCCTCCCACATGCTCAGTTCCCCTTCTTGGGAAGCATCTGGACCCTTCAGACTTTCTCTCTTCACGTGCTTGGGCTTCTGACCCCACACACATCCTCACTGACCCAAACTGGGCTGCTCCCTAAGCCTTCCCACCCCTCATTACCCACACTTTTGTGATATCCTGGCCCCGCCCACAGGCTTACTCTTCTCTACTGTGCCTTCTCCTCACTCAGCCCAACTCCTTTCCTGACCCTCCTTCTTCCTCAGTTCCTAACATTGGCCCCTGAATGCTCAAAATTGCCCAATTCTAGGTCTTCTCCAACACTCCCCACCATCTCACAGCCCGCATAGGAAAGACCTTCCCACGTCCTCACTTCCCAAGTGCCATCGCCTTCTCATGCCTCCCACCTTCTCACTCCCAACACCTTGACCACCTCTTGACCCCTCCAACCTCTTCATTACCCTTACCTGGGCAAACACATGCACCCTCCCACCTCATTAGGCCCTGCACCTGTGCCTCTTGAGCCCGTCTTCCTACACACTACCCACACCTGAGCCTCCTCCTGGGCTCTCCCACTTAACTCACACATCCTCCTCACTTCCCAGGACTGAGTACCTCCTGACCCACCCACCTTATTACTCAAAGCTGGGTGTGTTTCTCCTCCATCTCACTCTTCACAACTGTGCGTCCACTTAACACCTGTGCCTCCCACCTCCTCATTTCTCACCCCTGAGGTTTATCATGGCATCTCCCTATTTCCATACCTGGGCTGCCTCCTAGTCCTACCCACCTCCTCACTGGCCACACCTGGGCTGCCTCCTGGCACCTCACACCTTCTCAGTCCTCACACCTGGCCTGCCTTCAGACCCCTCACACCTCCTCAGTCTCACACCTGGGATGCCTCCTGTCCCCTCATACGTCCCTGCTCCCCAAACCTGTGCTTCCTCCTAGCCCCTCACACCTCTTCTTTCCTCATACCTGTTCTGGCTCCTGGTCTTCATGCCTCTCACTCCCCACACCTGGGCTGCCTCATGGGCCTTCCCAATTCCTACCTGACCACACCTGTGATTTCTACTGACACTTTCTGCCTCCTTCCTCTGCAGACATTTGCTGCCTCCTCAATGCTTCCACCTCAGCAACCACACCTGGACTTGAACTCACCCTTCCCACCTCATTCCCTACACCTATGCCTTCTACTGACCCACTTGCAACCCTAGTCCTGACACCACAGCTCCTTCCACATTGACACACCTGTGCACTCACTGACCCCTCACACCTCCTCATTACCACACCTGTGTCTTTTGTGGGCCATCCCTCCTCCTCCTACACCCTCCTCACCCACCATTACTTTACCACCTCCTGACCCCTCCCACCTCATTACCACACCTGCTGCTCATCTACTGGCCCCTCCCATCCTCTCACATCCCATACTGGGTCTGACCCCTTCCACCTCCTCACTCACCACACCAGTGCTCACCTGGACCCCTCCTAACTCCTTGGTAGCCACATCTGGGAGTTCTCCAGACCTCTTCCAGCTCCTCAGCCCCCACAGCTTGTCTACCTCTTCATCCCTCCCACCTCTCACCCCCCACAACTGGACTGTGTCCTAATTGTTCCCATCTCCTCTTTTCCCACCCCAGAGGTTTCTCCTGTAGACGGGCACTCATACAAATGCCTGTCCACGAAAGGCCCACAGCAGCTCTACTGCTCCCATCAGTCCATAGTGGAACCAACCCATATGTCCATCAACAGAGGACTGGTGAACAAAGTGTGGTCCATCCACACAATGGAATACCACTGAGCCTTAGAAAGAGTGAGAAACTAACGTGTGCTGCAATGGGAATGGACCTGAAACACATGAAGCTAAGAAGCAAGGTACAAAAGGCCACGTGTTTCCATTTAGATAAAAAATTCAAGGCAGGGAAATCCATAGGCACTGAGAGCCAATCACTGACTGCCATGGGCACAGGGCAGGGTACAAGGAGGACTGCCTAACAGGTCCAGGGTTTCTGTTTGTGGTGATGACAGTGCTCTGAAGTAGGTACTGCTGGTGGTTGAATAGGATTGTGGGGTACATAAAGCCACTATATCACACCCGCTAAAACTAGAAAAACAAAACTTTATTTCATGAGAAATCTACCAGTTCAAATAGTAAAAACTATAATGTATAATGTGAGCTGTAACAGTACAACAAATAAACCACACAAACACCCACGCAGCTGAAGGTAAGAAAGGATCTCCTTGTGAAGCTGAAGCTCCCTGGCTGGGGCTGAGGAGCTGTTGTGGAGTAGGTGTGGCGACTTGCTTGCACTCTGGTACCAGGGCCAGAGCAGTAGAAGGAGGACCCAGGGCTACAGTGAGCCCCAGTGTGGCTGCCGGAACAGGATCAATACGTGTAGGAGGTTCTACACTTGGTTCTGGGGGAGGCCCACGATAAGGATTCCACTTTCCAGCAGACTCTTCCTCAGGAGCCTCAGCTAGAACTAGACATGGATGACCTAGAGCTGTATCAACGTCTGCTGTTCCTGAAGGAATAGAATCGACATCCACCGGTGGTCCGGGATTCAGTTCCGGAGGTGGCTCAGCAGAAGAATTCAGCTTTCCAATAGGCTCTTCCTCTGGTGCATGGGACAGAGCTGTATGCGGAGGACCTGGGACTACACGAGGCCCAGGTGCTGATGTAGGAGTAGGACCCACAACACCTGGTGGTCCGGGATCCAGGTCTACACGTGGTTCAGGGTTAAAATCTGCTTTTGCAATAGGACCTTCGTCCAGGGCCTGGACCGGAGCTGGAGAAGAAGGACCTGTGGGTACACTGAGCTCCAATACTGCTGCAGGCTTAATATCCCAATCAGCTTGTGGTCCACGGCTGAGTTCAGGAGGTGGCCCAGGATAAGAATCCGAGTTTCCCACAGGCTCTGTGTCTGGAGCCTGGGCCACAGCTGGAGTCAGGGGACATGGGATGACATCTAGGTCTGCTGTTGCTGTCGGAATAGAACTGACAACACTTGGTGGTCTGGAAGATTGTTCTGGAGGGGACCCAGGATAACAATCGAGCTTTCCAGCAGGCCCTTCATCTGGTGCCTGGGCCAGAGCTGTAGATGGAGGACCTGGGGCTACATGGAGCCCAGGTGTGGCTGCGTGAACAGGCTCCATATCAGCGGGTGGCCCTGGCACCCGTTCTGGAGATGGCACGGGATAAGAGTCTGACATCCCAGCAGATTCTTCCTCTGGAGCCTGGGCCAGAGCTGAAGATGGAGAACTTGGGGCTTCATCGAAGTTTGCTCTTTCTGAAGGAATGGGATCGACATCGGCCGGTGTTCCGGGATCAAGTTCTGTAGGTGGACTAGAATAAGGATCGAGCTTTCTCATAGGCCCTTCCTCTGGTTCCTGGGACAGAGTTGTATATGGAGCACCTGGGACTACATGAGGACCTGGTGGTGATAAAGGAGTAGGACCCACAACACTTAGTGGTCGAGACTCAAGTTCTGGAGGAGGTTCCGGAATAGCATCTGGCTTCCCAGTAGGTTCTTCATCTGGTGCCTGGGCCAGAACTGGAGATGGAGGACATGGGGCTTCATCGAAGTTTGCTCTTTCTGAAGGAATGGGATGGACATCGGCCAGTGTTCTGGGATCGAGTTCTGTAGGTGGACTAGAATAACGATCGAGCTTTCTCATAGGCCCTTCCTCTGGTGCCTGAGACAGAGTTGTACATGGAGGACCTGCGGCTGCATGACGACCCGGTGGTGATGAGGGAGTAGGCCCCACAACACCTAGTGGTCGAGACTCAAGTTCCAGAGGCAGTTCCGGATTAGTACCTGCCTTCCCCATAGGCTCTTCATCTGGTGCCTGGGCCAGAACTGGAGATGCAGGAGCTAGCACTACATGGAGCCCTGGTGCTGGTACAGAAGTAGGACCCACAACACTTGGTGTCCCAGGATCCGCTTCTGGAGGTGGTTCAGGAACAGAACCTGACGTTCCAATGGTCTCTTCATCTAGCATCTGGAACAGAGCTGGCGATGGAAGACCTGTACATACGCAGAGCTTTGGTATTCTTGCAGGTACAGTACCACCATCAGCCTGTGGTCCACGACCAAATTCTGGAGGTGGCTCAGGAGAAGCAGCCAACTTCTCAGCAGGCTCTTCATCTGGACCCAGGGCCAGAATCGGATCTGGAGGCCCTTGTTCTACTTTGAACCTCGGTGTTGGTGCACAATCAGGTGATCCTTGAGGCAATTTTCTAGATGGCCCAGGATAAGCACCCGACTTTCCAACAAGCTCTTCACCTGGTGGCTGAGCCAGAGTTGGAGATGGTGGACCTGTGCCTACACTGAGCCCCGGTGTTGGTGCACAAGCTGCTTCTGGAGTTGTCCCAGGAAGACGACTCAGGCGTCCAGCAGACTCTCCGTCTGGTGTGGGAGGTGGTGGTGGACGATGTGGTCTTCTGTGCACCTCCTGTGATGGTTCAGGAGTAGAATCTATCTCAGAAGATGGTTCTTGATTCTCTCCTAGAGGTGACCCAGGAAAACAACCCAGCCCTCCAACATGTTCTCTGTCTGCTGACAGATCTGGTGATGGAAGACCTGATGTTCTGTCGAGCTCCAGTGTTGGTGTTGGAGAAGAAGGTCGTCCTAGAGTAGATTCTGGATGAGGCCCTAGGTCCTGGGCTTCTTTTAGACCCAGTGCCGGCCCTGACGGGAGAGGTACAAGAGGAGAAACATTCAACAACATGGCTGCCTTTCCTCCTGCCTTTCCTATGATAGAAAGCATCCCACAACCTTGAAGAGAAGACCAGGGTCCAGATTTCCACCCCAGAAACTCTTCCAAGACTGAGGTCCACCAGAGGAGGGTCTGAGATCACTCTGAACATAGGCCCAACCCTACCTCTGTGAGGCCACCCTGTGGGGCCAGCCCCATGTCCTCTCACAAGCTCACATGCAGGCATACCCAGCTTTCCTCACCCTCTGGCTCTGCATCACTGGGCTCCAGAGGATCCAGCTGGGCACAGAGAAGATGGGCATGGCGCTCCAGGTCTGAGCCCGGCATGTTCACCTGCACATACTCCACCAGGAGCTTCAGGCAGGAGAAGTGTGGGGGCTGGTCAAAGTCTTCTGGGTATTCATCCATCCAGGTTTTCAGGATGAAAGAGATGGCGCTGGGGATGGATGGTGAAGAACAGGATCAGAGGCCTGGCCTTTCCCACTACACTGCCATCCCATGGCACCAATGTAAGAGTCTGGCTTCTTCTGTCTGTCCCTGTCCTTCCAAACCCCAGCCCCAGTCTGCACCACGCCCTCTGGCTATCCTGGCAGTGTCAGGCCTGGTCACTGAGCAGGGGGATAGCATAGAGCCTTGGTCACAGAGACATCCCTATGAATGGTGTGACCAACTCTCTCGCCTCTCGAAGCCTGAATTATGTCCTGTGCATTCCCTGGCTCCCTGCCCAATGGACAGTAAACCCCTGAGTGCAGGAAGCAGTGTGTCCGTGTGTTCTCCTCACAGCCTGGCACACTGTAGTGCTCCAGGAATCTCGGAAACTGAGGATAGAGCCTGTCCCCTGTCCCAGCCTGCCCAGGTCCTGAGGCCCCCTCCTCCTGGACAGTGGACACCAGCCCTTTGTCTGGTCCTCTGCATGCACATGAGGGTCTCCTCGCCCACAGTCACTGTTCTCCCAGGGACAGGGATCCCACAGGCACCTGAGCCCCGCTGACAGGCATACAGCATTGTGGGGCCGGTTTCTCCCCTACCTCCTGATCGGGCTCCAAACGGGGAGGGAACAACCAGAGCTGGAAGTGGATTATGGCAGGGGGAGGGGGAAGGGAGAGAGTCTCCCTAGGGCCCACACTGGGCCCCTTGCCTCCCCTCTGCTTTCCAGTGTGCCCAGGCTCCACCCCCAGCTCTGTGGGACTGATTTGCTCCTACGCGTGGTGCCACTGAACTCATTTCTCCATAGGGATCAAGATGTGTGAGAATCAGGGCATTCCCAGCCCCAGTCTTGACACAGGTCTCTTAAAATCCCAGTCTTCCCTGGAGACACAAGACCCTCTTTCTCCATGCGATGTCCACTTACTCTTTCTGCTGGTCCTGGGGTCCACCATCCCTGGCTGAATGGGGGCAATTGTATCCATACCTAGAGGAGGCACAAGGGTATCACATCTAATGCACTGTGAATACAACCTGCTTCCCATGTCTAGTGTTTCTGTCTGCCTCCTGACTAGGACAGAGGCCTAAGAGGGCACAGTCCCTCTTTGCTTTGTTCACTGAATGATGCTGAGTGTCTAGAACACTGTCTGCAAAAGTAGGGCTTCGTAGATAATTGTTGAGTGAATGAACCTAAGCAGCACCTTCCCCAATATCTGATTGTCCTGGGGCCCCTCTGTCAGACACCAGGGATTCTTGTTCAGGCTACACCAAAAAGAAACACCACTAGATGGAATCTCAATTCCCCCTTTTCAAATAGAAACAGGTTTGCTGAAGGGCCTGCACTCAGAGAGGGGTGAGGCAGACAGCTTCTTCTTAAAAGAGAAAAACAATAAATGTGAACATCCCAGCCCCTCCAGCAGCCTTTTCCCTAGAGCTGGGCTCCAGGGGATGGTCTCTAGTGGCACACTGCTTAAAGAGCTTGGCTGCTAACCAAAAGCTCAACAGTTTGAATCCAGCTGCTCCTTGGAAACCCTATGGGGCAGGTCTACTCTGTTTTCTAAGTTCGGTAAGAGTCAGAATTGACTCCATGGCAATCAGTTTGGCTTTGGTGGGGCTCTGGGTACATAGTTGCCATGGCTTCTACCATGTGGTTCTGACAGTAAGGTCAAGCAGGCTGATCTTCTACCAGCCCACTTTTCAGAGGAGCACTCTGAGGCACAGAGACTTAAGTGACTTTCCCTAGACTCATAGCTGGTAGGGGTTGACTTCCCACGGGTCTGTGGAGGGAGGGGTGCTCACCCATGGAACAACAGATCCAGGACCTGCTGGGTGGTGGCGAAGGTTCTGTAATGTCCCAGAAAGAAGTTGATGTAGGACAAGTCACCCTCCATGAAGGCGGGCACCAGGTGCTCCCCCAGCTTCTCCAGCGAGCCAGCCTTGACGATTCTCACCACGCGGGTCTCATCCAGGTCCTGGTCCGACCCACAGGTACACTGGGGTGAGACAGACGAGGGGTATAATGTGAGAGGCACCCCATGAACCACCAGTTGGTTTGGAGTCCCACATCTCTGTGACTTGTGGCAGGAGGTGGGACACAAGTGTCCCCAACAGGAAACAGGAAGTAGGGATTATTATACATATTAGAAGCCTCAAGTCATTTTCTTCATAACATTACCTCCCTCTAGTAAGAGTGGAGCCTTGGTGGCACATCAGCTCTTAAGAGCTTGGCTGCTAAGCAAAAGATCAGCAGTTTGACTCCACCAGCCACTCCTTGGAAACCCCATGGGGTGCTTCTACTATTTCGTATAGGGTCCCTATGACTCAGCATGGACTTGATGGCAACAAGTTTGGTTGGGTCTGGTATCGAGAGCAGTATCCTTGTGAGTCCTCACTAAACACCCTGTTGTAGAGGTCAGAAAAAACAGCTTAGCGATGTCCAGTGTGTTCAAAGGCACAGGTAGGAGCCCAGAATCTTCTGACGCTAAGGCTCCGTGATGTTCCCCGTGTGCAGCATGAGGTCTGCTCTGCTCCTGACTCGGAGGGGAAGGTCTGGTACAAGCTCACTCCCTCCCCAGCTGGAGACAGTGCCCAGAGCAGACACACCCATGAGACCCCCACTGAATGCAAAGCAAGACAGGGATTTTCCTTTCTGTACATTAAAGGGGGCTTTGAGGAGCTAAAGCTATGGTGGTCCCAGATCCAGCGAAAGGTGGATGCCTGGATATCTCTGGGGTGGCATTAAGGCCCCCACAGGACCGAGGATCTCAACAGACGCCTCAGGGAGGGCAAATGTGAATTAGCACGAAAGGGCTAAAAGCTGGCTCAGCTTCTCAGGGCCAACAGCCCCTCAAAGCCACCCCGCAGTTGCAGTGGCCAATGTGACAGCAGTTTGGCAAAAATGGAACAGGCTGGATGCAGGGACACAGGCAGGGTCATAGACTGCTGGACCACCTGACTGTCACAGCGTTTATGGGGAGCCTGGCTCTAGGGATCTCCAGTTGGAACGGGTACATCCTTGGCCCCAGCATGCCGCCCCTGGGAGTCTGTCCTGGGCAGGTCAGTGTATGAGGACGCACGTGAGGTTCCTGTAGCCCTGCTGTGGGTCAGTGTATACCGACACACGTGAGGTTCCTGCAGCCCTGCTGTGGGTCAGCGTGTGAGGACACACGTGAGGTTCCTGCAGCCCTGCTGTGGGTCAGTGTATGATGACACACATGAGGTTCCTGCAGCCCTGCTAAAATGGCAGCAGAGGGGATCAGTCCAGGGCCAGCAGCCATGAAAGTCTCAGTCACTGTGGAAACCGGCCTCCCTTCTGGAACATTCTGCAGCTGAGTCAGGACACAGCTGCTGACCTGGAGGGGTCATGGTGATGTGTTCCCTGAAATTGCAGGTTGCAGAAAAATGTGCATCACAGCCTGAGCCCCGTGCTTTTCGGTAAATGCAGCCTGCTAACCACGAGGATGTGTGAGGCTGGGAGAAGTTGTGGAACGACAGCCCAGGTAACTACTGCTGGGCCCTGGGGCTGACAGTGAAACCCTGAAACAGGAACAACATGCAAAAAGATGCCTGGCCTGATGTGCAGTGAAAACAGTAGAAAAGCCTCGCTTCTGACATTCCTACAAATAGGGAAAAAGTGACTGTACCTCGCCAGACAGAGAAGTCGGTGGCCGGAGGCGGAGGGATAAGGGAAGGAATTTGGCGGGTTCATTTGGGAGGGAACCCTGGCCCTTGAGAGACAGCCCCAGGAGGGAGCTAGGGATCTGGAAGTAGTGTCTGGTCCCTGTGTCCTCTCTGGCCATCTCAGGGTGGGGACCCCGCCCCCAAACACACTCACCCAAAACCTGCGCCAGCCCTTCCTGCTCCCTTTCTTCAGGTCGATGGAGTAGACGAGGCCATCCTCCTTCTCCTCCTGGATCTCCTGTGGGGGCTCCTGCAGAGACAGTGCCCACAGGTGGTCCAGCATGCATTCATGGCCTCTCCAAGCCTCCTCCTTCTCTCTCTGCTCCTTCAGGCCCTTCTACCCCCTGGACCTTCAAAGAGCCCCTAGTTCCCTGTCCACACCACATACAGGAAGATCCAGCCGGAGGAAGGCCCAGGGAAGTGTGCCGACTCAGCCTGTGGAACCCCGACCAACCCTCCCCAAAGTCCTTCTGGGAACTATGACCCCTGTAGAGACATAGATCCCAGCGTCCAATGTGATCAGGCTGTTTGGGAGAGGGACATGAAGCAGGTCTCCACCTGTGCCACCCCCAGCCCCCCGTCTCCAAGGCACCCAACCTGATGGACTAGTCCCACCCACCACCCTATTCCTGGTCAGTGCAGGGCTCCCCAGGTGGGATCACAGTGGTGGCCTGGCCTGGATTCGCACTCTGGGCCACCCTGTGTTACCTTTGGCTTCTTTCTGGTAAATGGCCAGAGCCTTCGGGGATGGGGGATGAGACCATGTCTCAGCCTTCGTGAAAGGGTCGAACTCCTGGATTTCTCAAGGTTCGATACAAGGCAACATGAGCAACAACGAGAAAACATGTTCCTCATTCGAGTGTCTCCACTCAAGTGAGCTAGGGAGGGGCGGTCCCTAGAATGTGGGTGCCTGGTTACCAGGGTTCCAAATTCTGTGTAGTCCATTACCAAGGAAGTGAGGTCATATCCTGGGTCTCCTGACCAGGGCCCATACTCAGATAAAAAAAAAAAAAAAAAAAAGACCTTCCCAAAATTCCTTCTGGGATGCTGAATGCTCACCTCTCCCCATGCCATCTTCGTAACTGTACACAGTGACACCAACACAGCCCCTCACAGAACCTAGGGTAGGCCTGGGTGCACCCAGGACCCCAGCTGTGAGCAGATACAGCAGGATTCAGACACAGCTTGTCCCTCTTAACAAGTTTGTGACCCTGAACAAATCTTTGTGCTTCTCAGAGCCTCCTCAGTCTCCCCATCCCACAATGAGGATCATTCTAGCATCTTCCTCCTAGGGAAGTCAGCAGGTGGAAATGAGATGACACCTATAAACCCGTGAGCTGGTGTCACGTGTAGCTAAGGCACAAACTCAGAGACGGGAGAATTCCAAGCAGGGCTGGGAAGCAGCATGGCGTACACCTCAAGACAGAGCTGGGTTCTGGTGGTGTGAGCCTGGGAAAGTCACTTCACCCCTTGGCCTGGTTTCCCTGTCTGTCCCAGCAGGGGTTGGAAATAAGCAAACATCAGATATTGCTACCCTGTGCATAAAAGCCTCCAATAACCTCCCTTATTTAGAATCTGACCTAGGATCTCATCACGGACTAGGAGGTGGGGAGCCTGCATAATGGCCCCCAACAATCCCTGTTCCAGGTCTCAACATCTTGTGCCACCTTCCTCCCTAGTGTGGGCTGGACTCAGGGACTCACGTCTCAACAATATAGTTGTGGTTGTAAGGTGCCTTGGAGTCAACTTCAACTCATATTGACCCCATTAGGGGCAACGCCTCCTGGATCTCTCTTCTGCTTGCTGACTGTCTGCCATCTATCTCTTCTCTCTCTTTCTCACTCTCGGTCATAGCCCACTCTTTCCCCTGGAAAGCAGCTGTGATGTATGGACTGCCCTATAATGCCCCTGGGAAAATGACCCAAAGTGCCGTCATCAACAGAGAGGAACTGGGACCTCTGTCCTGCAGCTCACAAGAAAGACTCCTGTGCACAACACAGAGTGAGCAGGAAGCGGATCCTCCCCCGTCCAGCCTCAGCTGAGACCACAGCCCCAGCCTCCTGAGAGAATGTGGGACAGAGTCACCAGCTAAGCCACGCTGCATTCCTGGTCCACGAAACCCATTAGATCATCGGATGGTTTTTGTGAGCTGCCATGTTTTGTGGTGATGTTGTCACAGAGGAGGAGACAGCTCCTCCAGCCCACCATGTCCTGGGACCTGGACCTGCCCTCTTCCTTCTTTCCTCTCCTCCCCAGCTCCCTCCAGCCACTATGGCAGCTTTCCAACCCCCTCTCTGGGCAAACTCAATCTGCCTCCCAGTCTCTGCACCAGCCATGCCTTCTCCTTGGCACACTTTCCCGTGACTCTGGCAGGGCTGCCCCTCCTGTCATTTTGCTCACACATAAATGTCACCTCAGTGAGGCCTCCAGATCCCCACCCAGTGGCCCAGCCCTCTCTCTCTGGTTGTACCCTGCTTTATTTCCTCTATAGAATATGCTCTTTTCTCTCCATGTATCTGTCTTCATGCTCCTGTCCCTCTTCCCACCACTGTGCGCTAGCACTGCAGCCCCAGGCAAGAAACCTCACATCCCCCACCTGTGTTCAGGTGTCCTCGAGGCAGTAGCTCTCCTGGGCCCTTGGAGGCACCACTGGCAGACCCTGGTGGCTGACATCAGCACTGTAGGCCCAAGCTGGTAACCTCATCACAGAACACCTTTGTTCAAGTGTCCTGAAGGCAGCAGCTCTCCTGCGTCCCAGGGGTGCAGGATCAAGACCTGCAGGTCCACGGGGAGTGTAGGGTAGCTCAGGAGACTCCCTACCCCCTCTTGGCCTCCACAGGCCCTGGGGTATCCAGCTCACTCAGGAGGCACCTTCCCCACATTCATGGCAAAGACCCCACTTCCTCAGGAGGACCCTGAAGTTCCACCAAGGACTGGACCTGGCCATATGGTCCATGGCTCTGCCCTGCCCTGCCCTGCCCTGCCCTGCCCTGCCCTGCCCTGCCCTGCCCTCCCCTGCCCTGCCCTGCCCTGCCCTCCCCTGCCCTGCCCTGCCCCACTCCAGATTCCCAGTCCCCACACCCCAGTGCTCTTGCTGGGGGAATACTCAATTCCAGGAAGTAGAAAGCATTTTCCTAGGACCTCAGAGCACAGTGGGTCCAGCAGACACTTCTCTGAGCCTTGGAATCCTGGGGCTCACCCACTCTAAGCACCCAAATGTGCAGAGAAGGAAACTGAGGCCTTCTGTCCTGCAGCCCCCACCACTCAGGAAGGAGCTCCTCCTAGGTAAGGTCCAGGGACCCAGAGCAGTGACTGCAGGACTAGGCCTTGTCCACTCTGTGTTGCCGTGGGGATGGGTGGCCCTGGTAGACCCCGGGGAACCGGGGCATCCCTCCCCTTCATCCGGCGACTTCCAAGCCCATCTTGTAGGCCGTGGGCATGTGGCTAGGAAACTGGTGGCCCCTGTCCCAAGACACACCTGTCTCCACCCTCTCTCTTCTTTCCAGGGGGTCACCTCCTTGATGTCCTCTTCTCTTCTGACCCCACCTGCATGGCCCCACCTGTAAAGTCAGTGTGTGCCGCTGTGTGCGTGTATACACTCGCGCCTATGTGCACAATGGGAGGGCGTACCTGGGGTTTCCCACATTTGGCAGGTCTCCTTCTCAAAGCCAACCCCATGAGAGGGGCTGAGTCCTGCCTAGGGGGACGGAACCTTCCTTATCCTGTGGACTCTGCCCACTTGTGTGCCCTGGGCCCTCCCTGCCTTTCTCTTGGACTCAGTTTCCCAATTGTGCACTGAGGGAGTGGACGGAGAAGTGCTTCAGTGATCACTCAGGGAGGACGTCGGCCAGGACTCCATGCTCGGGTGGACGTGGGTGGCAGCTCGGGGTGAGCACAGCACGCAGCCTCCTTAGTGTGAGGGATGCGGGTGGACACTGCCCGGGGCAGCCAGGCCGATGTGCAAGGTCCAGGGCTAATAGGGCCTGGGTGGTCTGTGGCAGCATGTATATGTGACCCTCCTCCCCTTCCTGCAGGCACGAGATGCTCTGTTCATTGGTTGGGGGCGGGGTGGGCTGCCACACAGTCCCACCCTCACCTCTACCAGCTTTCTGTCCCTCCCTCCCCTCCGCCACATGGGAGCCTAGTGTCCTGGGATCACTGTACCCAGGAGTGTCACAGGACACTGGGCCAGGTGGATGTGGAGAGCATGCGGACTTGGGAGACACCGAGTATCCCCACCGACCAGGTCTGCTCTCTGGAGCAGCATCAGGAGCCCCGGCCCTGATATTACCCACCTCCTGCCTGGGCCTCACCTCTTAGTCCCCCTGAGCCCCTCCCTGGACCAGAAATAGGCACCGAAGTGCTCCTGGGGCCAGGTTGTCATTGTCAAAGGCCGACTGGAGCAACTCAATCTCAGGATTACCTCTAGTCCTGGGCCACAGGGAGGACAGGGTGCTGAGAGCCTGGGTGGGGTGCTGGGTGGGTCAGGGTCCAGGAGCTGGGTCTGGGCTCCTATGGGAGGATCCCCAGCACTTCCATATAGGGCCTGCCTGCTCTCAGAGCTGGGGGCAAACAGCTCCTCCTCCAGGAAGTTCTCCTGGATTCCACTCTCATCCCCACCTCCAGTGAGGCAGGTCTCCCCTTCTCCGTGCATCAACCCTCCCCAGGATTCTAAGAGGAAAGGTCCGTCCCTGGGATGGGGTCCTTTTCCCACCACACTCCCTCAAACAGCAGCAAAGCTGGGCACCTTCCTTCTCTTCTACAAGTTGATCATTCTCCCTGGAGGGCTGGCCCCATGTCCCTCAGAGAAGGTCCTCTGGGCCATAACAGCCCCCACCCCTCTCATGCTGCACTACCACGGGGTCCCACCAGGGGGCAGCGCACATACACACCTGGACTTAAACAGAGGTGGCTGGCTGGGTGTCAGGACAAAGGGACCTGCTTCTTCACACGATGCCGACATCTCTGAATTTAATAACCTCCTATGGGATCGGGCACAAAATGACTGTCCTACAAATCATAGGCAGCCTCCCAGGACCAGCTCCAGCTCCTCTTTCTACAGTGGCTTTCTCTGCTAAAGTCCTGTGTCACTGGTCCTTGGAGAAGAGTAACTTCGCCTCTCATCCTGAGACAACTTCGTTTGTTTCTTTCTTTGTTTTAAATTACAAGGGTAGGAAACCTGCACCCGAGAATCTCTAAGGTTGCTTGCAGCTGTAAAATCCTGTATCTGTGGGATGAGGCACCTTTCAGAATGTCCTACCCTGATTTCTGCGGAACTAGCATAGAGGCTATAAGGAGCCCTGGTGGTGTAGTGGTTCAAGTGCTCGGCTGCTAACCGAAAGGTCAGAGGTTCAAACCCCCAGCCGCTCCGGGGCAGAAAGATGTGGAGGTCTGCTTCTTGGAAACCCTCTGGGGCACTTCTACTCTGTCCTATACGGTCACGTTGAGTCAGAATTGACACAGCAGCAATGGGCTATGGGTAGCATCGGCAACGGCCTCACTTCCAAAGGAAATGTTGAGCTTGTGGTCTCTCACTGCTTTTGGACGAGAACTCCCTCACCCCACGCTGTTCCCTGATCCTTGGGTGGCACAATCTGCACTGACTTCTAACCAAAAGGTTGGCAGTTTGAACCCAACCAGTAACACCTCAGAAGAAAGGCCTGGCGATCTCCTTCCGTCCAGATGGCAACCAAGAAAACCCCGTGGAGCACAGTTCTAATGTCCCCAAGTGTGAAGGAACGACCAGTATGGAGCTGTTGTTGTTTGCTGTTCGCTGCTGCTGACTCAGCCCCCGGCTCATGATGACCCCATGCACACCGGAACAAAACGCTGCCTGATCCTGGGCCACTCCCATGGACAGTTTCAGATTGGATTCTTTGATCCATAGGTTTTCATTGGCCGATTTTCAGAAGTAGGTCGCCAGTCCTTTCTTCCTAGTCTGGCTTAGTTGGAAGCTCTGCTGAAAGCTGTTCAGCATCACAGCAACGTGAGTCGTGGCTCCATGTGAGGTGGATTGGCTGAAAATTGAACCCGAGTCTCCTCATGGAAGATGAGAAGTCTACCACTGAACAGCCTCAACCCACAAGATGGGGTAGTTATAAATGTAAGAAAATGCAAATATAGAGCCTTAACTAAAAACAAAAAAATGCCCAAAGCTTCCCAGAGCCAAATGGTGCCTACTTTTTGCTTGAAATTCAGGAATCTCTGAGAAAGCAACCAAGATTGCTTGTCACCATATGACCCAGAAATTCCACTCCTGGCTATAGACCCAGAGAACATGAAATCAGGGACTCAAACAGATACCTGTACATGAATGTTCACTGCAGTATTATTCACACGAGTCAAACGGTGGCAACAACCCAAGTGTCCACCAACAAATGAATGGATAGACAAAATATAGTGTATCCAGACAATGGAATATTACTTATCTATAAAGAGAAATGAATTCCTGATACATGCCACAATATGATGAACCTTGAAACATGCTAAGCGAAATAAGTCAGATTCAAAAGGATAAATACTATATCATCCCACTTATATGAAATGTCTGAACTAGGCAAATGCATTGTTGTTGTCACCAGATGCCTTCGAGTTGATTCCAACTCATTCTGACCCCATGGGACACAGTAGACCTGCCCCACGTTTTCTAGGGTGTAGTCTTTATGGGAGCATATCACCAGGTCGTTTCTCCAGCAGAACAGCTCGTGGGTTTGAAATGAAAACCTTCGGGTGAGCAGCTGAGCACAAACACTGTGCCGCCAGAGCTCCATAGGCAAACGCATAGAGATCAGAATGTGTGAGTGGTGGGCAGGGGCTGAGGGGAGGGAGAAATGAGGAGTGGTGCCTGAAGGGGCACTGGGTTCCATTTGCGGTGATAAAAAATTTCTGGAGATGGAGAGTGGTCATGGTCACAAAGCATAGTGAATATCAATGTCTCTGGATTGTACTAAAAATGTTAAATAAAGATAAGAACTCAAGAGGCAGGGCAAAGAGGGCAAGTTGGTTACAATGTTCCGCCGAACCCTCTTGCAAAAGAGATCCAGAAAAAACAAGCAAATCGATTATATATATGACAATCTACAAACCCTGAGCATCAAACGCAGATTAAGGAATCGGTTTGAGTGACGGGGGACAGTGAGACAGTGCAGAAGCAGTGACGAGCTGCCGAGTCCGCGCAGGGCCTCAGCTCCAATGCTTTGGCACCAAACTTGGGTGTGATGGTGGCGGGGCTGATTTTAGTTTCCTGAGACAGGGCAGCATCAGTGAAAGAAGGCAAACAACGTGGGACACCCCTAACTCTTGGCTTGTCTACAACCGGGCTGGTCGCAGCGTTTAGGAAGTGGCTGCTTCAGTGAAAGAAGGCAAACAAAGTGCCGGTACCCTCACACCCTGGTGTGACAGCCACGGGACAGGCCGTGGAGTTCAGGACTAAGCCAATTCAGCAAAAGAAGGCAAGCAAGGGACAAACCCTAACGCCCTGGGGCAACCTCTGTGGGGACCCAGCCAGAGCCCACAGGCTCCACATGCCTCTGGTATCTTAGATAAAACAGTACTCTTGACACAACATAAGTGATTTTGTCTCATTTACCACTTGGATCTAATAGCTCTGTCTTTACAAAGTACTCTCTCTTGTCTACCTGATCCCTCCCCTATCTGCTCCAGCCAGCTTCATTAACAGTTGATTTCTCTGGACCGGAAATAGAACCTGCTGCCCGCTCTCTGAGCCATTCTCCTGGTCTGGGATCAGAAAGAAATGAACAAATGGGGGAAAAATACTTTCCCAACTCCCCTAACCTGGAAGTTCAGAGCAGGAGTGGCTCCAGTCCAGGCATGAGCGATCCACTGACTTTGGCTTTCACCCCTACATGGAAGCAGGTGGCTATTATAATGCAAAGGCAAATCTGTTTGAGGTCTGATTGTAATTGTTTCATTTGTGTGGTCCAGAGGCAGGTTTTGAAGGTTTGATACCACTCTGCCTATTAAACAGGGCCCTCACCTGCCCACAGTAGGGACCTGAGGGCTCGAGGCTCCATCCACACCACATAGTCACACACGAAAGTGGTCCAAGGTTAGTGGTGCCCACCAGTCTTTACAGGTATAAGCATTGGGTGCCTAAGGTACAGCTGCAGAGCCCACCCACCAGAGCGCTCTAGACAACAGAGACACTTCTTTCTCACTGACACTTGGGAGAAGGCTGTCAGCACCCTGCTCTCCTCAGAGTGTGACTTCGTGCCGCTACCAGAAACCAGTGCATACAACCATCACCACTACTCCTCTAAGATAGTAGGTGAGAGCCTATAACACACCCTAGGTGACTGACTATCAGAACACCTGAGCTGATTCCATTCAAGAATAGTGAATGGACTCCTAGGCTCATACACCTGGTAACAGCTCTAACCATCTGGTAAGAGGACATTAATGCTTCAAAGCCTCCAATAATCAAGTCAGCTCACTCTAGTAGCCTAAAATTCGAAACAAAACAAAGCAAGAAGCTAGGACTCAGTGAGCAAACATAAAATAAATTATTACAACAACTTATAGATGGCTAGGAGACAGCAGTTGATATCAAATCACATAGAGAAGCAGACCATGACTGCTTCAATGAACTCCCAAAACAGAGAAGCAAGGACTCTTCTGGATGAAGAAGCATTCCTGGAATTGCCAGGTGTAGAATACAAAAGACTAATACACAGAGCCCTTCACGACATCAGGAACGAGATCAGGCCATACACAGAAAAAGCCAAGGAACACACAGATAAAGCAGTTGATGAAATGAAAGATTATTCAAGAACATAATGAAGAATTTAGTAAGCTGCAAGAATCCAAAGAAAGACAGCATTCAGAAATACAGAAGATTAACAATAAAATTACAGAATTAGACAACTCAATAAAAAGTCAGAGGAACAGAACAAAGGAACTGAAATACACAATCAGGGAGATGGAGGATAAGACACTTGGCATCAATATATTTGAAGAAAAATCAGATAAAAGAATTTTAAAAAATGAAGAAAACTTAAGAATCATGTGGGACTCAACCAAAAACAGTAACGTGTGAGTGATTGGAATGCCAGAACAGAGAGGGATAACAGAAAATATAGAGAGAATTGTTGAAGCTTTGTTGCCAGAAAACTTCCCTGACATTGTGAAAGATGAAAGGATATCTATCTAAGATGCTCATTGAACCCCCTACAAGGTAGATCCCAAAAGAAAGTCACCAAGACATATTCTCATCAAACTTGCCAAAAAGTAAGAGAAAGACAACACTTTAAGAGCAACCAGGGATAAACAAAAAGTCACCTCCAAAGCAGAATCAATAAGAATCACTTTGGATTCTAGTCGGAAGGAACCATGCAGGCAGGAAGACAACGGGATGGCATGTATAGAGCATTAAAGGAAAAAACTGCCAGCCAAGAACCAGATATACAACCAAACTGTCTCTCAAATATGAAGGGTAAATTAAGACATTTAGAGATAAACAGAAGCTTAGAGAATTTCCCAAAACCAAAACAAACCTACAAGAAATACTAAAGGGAATTCTCTGGTTAGAAAATCAATAATATCAGATGTCAACACAAAGCTCGAACACAGAACAGAGAAACCAGATATCAACTCAGAATGGGAAATGACAAAAATAAAAGAAAATTTAAAAAAATGCTCCAAACAGGAAATCAATGATGTCATTATGTAAAAGATGACTATAATCAATGAAGAGGGAAGGAATAAAGGAGGCATAGATCCTCCATATGGAGAGGAAATCAGGGCGAAATAGGGAGATACAAGCTAGGTTTAAACTTAGAAAAATAGGGGTAAATATTAAGGTAACAACAAAAAAAGACAAACGATCCCTCACTTCAAAATGAAAAACAACATAAAGACTCAGCAAAAACAAATTCAACTACAATGAAAAAAAGGAAGACACAATTTACAAAGAAAAACTCCTCAGCACAAATATTAAGTGGAAAAATAAAACTGTCAACAACACACACAAAAAGGCATTCAAATGACAGCACTAAACTCATACCTAACTAGAATCGTGCTGTATATAAACGGACTCAATGCACCAATACAGAGACAGATAGTTGCAGAATGGGTAAAAAAATGTGATCCGGGTATATGCTGCCCACAAGAGACACACTTTAGACCTAGAGACAAGAACAAACGAAAACTCAAAGGATGGGAAATATATATATATATATATATATATATATATATATATATATATATATCTCAAGCAAACAACAATCAAAAAAGAGCAGGAGTGGCAATTTTAATTTCTGACAAAATTGACTTTGAAGTTAAATCCACCACAAAGGATAAGGAAGGACACTACATAACGATTAAAGGAGCAATATACCAGGAGGTTATAACCATGTTAAATATTTATGCACACAATGACAGGGCTGCAAGATACGTAAAACAAACTCTAACAAAAATGAAAAGTGAGATAGACAGCTCCACAATTATAGTAGGAGACTTCAACACACCACTTTCGGTGAAGGACAGGGCATCCAGAAAGAAGCTCAATAAAGACACGGAAGATCTAAATGCCACAATCAATCAGCTTAACCTCAGAGACATATACAGAACACTTTACCCAACAGCCAAGTATACTTTCTTTTCTAGTGCACATGGAACATTCTCTAGAATAGACCACATATTAGGTCATAAAGCAAGTGTTAACAGAAACCAAAACATCGTAATATTACAAAGCATCTTCTCTGACCATAAGGCCATAAAAGAAGAAATCAATAACAGAAAAAGCAGGGAAAAGAAATCAAACACTTGAAAACTGAACAATACACTACTCAAAAAACACTGGGTTATAGAAGACATTAAGGATGGAACAAACAAATTCATAGAATCCAATGACCATGAAAACACTTCCCATCCGAACCTTTAGGTCAGAGTGAAAGCAGTGCTCGGGGGTCAATTTATATCAATAAACACACACATACAATAAGAAGAAAGGGCCCCAATCAAAGAACTATCCCTACAACTTAAACAAATACAAAGAGAGCAACAAAAGAAACCTTCAGGCACAAGAAGAAAGCAAAGAATAAATATTAGAGTAGAATTAAATGAAATAGAGAAAAGAAAAACAATTGAAAGATAACAGACGAAAAGCTCATTCTGTGGTGAAAAAATTAACAGAATCGATGAACCATTGGCCAGAAAAAAGAAAAACAGGAGAGAAAGGAAATAACCCAAATAAGAAAGGAGATGTGCAATATCACAACAGATCCAAATGAAATTAAAAGAATCATAGCAGACTACTATGAAAAATTGTATTCTAACAAATTTGAAAAGTGAGAAGAAATGGATGAATTCCTAGAAACACACTACCTACCTAAAGTAACACAGACAGAGCCAGAACAACTAAACAGACCCATAACAAAAGAAGAGATTGAAAAGGTAGTCAAAAAACTCCCAACAAAAGAAGTCCTGACCCTGACACCTTCACTGCAGAGTTCTAACAAACTTTCAGAGAACAGTGAACACCACTACTACTAAAGGTATTTCAGAGCATAGAAAAGGACGGAATACTCCCAAACTCATTCTATGAAGCCACCATATTCCTGACACCGAAACCAGGTAAAGACATCACGACAAAAGAAAATTACAGACCTATATACCTCATGAACTTAGATGCAAAAATCCTTCACAAAATTCTAGCCAATAGAATTCAAAAAGATATCAAAAAAATAATTCACCATAACCAAGTGGTTTTCATACCAGGTATGCAGGGATGGTTCCATGTTAGAAAAACACTTAATGTAATCCATCAGACAAGTAAAAGACAAGAATCACATGATTTTATCAATTGATACAGAAAAGGCATTTGATGAAGTTCTACACCCATTCATGATAAAAACTCTCAGCAAAATAGGAATAGAAGAAAAATTCCTCAACATAATAATGGGCATTTATACAAAGCCAACAGCCAACACCATCCTAAAAGGAGACACTCTGAAATCATTCCACTTGAGAACAGGAAGCAGACAAGGATTCCCTGTATTACCACTCTTATGCAGCATTGTGCTGGAGGCCCTAGCCAGAGCAATTATGTTAGATAAAGAAACAAGGGGCATCCAGATTGGTAAGGAAGAAGTAAATTATCTCTATTTTCAGATGACATGATCTATACACAGAAAACGCTGAAGAATCGTCGAGGAAGCTACTGAAATTAATAGAAGAATTCTGCAGAGTATAAGGATACAAGATAAACATACAAAAATCAGCCGGATTCCTCCATGCCAACAAAAAGGACATCGAGGAGGAAATCACCAAATCAATGCCATTTATAATAACCCTCAAAAAGATAAAAAACCTAGAAATAAACCTTAGCAGAGACATAAAAGACCTATACGAAGAAAACTACAAGAGTCTACTGCAAGAAACCAAAAAAGAGACCTACATAAGTGGGAAAATATACCTTGCTCATGGACAGGAAGACTTTACATTGTAAACAAGTCTATTCTACCAATAGCCAAGTATGGATACAATGCGATTCTGATCCAAATTCTAACGACATTTTTTAATGAGATGGAGAAACAAATCACCAACTTCATATGGATGGCAATGAGGCCCCAGAGAAGTAAAGCATTACTGAAAAAGAAGAACAAAGTGGGAGGCCTCACTCTACCTGATTTTAGATCCTATTATACCACCACAGTAGTCAAAACAGCCTGGTACTGGTACAACAACAGATATATAGACTGATGGAACAGATGTGAGAATCCAGGCATAAATCCATCCACATATGAGCAGCTGATATTTGACAAAGGCCCAAAATCACTACAATGGGGAAAAGACAGTCTTTTTAACAAATGGTGCTGCCATAACTGGATATCCATCTGCAAAAAAACGAAACAAGACCCATATCTCACACCATTCACAAAAACCAACTGAAAATGCATCCGAGACCTAAATATAAAATCTAAAATGATAACGATCATGAAAGAAAAAATAGGGACAACGCTAGGAGCCCTAACACATGGCATAAACAGTATACAAAACATTACTAACAATGCGGAAGGGAAAGTAGATAACTGGGAGACCCTAAAAATCAAACACCTATGCTCATCCAAAGACATCATCAAAGGGGTAAAAAGATTACATGCAGACTGGGAAAAGCTTTTAGCTATGACATTCCCGATCCGCACCTGATCTCTAAAATCTACATGATAGTGCAAAAACTCAACTACAAAAAGACAAATAACCCAGTTTTAAAATGGACAGAAGATATGAACAGACACTTCACTAAAAAGGCATTCAGGTAGCTAACAGATACATGAGGAAATGCTCATGATCATTAGCCATTAGAGAAATGCAAATCAAAACTACAATGAGGTTCCCTCTCACTCCAACAAGGCTGGCTTTAATCCAAAAAACAGAAAATAATAAACGTTGGAGAGGTTGTGGAGAGAATGGAACACTTATACACTGCTGGTGGGAATGTCAAATGGTAACATACCATTTTGGAAATCCATTTGGCGTTTCCTATAAAAACTAGAAATACAAGTACCATAAGATCCAGCAATCCCACTCCTTGGAATATATCCTAGAGAAATAAGAGCCTTCACACAAACAGATATATGCACAACCATGTTCATTGCAGCACTGTGTATAAGAGCAAAAAATAAAAGCAACCAAAGTGTCCATCAACAGATGAATGGATAAATGAATTATGGTATATTCACAGAATGGAATAATACACATCGGTAAAGAACAATGACGAATCTGTGAAACATTTCATAACATGGAGGTATCTGGAAGGCATTATGCTGAGTGAAATTAGTCAGTTGCAAAAGGACAAATATTGTCTAAGACCACTATTATAAGAACTCAAGAAATAGTTTAAACAGAGAAGAAAATATTCTTTGATGATTACGAGAGAGGAGAGGGAGGGAGAGAGGGAGACAGAGGGGTTTTCACTAATTAGATAGTAAAAATTAGATAGTAGATAAGTATTATTTTAGGTGAAGGGAAAGACAGCACACAATATAGGAGAGGTCAGCACAACTGGACTGAACCAAAAGCAAAGAAGTTTCCTGAATAAAATGAATGCTTTTGTTTTTTCCAAGGCCAGCGTAAGAGGGACGGGGGTTTGGGGACCATGGTTTCAGGGCATATCTAAGTCAATTGGCATAATAAAATCTATAAAGAAAACATTCCACAACCCACTTTACAGAGTGGTGTCTGGGGTCTTAAACGCTAGGAAGCGGCCATCTAAGATGCATCAATGTGGTCTCAACCCACCTGGAGCGAATGAGAAAGAAGAACACCAAAGACACAAGGGTTATTATGAGCCTAACAGACAGAAAGGGCCACATAAACCAGAGACTACATCAGCCTGCCCCCACGTGTGTCAGTTCGTCATACTGTGGGGGCTTGTGTGTTGCTGAAAGCTATGCTACTGGTCTTCAGATACCAGCAGGGTCACCCATGGAGGGCAGCTTTCAGCTGAGCTTCCAGACTAAGACAGATTAGGAAAAAGGACCTGGCAGTCCACTTCTGAAAAGCATTAGCCAGTGAAAACCTGTGAATAGGAGCGGAACATTGTCTGATATAGTGCTGGAAGATGAGCCCACCAGGTTGGGAGGCACTCAAACGACAAATGGGGAAGAGCTGCCTATTCAAAGTAGAGTCGACCTTAATGACGTGGACGGAGTAAAGCTTTCGGGACCTTCATCTGCTGACGTGGCACGACTCAAAATGAGAAGAAACAGCTGCAGACATCCATTAACAATCGGAACCTGGAATGTACGAATTATGAATCTAGGAAAATTCGAAATCGTCAAAAATGAAATGGAACGCATAAACATTGATATTCTAGGCATTAGTGAGCTGAAATGGACTGGTATTGGCCATTTTGGATGGGAAAATCATATAGTCTACTATGCTAGGAATGACAGCTCGAAGAGGAATGGTGTTGCAGCCATTGTCGAAAAGAACCTTTCAAGATCTATCCTGAAGTACAACGCTGTCAGTGATAGGATAATATTCATACGCCTACAAGGAAGACCAGTTAATACAACTATTATTCAAATTTACGCTCCAACCACTAGGGCCAAAGATGAAGAAATAGAAGATTTTTATCAGCTGCTACACTCTGAAATTGATCAAAGGTGCAATCAAGATGCATTGATAATTATTGGCGATTGGAATGCGAAAGTTGGAAACAGAAGAAGGATCAGTAGGTGGAAAATATGGCCCTGGTGACAGAAACAATGCCAGAGATAGAATGATGGAATTTTGCAAGACCAAGGACTTCTTCATTGCAAATAATTTCTTTCACCAACATAAACGGTGACTATACACATGGACCTCACCAGATGTAACACACAGAAATCAAACTGACTACATCTGTGGAAAGAGAAGATGGGAAAGCTCAATATCATCAGTCAGAAGAAGGCCAGGGGCCGACTGTGGAACAGACCATCAGTTGCTCCTATGCAAGCTCAAGCTGAAACTGAAGACAATCAGAGCAAGTCCAAGAGAGCCAAAATATGACCTTGAGTATATCCCACATGAATTTAGAGACCATCTCAAGAATAGATTTGACACATTGAACACTAGTGATTGAAGACCAGACGAGTTATGGAATGACATCAAGGACATCAACCATGAAGAAAGCAAGAGGTCACCGAATAAAACAGGAAAGAAAGAAAAGACCATGCTGGATGTCAGAGGAGACTCTGAAACTTGCTCTTGAGCGTCGAGCAGCTAAAGCAAAAGGAAGAATTGATGAAGTAAAAGAACTGAACAGAAGATTTCAAACGGTCTCTCGAGAAGACAAAGTAAAGTATTATAATGACATGTGCAAAGAGCTGGAGATGGAAAACCAAAAGGGAAGAACACGCTTGGCGTTTCTCAAGCTGAAAGAACTGAAGAAAAACTTCAAGCATCAAGTTGCAATGGTGAAGGATTCCATGGGGAAAATACTAAACAACGCAGGAAGCATCAAAAATAGGTGGAAGGAATACACAGAGTCATTATACCAAAAAGAATTAGTTGACATTCAACCATTTCAAGAGATGGCATATGAGCAGGAACCGATGGTACTGAAGGAAGATGTCCAAGCTGCTCTGAAGGCATTGGCGAAAAACAAGGCTCCAGGAATTGATGGAATATCAGTTGAGATGTTTCAACAAACAGATGCAGCACTGCAGGTGCTCACTCGTCTATGCCAAGAAATATGGGAGACAGCTTCCTGGCCAACTGACTGGAAGAGATCCATATTTATGCCTATTCCCAAGAAAGGTGATCCAACCGAATGTGGAAATTATAGAACAATATCACTAATATCACATGCAAGCAAAATTCTGCTGCAGATCATTCAAAAATGGCTGCAGCACTATATTGACAGGAAACTGCCAGAAATTCAGGCCGGTTTCAGAAGAGGACGTGGAACCAGGGATATCATTGCTGATGTCAGATGGATCCTGGCTGAAAGCAGAGAATACAAGAAGGGTGTTTACCTGTGTTTTATTAATTATGCAAAGGCATTTGACTGTGTGGATCATAACAAACTATGGATAATACTGCGAAGAACGGGAATTCCAGAACACTTGATTATGCTCATGAGGAACCTTTATATAGATCAAGAGGCAGTTCTTCGGACAGAACAAGGGGATACTGATTGGTTAAAAGTCAGGAGTGGTGTGCGTCAGGGTTGTATTCTTTCACCATACCTATTTAATATGTATGCTGAGCAAATAATGCGAGAAGCTGGACTGTATGAAGAAGAATTGGGCATCAAGTTTGGAAGAAGACTCATTAATAACCTGCGTTATGCAGATGACACAACCTTGCTTGCTGAAAGTGAAGAGAACTTGAAGCACTTACTAACGAAGATCAAAGACCACAGCCTTCAGTATGGATTACACCTCAACATAAAGAAAACAAAAATCCTCACAACTGGACCAATGAGCAACATCATGATAAACGGAGAAAAGATTGAAGTTCTCAAGGATTTCATTTTACTTGAATCCACAATCAACAGCCGTGGAAGCAACAGTCAAGAAATCAAAAGACGCGTTGCACTGGGTAAATCTGCTGCAAAGGACCTCTTTAAAGTGTTGAAGAGCAAAGATGTCAACCTGAAGACTAAGGTGCGTCTGACCCAAGCCATGGTATTTTCAATGGCATCATACGTGTGTGAAAGCTGGACAATGAATAAGGAAGACCGAAGAAGAGTTGATGCCTTTAAATTGTGGTGTTGGCGAAGAATATTGAATATACCGTGGACTGCCAAAAGGATGAACAAAACTGTCTTAGAAGAAGTACAACCAGAATACTCCTTAGAAAGAAGGATGGCGAGACTGCTCTTACATACTTTGGACATGTTGTCAGGAGGGTTCAGTCCCTGGAGAAGGACATCATGCTTGGCAAATACAGGGTCAGTGGAAAAGAGGAAGGCCCTCAACGACGTGGATTCATACAGTGGCTGCAACAATGAGCTCAAGCATAACCATGAGTGTAAGGATGGCGCAGGACCAGGCAGTGTTTCGTTCTGTTGTGCATAGTGTTGCTATGAGTCAGAACCGACTCGAAGGCACCTAAGAACAACAACAACACCACATCAGCCTGAGACCAGAAGAACTAGATGGTGCCCAGCTCTAACCGATGACTGTCCTGACAGGGAACACAAGAGAAAAGCCACGAGGGAGCAGAGGAGCAGTGGGATGCAGACCCCAAATTCTCCTAAAAAGACCAGACTTAATGGTCTGAGCGAGACTAGAACGACCGCGGAGGTCATGGTCCCTAGACCTTCTGTCAGCCCAAGAGAGGAACCATTCCCATAGCCAACTGTTTCGACGGGGATTGGCCTGGACAATGGGATAGAAGATGATACTGGTGAAGAATGAGCTTTTTGGATCAAGTAGACACATAAGACTATGTTGGCATCTCCCATCTGGAGGGGAGATGAGAGGGCAGAGGGGACCAGAAGCTGACTGAATGAACTCGAAAATGGAGAGTGGAGGGAAGGAGTATGTTGTCTCATTGTGGGGAGAGCAATTAGGAGTATATAGCAAGGTGTATATAAATTTTTGGATGACAGGCTGACTTGATTGCTAAACTTTCACTGAAAGCACAATAAAAATGAATTAAAAAAAGAATAAAGACACTTGTGTTTACCATTGCAAAAAAAAAAAAAAAAAAAAAACCATTGCAGAATGTAAAAATAAGAAGAAGAACCAGAACATATGATCTTAATATTCTGCTTAGTTTAAAAAAAAAAAAAAAGTGGAGGTGACCTGAGGTTAGGGTTGGAGAAGTTAGAAAAGCAACCTCTGGCATTTGGATGTCCACTCCGTGGCTCTGAAAAGGGGGTCTTGGCTCCCTGGATTGGGAAGCCCACCTTGGTTTGACTCCCATTCAGACACCCCCTGGGGGTTATCCAGCCTCCACAAAGTGCCCTGGAGCCTCAGGAAAGGCTTCTTGATTAATTGGCAGACTGCTTTGGGTTCGCTATTTTCCTTCATTTTCCTCTGAGTGTTTTAAGTCATTTTAAGATTTGGCCCATATATTGATGGAATTGTCACAGGTTGAGTTAGCTGGTTCTGACTTTAAATGTTCACCATGTTAGGTGAAGTATTTGCTGGGTGTATTTTTACAGCCAGACCTTGGGATGTATTATTTGGAAATGACCATGCTGAAGTTGGTCTGATTGGCTCCCGGCCTGGTATCCCAGAGCTCACCCTAAGCCCCTGTGCACTTGGAGAGCGTGAGTGTGTCTCAGCCTGCACTGCTTCCCTCCGAGTCCTAGCCCAGTGCTGAGAGGTAGGAGGGACTTGATAGGCATCGGTGTAATTACCATGCAGTGGTTCCATGCTAGAAGAGTCCCTGCTGGTACAAATGGTTAAACCAAGATTACTAACAGAAAGATTGGTGCCTCAAACCCACCCAGAGGCACCTCAGAAGACAGGCCTGGCGATCTGCTTCTGAAAGATCACAGCCTTGAAAACCCTGAGGATCGCAGTTCTGCTCTGCATATGGGGACCCCATGACATGGAATTCACTTGATGGCAACCGGTAACTAGATCCACCTGAAAATCATTGCAGAAGAATCCTCAGCCTAATTAACCCTACTTGTACCTGCACTTTCCCAAGACACCGGTTATGGAGAGAAATCACGAGCTCATGTTCTACTTATGGGGCAGAGTTCTAAGTCGATGCCAAAACCTAGTCTCACCATTGCGTTTTATCTTTGCCTTCTCCCCCAGTAAATGAACATGGTGACCACCTAAGCACATAGTGTGGGAGAGAAGTGTCTCCACTTCAGAAACCCCGCAGGAACTTGGCCCAGCGCACCAACCACAGGGTCCTACTCCGCTGGAGTGACAAGTCTGTGAGACATCAGGGGATCCAAGGCCCAGGGAATGGTCAGCAAATGGGACATGTAAAGACCACACAGCTTGCTGTTGCCTGCTGACCGTGAAGAACTGCATGGACTATACCTAAGCTGCTTTCTGTACCATTGCCAAGTACGTGTTTTCAACTTGGAAGTAGTATTTTCTTATGGACTCTTGCATTACTTCATTTTGCACGTAGCCAGTGATTATACATAAGCACCATAGGTAATCTGCTTATGTGTGGAAAAAATCCATCCATGCAAAATGGTGAATAAGGTGTAGATCCTGCTCATTTTCTACAGATTACAGTCATCACCCATGCCATTGCAAGTTTACATTGGTTTCCTATGAAGATCAGTGTCATAAGCTCTGCATATACTTTATAGGAAGCTAGCTTCTGTAAAGATATTTTCAGTGTTTTCTAGTGAAATGAGCAAAGCAAGCTTGTTTACAAAGGCCTTATGTCGTCTACATATATTGTCTTTAAAATATTTGTGATTTAGTTTATTGCCTGTAAAAGAGAAATTCTATAATTTACTCCGTAAATACTACTGTAAACAATAGTTTTACTGAGAGAAATCAAATATTTTGTTCTCAATTGTGGTATCATATTGATTCCAATGGTTTCTGGTCTTTTTTTTTAAGTTTTTTGGGGGGGTTTTTGGTGAAGGTTTATACATCAGTGTAGGTTCCCATTCAACAATTTCTACACAAATATTCAGTGACATTGGTTACATTCTTCACAATGCGTGAACATTCTCATTATTTCTGTTCTGGTTCTGTTTCCATTAACCTAGTTTCCCTGCCGCCTTACATTGTTATCTTCTTGGCTCTTCTACTTCATCATTTCTTCCTTTCACTTTAGCTACTCTACGTTCAAAAGAATTTGCAGAGTCTCTTCTGACCATCCATTTTAGTCTTTTCTCACTTTGCTGCCTTTTCCATGACCTCTTGCTTTCTTCATGGAAGATGTCCTTGACATGATTCCACAGCTCTCTGATCTTTGATCATCAGTGTTTGATGCATCAAATCTATTCCTGGGATGGTCTCTAACTTCAGGTGGGATATACTCAAGGTCCTATTTTGGCTCTCGTGGATTCGCTCTACTTGTCTTTAGCTTCAACTTCAACTTGCATATAAGCAATTCATGGTCTGTTCTGCAGTCTGTCCTTGGCCTTGTTCTGATAGATAATATTGAGCTTTTCTATTGTCTCTTTCCACTGATGTAGTTGATTTGATTCCTGCGTATTCCACCTGGTGAGGTCCATGTGTATAATCGCCGTTTATGATGTTGAAAAAAGGTATTTGCAATGAAGAAGTCGTTGGCCTTTCCAAATTCTATCATGAGATCGCCAGCATTGTTTCTGTGACCAAGGCCACATATTCCAATTATTGTTCCTTCCTTTTTGTTTCCATTTTTCACTTTCAAATGACCAGTAATTATCAATGCCTCTCAATTGCATGTTTGATCCATTTCAGATTGCAAATGTTGGTAAAAACCTTGAATTTCTTCGTCTTTGACTTTAGTGCTTGGTGAGTAGATTTGAGTAACAGTCGTATTAACTGCTCTTCCTTGTAGCCATATGGATATCATTCTACCACTGACAGCGTGGTACTTCAGGGTGGATCTTGAAATGTTCCTTTTGAGGGTTAATGCATTGCCTTTCCTCTTCAGTTCGTCATTCCCAGCAGAGTAGACCATATGATTGACCCATCCAAAATGGCCAATACCAGTCCATCTCAGCTCATTAATGCCTAGGATATCTATGTTTATGCATTCCATTTCTTTTTTTTTTTTTTTTTTTTTTACAATATTTTGTTTTCCTAGATTTCTACTTTGCACATTCTGCATTGTGATTATTAACAGATGTTTGCAGTTGGAAGCTTGACTCCATCCATGTCCTTTAGGTTAACTCTACTTTGAGGAGGCAGCTCCTACTCAGTCTCCTTCGGAGTGCCTTCCAACCTGAGGCACTATATCAGGCAATGTTTCATTGCTATTCATAAGGTTATCACTGGCTGATTTTTCAGACCTAGACTGTCATGTCCTTCTTCCTAGTCTGTCTTAGTCTGGAAGCTGCACTGAAACCTGTCCACCATGAATGACCCTGCTGGCATATGAAGTGCTGGTGGCACAGGTCCGCGTATCACAGCCACACACAATCCACCACAGTATGACAAACTGCCAGACCCATGGGAGAGCCGCCTGGAGCACAGGGCTGGGCTGCGGCGGTGTCAGCTTGGGAAAGTCACTTCCCCTCTTGGCCTCGTTTCTTGGTTGGCACCAGGAGGGCCTTGAAATTAAATCAACATCAGATATCACTACCCTCTGCATAAAAACCTCCAGTAACTTCCATTATATTTAGAAGCCAACCCAGGGCCTCATCTCAGACTAGGGGGCTGCACAGCCTGTACGATGGCCCCCAACGATCCTGCTTCCTGGCCCCCACATCCTGTGTGACCCCCTCACTGAGTGTGGAGTGGGCTCAGGAACCCGCTTCTAAAGAACCGGAGAGGACAATTAGCTCTCTATTTCTTGCTCTCTTTCCTCCATCTCTCTGTCATGTCTCTCCCCCTGGGAAGCAGCTGTGATGTATGACCTGTCCTATGAGGCCCACACAACAAAGACCTGAGTTGGGGCCGTGATCAACAGACAGAGAAGGGCTAGGCCCCCAGTCCAACAGCTCACAAGGTCCTGTTCATAACACAGAGTTAGCAGGGAGCGGATCCTCCCCAGTTCAGCCTCACTTGAGACCACAGCCCCAGGCTCCTGAGAGAACTTGAGGCAGAGTCACCAGCTAAGCTGTGCCACCTTCCTGCCCCACAGAGACTGTGAGGTTATCAGTGCGTCCTGTTGTGAGTTGTCAGTTTTGCGGTGATGTTGTCACAGAGGAGGAGACAGCTCCTCCAGCCCACCAGGTCCTGAGACCTGGACCTGCCCCCCTCCTCTCTCCCTCCTCTCCTTCCCAGCTCCCTCCAGCCACACTGGTAGCTTTCCGACCTCTCTCTGGGCAAACTCATACCTGTCTCCCAGTCTCTGCACCAGCTGTGCCTTCTCCCTGGGACACTGCACCCAGACTCGTGCAGGGCTGGCCCCACTTGTCATTTGGCCACGAATAAATGCCAACTCCGTGAGGCTTCTGGACCCCTCCTCAGTGGCCCCAGGCCTCTCTTGCTGGCTGCAGCCTACTTTATTTTCTCTATGGAATATGCTCTTTTCTTTCCCATGTATTTGTCTTCAAGCCCTTGTCCCTCTCACCTCTACTGTGAGATCCTGGGGCAGGGACCACATGGGTCCTTTTCAGCTCCTACCCAGGACCTAATGCAGACCAGGCCCAGGGCAACAGCTTCAGGCACTATTGCTAAATGAATAAATGATAGGATCTGATTCACTTCCTGACTCGGAGAAGCTCTGATTGTGGGTATGGATGGTAATATTAGGAGGTGCAACTCTCAAACAGGGTGACACCCTGAATGACCTTGGGGTGACTGCCTCCTAGTCCAGCTGCTCCAGCAAAGCCCAGGGGCCACCACTGATGGGGGAGTCTGCTGCTGTCTCGTGGCCAATGCTAGAACCACAGCTCCAGGCAAGAAACATCATATAGGACACCTGTGTTCAGGGCATCCTCCAGGCCACTCCCAAGTCTTTCCAATACCTGGGCTGAAACCTGACCCCTCCCACATGCTCAGTTCCCCTTCTTGAGCAGCATCTTGACCCTTCAGAGTTTCTCTATTCACATACATGAGCTTCTGGACCCACCCACATCCTCATATACCTAAACTGGGCTGCTTCCTAAGCCCTCCCACCCCTCATTACCCATCAACAAATGACTGGTGAACAAAGTGTGGTCCATCCACACAATGGAATACCGCTGAGCCTTAGAAAGAATGAGAAACTTACACGTGCTACAATGGGAATGCACCTCAAACACATGAAGCTAAGAAGCAAGATAGAAAAGGCCACGTTTCCATTTAGATAAGAAATTCAGGGCAGTGAAATTCTTAGGCACTGAGAGCCAATCACTGATTGCCATGGGCACAGGGGAGGGCAAAGGGAGGACAGCTTAACAGGTCCAGGGTTTCTGTTTGTGGCGATGACAGTGCTCTGAAGTAGGTACTGCTGATGGTTGAATAGGATTGTGGGGTACATTAAACCACTATATCACACCCGTTAAAACTAGAAAAACAAAACTTTATTTAATGAGAAATCTACCAGTTAAAATAGGAAAAAGTATAACGTATAATGTGAGCTATAACAATACCACAAATAAACCACACAAACACCCACGTATCTGAAGGTAAGAAAGGATCTTCTTGTGAAGCTGAAGCTCCCTGGCTGGGACTGAGGAACTGTTCAGGACTAGGTGTGGGGAGTTGCTCAAACTCTGGTACCGGGGCCAGAGCAGGAGAAGGAGGACCCAGGGCTACACTGAGCCCCAGTGTGGCTGCCGGAGCAGGATCAACACGTGCAGGAGGTCCTGCACCTGGTTTTGGGGGAGGCCCACGATAAGGATTCCACTTTCCAGCAGACTCTTCCTCAGGAGCCTGAGCTAGAACTAGACATGGATGACCTAGAGCTATATCAAGGGCTGCTGTTTCTGAAGGAACAGAACCGCCACCAGCCGGTGGTCCCGGATTCAGTTCCGGAGGTGGCCCAGCAGAAGAATTCAGCTTTCCAATAGGCTCTTCCTCTGGTGCCTGGGACAGAGCTGTACGCGGAAGACCTGGGGCTACACGAGGACCAGGTGGTGATGTAGGAGTAAGACCCACAACACCTGGTGGTCCGGGATCCAGGTCTACACGTAGTTCAGGGTTAGAATCTGGCTTTCCAATAGGATCTTCATCCAGGGCCTGGACCAGAGCTGGAGATGGAGGATCTGTGGGTACACTGAGCTCCAATACTGCTACAGGCTTAGTATCGCAATCAGCTTGTGGTCCAGGACCGAGTTCTGGAGGTGGCCCAGGATAAGAATCCGAGTTTCCTGCAAGCTCTTTGTCTGGAGCCTGGGCCACACCTGGAGTCGGGGAACGAGGGACCACATCTAAGTCTGCTGTTGTTGTCGGAATAGGACCGACATCACTTGGTGGTCTGGAAGCTTGTTCTAAAGGGGACCCAGGATGACAATCGAGCTTTCCAGTAGGCTCTTCATTTGGTGCCTGGGCCAGAGCTGTAGATGGAGGACCTGGGGTTACACGGAGCCCAGGTGTGGCTGCGTGAACAGGCTCCACATCAGCGGGTGGCCCTGGTACCAGCTCTGGAGATGGCATAGGATAAGAGTCTGACATCCCAGCAGACTCTTCCTCTGGAGCCTGAGCCAGAGCTGAGGACGGAGGACATGGGGCTTCATCGAAGTTTGCTCTTTCTGAAGGAATGGGATCGACATCAGCCGGTGTTCCGGGATCGAGTTCTGCAGGTGGCCTACAATAAGAATTGAGCTTTCTCGTAGGATCCTCCTCTGGTGCCTGGGACAGAGTTGTATATGGAGGACCTGGGACTACATGAGGACCCGGTGGTGATGAAGGAGTAGGACCCACAACACCTAGTGGTAGAGATTCAAGTTCCGGAGGTGGTTCCGGATTAGCATCCGGCTTCCCAGTGGGCTCTTCATCTGGTGTCTGGGCCAGAACTGGAGATGGAGGACATGGCGCTACATGGAGCCCCGGTGCTGGTACAGAAGTAGGACCCACAACACTTGGTGTCCCAGGATCCGGTTCTGGAGGCGGTTCAGGGACAGAACCTGACTTTCCAATGGGCTCTTCATCTATCATTTGGACTGGAGCTGGTGATGGAGGACCTGTAGATACGCTGAGCTCTGGTATTGTTGCAGGTGCAGTACCACCATCAGCGTGTGGTCCACGACCAAATTCTGGAGGTGGCTCAGGAGAAGAAGCCAACTTCCCAGCAGGCTCTTCATGTGGAGCTGGAGCCAGAGCCGGATCTGGAGGCCCTTGTTCTACTTTGAACCTGGGTGTTGGTGCACAATCAGGTGATCCTTGTGCAAGTTCTCTAGACGGCCCAGGATAAGCACCCGGCTTTCCAACAAGCTCTTCACCTAGTGGCTGGGCCAGAGTTGGAGATGGCAGACCTGTGGCTACAATGAGCCCCGGTGTTGGGGCAGGAGCAGGACCAACATCATTCAGGTGTCTGGGAGCCAGTTTTGGAGGTGGCCCAGGGTCAGGATCCAGCCCTCCATCATGATCTCCATTCAGTGCCAGTGCTGGAACTGGTGATGGAAAAGACGGTGCTCTATGGCGCTCCGGTGTGGGTGCAGGAGCAAGAGCAACATCAGCAGGGGGTACAGGAGCTGCTTCTGGAGGTGACCCAGGAAGACGACTCAGCCGTCCAGCAAGCTCTCCATCTGGTGTGGGAGGTGGTGGTGGACGATCTGGTGTTCTATGCAACTCCTGTGATGCTTCAGGAGTAGGATC
The DNA here is from genome assembly GCF_030014295.1 of Loxodonta africana. Taxonomy (NCBI): domain Eukaryota; kingdom Metazoa; phylum Chordata; class Mammalia; order Proboscidea; family Elephantidae; genus Loxodonta; species Loxodonta africana. The sequence goes on from NC_087344.1 coordinate 4,135,417, forward strand.
TATCTCAGAAGATGGTTCTCGATTCTCTCCTAGAGGGGACCCAGGAAAACAACCCAGCCCTCCAGCACGTTCTCTGTCTGCTGAAGGATCTGGTGATGGAGGACCTGATGTTCTACCGAGCTCCAGTGTTGGTGTTAGAGCAGGACGTCGTCCTAGAGTAGCTTCTGGATGTGGGCCTAGGTCCTGGGCTTCTTTTAGACCCAGTGCTGGCCCTGACGGGAGAGGTACAAGAGGAGAAATATTCAACAACATGGCTGCCTTTTCTCTTGCCTTTCCCATGACAGAAAACATCCCACAGCCTTGAAGACAAGACCAGGGTCCAGATTTCCACCTGAGGAAGACTTCCCAGACTGAGGTCCACCAGAGGAGGGTGTGAAAACACTCTGAACATAGGTCCAACCCTACATCTGTGGGTCCTCCCTGGGGACCAGCCCCATGTCCCCTCACAAGTTCACACGCAGGCATACCCAGACTTCCTCACCCTCTGGCTCTGCCTCACTGGGCTCCAGGAGACCCAACTGGACACAGAGAAGATGGGCACGGCGCTCCAGGTCTGAGCCCGGCATATTCACCTGCACATACTCCACCAGGAGCTTCAGGCAGGAGAAGTGTGGGGGCTGGTCAAAATCTTCTGGGTATTCAACCATCCAGGTTTTCAGGATGAAAGAGATGGTGCTGGGGATGGATGGTGAAGAACAGGGACACAGGCCTGGCCTTTGCCACTACACTGCCATCCCATGGCACCTGTGTAAGGGGCTGGCTTCCTCTGTCTGTCCCAGTCCTTCCGAAGCCCAGCCCCAGCCTGCACTGCGCCCTCTGGCTATTCTGGCAGTGTCAGGCCTGGTCACTGAGCAGGGGATAGTGCAGAGCCTTGGTCACAGAGACATCGCTATCAATGGTATGACCAACTCTCTCTCCTCTGGAAGCCTGAATTATGTGTCTGTCCATTCCCTGGCTCCCTCCCCAATGGACAGTAAACCCCTGAGGGCAGGAAGGGGTGTGTCTGCGTGTTCACTTCACAGCCTGGCACACAGTAGTGCTCCAGGAATCTCTGAGCCTGAGGATATAGAGTCTGTCCCCTGTCCCAGTCTGCCAAGGCCGAGGCCCCTCCTCTTGACGCGTGGGCACCAGCCTGCTGCCTGGTCCTCTGCATGCACATGAGGGTCTCCTCGCCCATGGTCACTGTTCTCCCAGGGACAGGATCCCCACATGCAACTGAGCTCCCATGACAGGAGTACAGCATTGGTCGGCCGGTTTCTCCCCACCTCCTGATTGGGCTCCAGACGGGGAGGGAACAACCAGAGCTGGAAGGAGATTATGGCGGGGGCGGAGAGTGGGTCTCCCTAGGGCCCACACTGCGCCCCTTGCCTCCCCTCTGCTTTCCAGTGCACCCGAGCTCCACCCCCAGCTCTGTGGGACTGCTTTGCTCCTACAGATGATGCCTCTGAACTCATTCCTCCATAGGGATCAAGATGTGTGGGACCCAGGGCATGCCCAGCCCCAGTCCTGACACAGGCCTGCTAAAACCCCCAGTCTTCCCTGGAGACACAAGACCCTCTTTCTCCATGCAATGTCCACTTACTCTTTCTGCTAGTCCTGGGGTGCACCATCCCTGGCTGAATGGGAGCAATTTTATCCACACCTAGAGGAGGCACGAGGGCATCACATCTAATGCACTGTGAATACTACCTGCCTCCCTTGTCTAGTGTTCCTGTCTGCCTCCTGACTAGGACGGAGGCCCAGGAGGGCACGGCTCCCTGTCTGCTTTGTTCACTGAATGATGCTGAGTGTCTAGAACAGTGTCTGCAACAGTAGGGCTTCATAGATAATTGTTGAGTGAATGAACCTCAGCAGCACCTTCCCCAATATCTGATTGTCCTGGAGCCCCTCTGTCAGACACCAGGGATTCTTGTTCAGGCTACACCAAAAACAAAGCACCACTAGTTGGAACCTCAATTCCCCCTTTTCAAATGGGGAACAGGTTTGCTGAAGGGCCTGCACTCAGTGAGGGGTGAGGCAGACAGCTTCTTCTTGAAGGAGAGGAAAACAATAAATGTGAACATCCCAGCCCCTCCAGCAGCCTTTTCCCTAGAGCTGGGCTCCTGGTGTTGGGCTGTAGTGGCACACTTATTAAAGAGCACGGCTGCTAACCAAAAGCTCAACAGTTCAAATCCAGGTGCTCCTGGGAAACTCTATGAGGCGCATATACTTTGTTTTCTAAGGTCGGTATGAGTCAGAATTGACTCCATGGCAATAAGGTTGGTTTTGGTGGGGCTCTGGGTACATAGTTGCCATGGCTTCTCCCATGTGGTTCTGACAGTAAGATCAAGCAGGCTGATCCTCTACCAGCCCACTTTTCAGAGGAGCACTCTGAGGCACAGAGATGTGAGTGACTTTCCCCAGACTCACAGCTAATAGGTGTTGAGTTCCTATGGGGCTGTGGAGGGTGGGGTGCTAAACTTTGGAACAACAGATCCAGGACCTGCTGGGTGGTGGCGAAGGTTCTACAATTTCCCAGAAAGAAGTCGATGTAGGACAAGTCACCCTCCATGAAGGCGGGTACCAGATGCTCCCCCAGCTTCTCCAGCAAGCCAGCCTTGACGATTCTCACCACGAGGGTCTCAATCAGGTCCTGGTCCGACCAACAGGTACGCTAGGGTGAGACAGACGAGGGGTATAATGTCAGAGGAACCCCGTGAACCACCAGTTGGTTTGGAGTTCCAGACCTCTGTGGCCTGTGGCAGGAGGTGGGACACGAGTGTCCCCAACAGGAAACGGGAGGTAGGGATTATTACACATATTAGAAACCTCAAGTCATTTTCTTCATAACATTACCTCCCTCTGGTAAGACTGGAGCCCTGGTGGCACATTGGCTCTTAATAGCTTGGCTGCTAACCAAAAGATTAGCACTTTGACTCCACCAGCCACTCCTTGGAAACCCCATGGGGCCGTTTTAGTATGTCCTATAGGGTCTCTATGAGTCAGCATGGACTCGATGGCAACAAGTTTGGTTTGGTTTGGTGTCAAGAGCAGTATGCTTGTGAGTCCTCACTAAACACCCTGTTGTAGAGGTGAGAAAACACAGCTTAGCCATGTCCAGTATCTGTTCAAAGTTACGAATAAGAGCCCAGAACCTTCCGACGCTAAGGCTCCGTGATGTTCCCTGTGTGCCGCATGGGGCCTGCTTTGCTTCTGACTCAGTGGGGAAGGTCTAGTGCGAGCTCACTCCCCGCCCAGCTAGAGACAGTGCCCAGACCAGGCACATCCATGAGACCCCCACCGAATGCAAAGCAAGACAGGGATTTTCCTTTCTGTACATTAAAGGGGGTTTTGAGGAGCTAAAGCTATGGTGGTCCCAGATCCAGCCAAAGGTGAATGCCTGGAGATCTCTGGGGTGGGATTAAGGCCCCCACAGGACCAAGGATCTGAACAGATGCCTCAGGGAGGGCAAATGAGAATGACCAGGAAAGGGCAGCAGAGGGCATCAGTCCAGGGCCACCAGCCGTGAGAGGCTCTGTCACTGTGGGGACCAGCCTCCCTTCTGGAACATTCTGCAACGGAGTCAGGACACAGCTCCTGACCTGGCATGGTGATATATTCCCTGAGGTTGCAGGTTGCAGAAAAATGTGCATCACAGCCTGAGCCCCATGCTTTTGGGTAAAAGAAGCCTGCTAACCATGAGGATGTGTGAGTTTGGGAGAAGGTGTGGAAGGACAATCCAGCTGACTACTGCCCGGCCCTGGGGCTGAGAGTGAAACCCTGAAACAGGAAAAACATGCAAAAAGATGCCTGGGCTGATGTGCAGTGAAAACAGTAGAAAAGCCTCGTTTCTGACATTCCTACAAATAGGAAAAGAGTGACTGTACCTGGCCAGACAGTGCAGGGCAGTTGGGGGCAGGGGGGTTGGATAAGGGGAGGATTTTGGCAGATTCCTTTGGGAGGGAACGGTGGCCCTTGAGAGAGACAGCCCTGGGAGGGAGCTAGGGATCTCGAAGTAGTGTCTGGTCCCTGTGTCCTCTCTGGCCTCTCAGGCCACTGGGTGGGGACCCCGCCCCCAAACACACTCACCCAAAACCTGTGCCAGCCCTCCCTGCTCCCTTTCTTCAGGTAGATGGAGTAGATGAGGCCATCCTCCTTCTCCTCCTGCATCTCCTGTGGGGGCTTCTGCAGAGACAGTGCCCAGCAGCGGTCCAGTATGCATTCATGGCTGCTCCAAGCCTCTTCCTTCTCTCTCTGTTCCTTCAGGCCCTTCTATCCCCGGACCTTCAAAGAGCCCCTAGTTCCTTGTCCACACCACATACAGGAAGATCCAGCCGGAGGTTACACCATGCAGCCCCAGCCACTTCCACTGACCAGGGCCGCCCCTTGCTCTGCAGCTCATCTCTAACTCCCACCTTCCAGGGAGGAGGAGAGATTGCAGGGGCAGGAGGGGGCTCAGAGCAGGGGTACAGATAGGGACCTCTGAGTAGTTCACCAGAATCTGGGAAGAGCTGAGCCAGCATAAGGTCAGCAATGGGCTGTCAGTGCCTGCAGGTAGCACTGTGGGGTGACTGCCCCACACTGGGTGAGCTGGAGCGCAAAAAAGGCCCAGGCCTTGTCCACTCTGTGTTTCCTTGAGGATGGGTGGCCCTGGCAGACCCCTGGGAACCTTGGGGTCCCTCTCCCTTTATCTGGCAACTGCCCCCGCCCATCTTGTGGGCCTTGGGCATGTGGCTAGGAGACTGGAGGACCCTGTCCCAAGGCAGAGCTGCCTCCACCCTCTCTCTTCTTTCCAGTGTGTCACTTACTTTGTGTCCTCTTCTCTTCTGACCCTACCCAGATGGCCCCTCACATGAAGTCAGTGTGTGCCGCTGTGTGTGTGTGTGTATGCTCGTGCCTATGTGCACAATGGGAGGGCGTATGCAGAGTTCCCCACATCTTGGCAGCTCTCATTCTCAAAGCCAACCCCATGAGAGGGGCTGAGCCCTGCCTAGGGGGACGGAATCTTCCTCATCCTTTGGACTGTGCCCACTTGTGCATCCTGGGCTATCACTGGCTTTGTCTTTGACTCAGTTTCCCAATTGTGCACTGAGGTTTTGGATGGGGAAGTGCTTCAGTGCTCACTCAGAAAGGACGCTGGCAAGGACCCCACATTGGGGTGGATGTGGGCGGCAGCTTGGGGTGAGCACAGCACGCAGCCTCCTTAGTGTGAGGGATGCAGGTGGACACTGCCCAGGGCAGCCAGGCTGATGTGCAAAGGCCCAGTGCTAATGGGGCCTGTGAGTCCAGGGATCCTTCTACCCAGGAGGGACTACAAGACACTCGGCCAGGTGAACATGGAGAGCCTGTGGACTTGGGAGGCTCTGAGGGTCCCCACCACCCAGATCTGCTCTCTGGACCAGCATCAGGAGCCCTGCCCCAGATATTCCCCACCTCCTGCCCAGGCCTCACCTCTCAGTCCCCCTGAGCCTCTCCCTGGACCAGATCTAGGCCCCAAAGTGCTCCTGGGGCCACGCTGTTATTGTCACAGTTTGACTGGAGCCACCGAAAGTCAGGATCATGTCTAGTCCTGGGCCACAGGGAGGGAAGAGTGCTGAGAGCCAGAGTGGGGTGCTGGGTGAGTCAGGGTCCAGGAGTTGGGTCTGGGCTCCTGTGGGGAGCCCTCACCCCCACTCCCTTGTAGGCTCTGCCTGTCCTCAGAGCTGAGGGCAAACAGTCCCTCCTGAAGGATCGTCTCCTGGATTCCGGTCTCATCACCCCCTCCAGTGTGGCAGTTCTCCCCCTCTCTGTGCATCAACCTTCCCCAGGGATCCAAGAGGAAGGGTCCTTCCCTGGGAGGGGGTCCCTTTCCCTCCCACTCCCTCAAACAGCACCAAAGCTGGACTTCTTTATTCCCTCCTGGAAGTTGATCATTCTTTCTGGGGGGCCCATACCATGTTCCTCAGAGAAAGTCCCCTGGGCCACAACAGCCCCCACCACTCTCATGCTGCACTACCATGGGGTCACACCAGGGGGCAGAGCACATGTGGAAACCTGGACTTGAACAGAGGTGGGGGTCTGGGTACTAGGACAGGGGGACCTGCTTCTTCACACGCTGCCGACAGCTCTGAATTTAATAACATCCGATGGGATTGGACACAAAATCGCTGTCCTCCTCCAATTTGTAGGCAGCCTCCCAGGACCAGCTCCAGCTCCTCCTTCTGCAGTGCCTTTCTTTGTTAAAGTCCTGAGTCACTGGTCTTTGGGGAAGACTAATTTCACCTCTCATCCTGACACTAGTTTCTTTCTTTCTTTCTTTTAAATTACAAGGGTAGGAAATCTGGACCCAAGAATCTCTAAGGATGCTTCCAGCTATAAAGTCCCGTATCGCGGTAAATAGGCATCTTTCAGACTGTCCTGCCCTGATTTCTGTAGAATTAGCATAGCGGCTCTGAGGAGCCCTGGTGGTGCAGTGGTTAAAGCTCTCAGCTGCTAACCAAAAGGTCAGAGGTTCAAACTCACCAGCCACTCCATGGGAGAAAGATGTGGCAGCCTGCTTCTTGGAAACCCACTGAGGCAGTTCTAATCTGTCCTATAGGGTCACGTTGAGTCAGAATTGACACAGCAGCAATGGGCTATGGGTAGCATAGGTAACGGCTTCACTTGCAAAGGAAATGTTGAGCTTGTGGCCTCTCACTGCTTTTGGACGAGAACTCCCTCACCCTACACTGCCCCTGGTCCTTGGGTGGCACAATCTGCACTGATTACTAACCCAAAGGTTCGCAGTTTGAACCCATCCAGCAGCATCTCAGAGGAAGGCCTGGTGATCTACTTCCGTCCAGATGACAACCAAGAAAACCCTGTGGAGCACAGTTCTTCTCTGTCCACATGCACTTGCCATGAGTCAGAATCGATTCCATGGCAACAGGTTTGGGTTTTTTGTTTTTATTTCTATACAACAGTGCCTGAGCCTCGTGAAGTAACGACCAATATGGGGTTGTTGTTGTTTGCTGTTCGCTGCTGCTGAATCAGCCCCTGGCTCATGATGACCCCAAGCACACTGGAACGAAACGCTGCCTGATCCTGGGCCACTCCCATGAACAGTTTCAGATTGGATTCTTTGATCCATAGGTTTTCATTGGCCGATTTTCAGAAGTAGGTCACCAGGCCTTTCTTCCTGGTCTGGCTTAGTCCGGAAGCTCTGCTGAAAGCTGTTCAGCATCACAGCAACGTGAGTCGTGGCTCCATGTGAGGTGGATTGGCTGAAGATTGAACCCGAGTCTCCTCATGGAAGACGAGAATTCTACCACTGAACAGCCTCAATGCCCAAGATGGGGTAGTTATAATAAAATGCAAATATAGAGCCTTAATTAAAAACAAAAAAATGTTCAAAGCTTCCCAGAGCCAAATGGTGCCTCCTTTTTATCTTGAAATTCAGGAATCTCTGAGAAAGCAACCAAGATTGCTGGTCACCATATGACCCAGAAATTCCACTCCTGGCTATAGACCCAGAGGACATAAAATCAGGAACTCAAACAGATATCTGTACACGAATGTTCACTACAATATTATTCACAAGAGTCAAACGGTGGCAACAACCTGCCTTTGGAAACCAACAAATGAATGGATAGACAAAATATAGTCTATCCAGACAATGGAATATTACTTATCTATAAAGAGAAACGAATTCCTGATACATGCCACAATATGATGAACCTTGAAAACATGCTAAGCGAAATAAGTCAGATTCAAAAGGACAAATACTATATAATCCCACTTATATGGAATCTCTAAACTAGGCAAATGCATTGTTGTTGTCACTAGATGCCTTCAAGTTGATTCCAATTCATTCTGACCCCATGTGACACAGTAGACCTGCCCCAGGTTTTCTTGGGTGTAATATTTATGGGAGCATATCACCAGGTCGTTTCTCCAGCAGAAAAGCTGGTGGTTTTGAAAGGAAAACCTTTGAACAAGCAGCCGAGCACGTAACCACTGTGCCTCCAGAGCTCAGTAGGCAAATGCATAGAAATCAGAATGTATGAGTGGTGGGCAGGGGCTGAGGGGAGGGAGAAATGAGGAGTGGTGCCTGAAGGGGCACTGGGTTCCATTTGCAGTGATAAAAAATTTCTGGAGATAGAGACTGGTCATGTTTACATAGTGAATGTCATTAATGTCTCTGGATTGTACTAAAAATGTTAACTAAAGATAAGAACTAAAGAGGCAGGGCCAAGTGGGCAAGCTTGTCACAATGTTCCACCGAACCCTCTTGCAACAGAGACCCAGAAAAACAAGCAAATCGACTACATATATATGACAATCTACAAACCCTGAACATCAAACACAGATTAAGGAATCGGTATGAGCGACGGGGGACAGTGAGACAGTGCAGAAGCAGTGACGAGCTGCCAAGTCCGCACAGGGCCTCAGCTCCAATTCTTTGGCACCAAACTTGGGTGTGATGGTGGTGGGGCTGATTTTAGTTTCCTGAGACAGGGCAGCATCAGTGAAAGAAGGCAACCAAAGTGGCACACCCCTAACTCTGTGGTATGTCTAAGGCAGGGCCGGTCACGGCGTTTAGGAAGTGGCTGCTTCAGTGAAAGAAGGCAAACAAAGTGCCAGTACCCTAACACCCTGGCCTGACAGCCACGGGACAGGCTGTGGAGTTCAGGACTAAGCCAATTCAGGAAAAGAAGGCAAGCACAGGACAGAGCCCTAACCCCCTGGGGCAATCTCTCTGGGGATCCACCCAGAGCACACAGGCTACACATACCTCTGGTATCGGAGATAAAACAGCTCTCTCAACACAAGATAAATGATTTTGTCTAATTTACCATGTGGATCTAATAGCTCCATCTTTTCAAAGTACTCTCTCTTGTCTATCTGATCCCTCCCCTATCTGCCCCAGCCAGCTTCTGGAACAGTTGATTTTCCTGGACCAGAAACAGAAACTGCTGTGCTCTCTCTGAGCCATTCTCCTGGCCTGGGAGAAGAAACAAATGAACAAATGGGGGAAAAATACTTTCCCAACTCCCCTAATCTGGAAACTCAGAGCACGAGTGGCTCCAGTCCAGGCATGAGCGATCCACTGACTTTGGCTTTCACCCCTACATGGAAGCAGGTGGCTATTATAATGCAAAAGCAAATCTGTTTGAGGTCTAACTGTATTTGTTTCAGCTGTGCAGTGGAGAGGCAAGTTTTGAAGGTCTGATACCACTCTGCCTATTAAACAGGGCCCTCACCTGCCCACAGGAGGAACCTGAGGGTTAGAGGCCCCATGCACACCACATAGTCACCCACGAAAGTGGTCCGAGGATAGTGGTGCCCACTAGCCTTTACAGGTATAAGCATTGGGTGCCTAAGGTACAGCTGCAGAGCCCACCCACCAGATCGCTCTAGACAACAGAGACACTTCTTCCTCACTGACACTTGGGGGAAGGCTGTCAGCACCCTGCCTTCCTCAGAGTGTGACTCCCTGCTGCCACCAGAAACCAGTGCATACAACCATCACCACTACTCCTCTAAGATAGTAGGTGAGAGCCTATAACACACCCTAGGTGACTGACAATCAGAACACCTGAGCTGATTCCATTCAAGAATAGTGAATGGACTCCTAGGCTCATACACCTGGTAACACCTCTAACCATTAATGTTTCAAAAAACAGAATGCTTCAAAAAAAAAAATTTTTTTTTTTTTTTGGCTTCAAAGGCTCCAATAATCAAGTTAGTTCACTCTAGTACCCTAAAAGTCAAAACAAAACAAAGCAAGAGGCTAGGACACAGTGAGCAAACATTATATAAATTATTACAATAACTTATAGCTGGCTTGGGGACAGCAGTCGATATCAAATCACATAAAGAAGCAGACCATGACTGCTTCAACAAACTCCCAAAACAGAGAAGCAAGGACTCTTCCAGATGAAGAAGCATTCCTGGAATTGCCAGGTGTAGAACACAGAAGACTAATATACAGAACCCTTCATGACATCAGGAACGAGATCAGGCCATACACAGAAAAAGCCAAGGAACACACAGATAAAGCAGTTGAGAAAATTAAAGGCTTTTCAAGAACAGAATGAAAAATTTAGTAAGCTGCAAGAATCCATAGAGAGACAGCATTCAGAAATACAGATTAACAATAAAATTATACAATTAGACAACTCAATAAAAAGCTAGAGAAACAAAATAAAGGAACTGGAATGGAGAATTGGGGAGATGGAGGATAAGATACATGGCACCAATGTATTTGAAGAAAAATCAGGTAAAAGAATTTTAAAAAATGAAGAAACCTTAAGAATCATGTGGGACTCTACCAAAAACAATAACTTCAGAGTGATTGGAATACCAGGACAGGGAGGGATAACAGAAAATACAGAGAGAATTGTTGAAGGTTTGTTGCCAAAACACTTCCCTGACATTGTGAAAGATGAAAGGATATCTATGCAAGATGCTCATTGAACCCCCTACAAGGTAGATCCCAAAAGAAAGTCACCAAGACATATTCTCATCAAACTTCCAAAAACAAAGATAAAGAGAACATTTTAAGAGCAGCCAGGGATAAACGGAAAGTCACCTACAAAGCAGAATCAATAAGAATCAGTTCGGACTATTCGGAAGGAACCATGCAGGCAAGAAGACAATGGGATGGCATATATAGAACATTGAAGGAGAAAAACTGCCAGCCATGAACCAGATATACAGCCAAACTGTCTCTCAAATACGAAGGTGAAATAAGACATTTAGAGATAAACACAAGCTTAGAGAATTTGCAAAAACGAAACCTACAAGAAATACTAAAGGGAATTCTCTGGTTAGAAAATCAATATCAGATATCAACACAATACTAGAACACAGAACAGAGAAACGAGATATCAACTCAGATTGGGAAATCAAAAAATAAAAGAAGATTTAAAAAAATGCTCCAGACAGGAAATCAGTCACGTGATTATGAAAAAAAAAAAAAAAGATGACGATAATCAAAAAAGAGGGAATGAACAAAGTAGGCATAGATCTTCCATATGGAGAAGAAATCAAGGCGAAATAGGGAGATTCAAGCTAGGCTTAATTTAGAAAAACAGGTGTAAATATTAAGGTGACAAGGAAAAAGAGGAACACAAAATTTACAAAGAAAAACTGCTCTGCACGAAAAGTAAGTGGAAAAATGAAACTGTCAAGAACACACACAAAAAGGCATCCAAATCACAGCACTAAACTCATACCTATCAAGAATCACGCTGAACATAAGTGGACTCAATGCACCAATAAGGAGACAGACAGTTGCAGAATGGGTAAAAAAATGTGATCCGGGTATATGCTGCCTATAAGAGACACACTTTAGACCTACAGACAAGAACAAACGAAAACTCAAAGGATGGGAAAAATATATATATATATCAAGCCTACAACAATCAAAAAAGAACAGGAGTGACAATATTAATTTCTTACAAAATTGACTTTAAAGTTAAATCCACCACGAAGGATAAGGAAGGACACTATATAATGATTAAAGGGGCAATATACCAGGAGGTTACAACCATATTAAATATTTATGCACGCAATGACGCGGCTGCAAGATACATAAAACAAACTCTAACAAAAATGAAAAGTGAGGTAGACTGCTCAACAATTATAGGAGACTTCAACACACCACTTTCGGTGAAGGACAGGGCATCCAGAAAGAAGCTCAGTAAAGACACAAAAGATCTAAATGCCACAATCAACCAGCTTGACCTCGTAGACATATACAGAACACTTTACCCAACAAGCAAGTATACTTTCTTTTCTAGTGCACATGGAACATTCTCTAGAATAGACCACATATTAGGTCATAAAGCAAGCCTTAACAGAATCCAAAACATCGTAATATTACAAAGCATCTTCTCTGACCATAAGGCCATAAAAGTAGAAATCAATAATAGAAAAAGCAGGGAAAAGAAATCAAACACTGGAAAACTGAACAATACATCATTCAAAAAACACTGGGTTATAGAAGACATTAAGGATGGAACAAACAAATTCATAGAATCCAATGACAATGAAAACACTTCCCATCAGAACCTTTGGGACAGAGTCAAAGCAGTGCTTGGAGGTCAATTTATATCAATAAACACACACATACAATAAGAAGAAAGAGCCCAAATCAAAGAACTATCCCTACAACTTAAACAAATACAAAGAGAGCAACAAAAGAAACCTTCAGGCACAAGAAGAAAGCAAAGAATAAATATTAGAGCAGAATTAAATGAAATAGAGAAAAGAAAAACAATTGAAAGTTAACAGACCAAAAGCTCATTGTTTGGTGAAAAAATTAACAGAATCGATGAACCATTGGCCAGGCTGACAAAAGAAAAACAGGAGAGAAAGCAAATAACCCAAACAAGAAAGGAGATGTGCAATATCACAACAGATCCAAATTAAAAGAATCATATCAGACTACTAGGAAAAATTGTACTCTAAGGAATTTGAAAATCGAGAAGACATGGATGAATTCCTAGAAACACACTACCTGCCTAAACTAACACAGACAGAGCCAGAACAACTAAACAGACCCATAACAAAAGAAGAGATTGAAAAGGTAGTCAAAAAACTCCCAACAAAAAAAGTCCTGGCCCTGACACCTTCACTGCAGAGTTCTACCAAACTTTCAGAGAAGAGTTAGCACCACTACTACTAAAGGTATTTCAGAGCGTAGAAAAGGACGGAATACTCCCAAACTCATTCTATGAAGCCAGCATATCCCTGACACCAAAACCAGGTAAAGACATCATGAAAAAAGAAAATTACAGACCTATATCCCTCATGAACTTAGATGCAAAAATCCTCCACAAAATTCTACCCAATACAATTCAACAAGATATCAAAAAAATAATTCACCGTGACCAAGTGGGATTCGTACCAGGTATGCAGGGATGGTTCCATGTTAGAAAAACACTTAATGTAATCCATCAGACAAATAAAAGAAAAGAATCACATGATTTTATCACTTGACGTACAAAACGCATTTGATGAAGTTCAACACCCATTCATGATAAAAACTCTCAGCAAAATAGGAATAGAAGAAAAATTCCTCAACATAATAACGGGCATTTATACAAAGTCAACAGCCAACATCATCCTAAATGGAGAGAGTCTGAAAGCATTCCACTTGAGAACGGGAACCAGACAAGGATGCCCTTTATCACCACTCTTATTCAGCATTGTGCTGGGGGCCCTAGCCAGAGCAATTGTGTTAGATAAAGAAACAAAGGGCATCCAGATTGGTAAGGAAGAAGTAAAAGCATCTCTGTTTGCAGATGACATGATCTTATACACAGAAAACCCTGAAGAATCCTCGAGAAAGCTGTTGAAACTAATAGAGTATAAGGATACAAGGTAAACATACAAAAATCAGTTGGATACCTCTATGCCAACAAAAAGGACATCGAGGAGGAAATCACCAAATCAATACCATTTACAGTAGCCCTCAGAAAGATAAAATACATCGAAATAAACCTTAGCAGAGACATAAAAGACCTATACAAAGAAAACTACAGGAGACTACTAAAAGAAACTAAAAAAGAGACCTACACAAGTGGGAAAATATACCTTGCTCGTGGATAGGAAGACTTTACATTGTAAACACGTCTATTCTACCAATAGCCATGTATGGATACAATGCAACTCTGATCCAAATTCTAATGACATTTTTTAATGAGATGGAGAAACAAATCACCAACATCATATGGATGGGAATGAGGCCCCGGAGAAGTAAAGCATTACTGAAAAAGAAGAACAAAGTGGGAGGCCTCACTCTACCTGATTTTAGATCCAATTATACCACCACGGTAGTCAAAACAGCCTGGTACTGGTACAACAACACATACGTAGACCAATGGAACAGAATTGAGAATCCAGACATAAATCCATCCACATATGAGCAGCTGATATTTGACAAAGGCCCAAAATCAGTACAATGGGGGAAAAGACAGTCTTTTTAACAAATGATGCTGCCATAACTGGATATCCATCTGCAAAAAAATGAAACAAGACCCATATCTCACACCATTCACAAAAACCAACTGAAAATGCATCCAAGGCCTAAATATAAAATCTAAAATGATAAAGATCACAAAAGAAAAAATAGAGACAATGCTAGAAACCCTAATACATGGCATAAACATTATATGAAACATTACTAACAATCCGGAAGGGGAAGTAGATACCTGGGAGATCCTAAAAATCAAACACCTATGATCATCCAAAGACATCATTAAAGGGGTAAAAAGATTACATACAGACTAGGAAAGGTTTTTAGCTATGACATTCCCGATCCACACCTGATCTCTAAAATCTACATGATAGTGCAAAAACTCAACTACGAAAAAACAAATAACCCAATTTTAAAACGGGCAAAAGATATGAACAGACACTACACTGAAGAAGACGTTCAGGTAGCTAACAGAAACATGAGGAAATCCTCATGATCATTAGCCATTAGAGAAATGTAAATCAAAACTACAATGAGATTCCATCTCACTCCAACAAGGCTGGCTTTAATCCAAAAAGCAGAAACTAATAAATATTGGAGAGGTTGTGGAGAGAATGGAACACTTATAGACTGTTGGTGGGAATCTCAAATGGTACAACCACTTTGGAAATCCATTTGGCGTTTCCTATAAAAACTAGAAATACAAGTACCATAAGATCCAGCAATCCCACTCCTTGGAATATATCCTACAGAAATAAGAGCCTTCACACAAACAGATATATGCACAACCATATTCATTGCAGCACTGTGTATAAGAGCAAAAATAGAAGCAAAGTGTCCATCAACAGATGAATGGATAAATGAATTGTGGTATATTCACTCACTGGAATACTACACATCAATAAAGAACAGTGATGAATCTGTGAAACATTTCATAACATGGAGGTATCTGGAAGACATTATGCTGAGTGAAATGAGTCAGTTGCAAAAGGACAAATATTGTATAAGACCACTGTTATAAGAAGTTAAGAAATAGTTTAAACAGAGAAGAAAATATTCTTTGATGGTTACGAGAGAGGAGAGGGAGGGAGAGAGGGAGACAGAGGGGTTTTCACTAATTAGATAATTAGATAAGTATTATTTTAGGTGAAGGGAAAGACAACACACAATATAGGAGAGGTCAGCACAACTGGACTGAACCAAAAGCAAAAACCTTTCCTGAATAAAATGAACGCTTCCAAGGCTAGCGTAAAAGGGGTAGCGGTTTGGCGACCATGGTTTCAGGGGATATCTAAGTCAATTGGCATAATAAAATCTATAAAGAAAACATTCTGCATCCCACTTTACGGAGTGGTGTCTGGGGTCTTACATGCTAGCACGCGGCCATCTAAGATGCATCAAAGTGGTCTCAGCCCGCCTGAAACGAAGGAGAAAGAAGAACACCAAAGACACAAGGGTAATTATGAGCCCAAGAGACAGAAAGGGCCACATAAACCAGAGACTACATCAGCCTGTCCTGACGTCTGTGTCAGTTTGTCATACTGCGGGGGCTTGTGTGTTGCTGGAAACTAAGCTACAGATATTCAGCTACCAGCAGGGTCACCCATGGAGGACAGGTTTCAGCTGAGCTTCCAGACTAAGACAGACTAGGAAAAACGACCTGGCAGTCTACTTCTGAAAAGCACTAGCCAGTGAAAACCTTATGAATAACAGCGGAACATTGTCTGATATAGCGCTGGAACATGAGCCCACCAGGTTGGAAGGCACTCAGAAGATGACTGGGGAAGAGCTGCCTCCTCAAAGTGGAGTCG
Organism: Loxodonta africana; assembly: GCF_030014295.1. Classification (NCBI taxonomy): domain Eukaryota; kingdom Metazoa; phylum Chordata; class Mammalia; order Proboscidea; family Elephantidae; genus Loxodonta; species Loxodonta africana. The sequence goes on from NC_087344.1 coordinate 4,151,152, forward strand.
ACCTTAATGACGTGGATGGAGTAAAGCTTTCGGGACCTTCATTTGCTGATGTGGCACGACTCAAAAAGTGAAGAAACAGCTGCAAACATCCATTAATAATTGGAACCTGGAATGTAAGAATTATGAATCTAGGAAAATTGGAAATCATCAAAAATGAAATGGAATGCATAAGCACCGATATCCTAGCATTAGTGAGCTGAAATGGACTGGTATTGGCCATTTTGAATTGGACAATCATATAGTCTACTATGCTGGGAATGACAACTTGAAGAGGAATGGTGATGCAGTCATCATCAAAAAGACCCTTTCAAGGTCTATCCTGAAGTACAACGCTGCCAGTGATAGGATCATATCCATACACCTACAAGGAAGACCAGTTAATACGACTATTATTCAAATTTACGCTCCAACCACTAGGGCCAAAGATGAAGAAATAGAAGATTTTTATCAGCTGCTGCAGTCAGAAATTGATTAAACATGCAATCAAGATGCATGGATAATTCCTGGCAATTGGAATGAGAAAGTTGGAAACAAAGAAGAAGGATCAGTAGATGGAAACTATGGCCCTGGTAATAGAAAAAATGCCGGAGATCGAATGATAGAATTTTGCAAGACCAACGACTTCTTCATTACAAATACTTTCTTTCAGCAACATAAACGGCGACTATACACATGGACCTCGCCAGATGGAACACACAGAAATCAAATTGACTACATCTCTGGAAAGAGAAGATGGAAAAGCTCAATATCATCAGTCAGAACAAGGCCAGAGGCTAACTGTGGAACAGACCATCAGTTGCTCCTATGCAAGCTCAAGCTGAAACTGAAGACAATCAGAGCAAGTCCATGAGAGCCAAAATATGACCTCGAATATATCCCACATGAATTTAGAGACCACCTCAAGAATAGATTTGACACATTGAACACTAGTGATTGAAGACCAGACGAGTTGTGGAATGACATCAAGGACATCAACCATGAAGAAAGCAAGAGGTCACTGAAAAGACAGGAAAGAAAGAAAACACCATGGTGGATGTCAGAGGAGACTCTGAAACTTGCTCTTGAGCATCGAGCAGCTAAAAGCAAAAGGAAGAATTGATGAAGTAAAAGAACTGAAGAGAAGATTTCAAAGAGTCTCTCAAGAAGACAAAGTATTATAATGACATGTGCAAAGAGCTGGAGACGGAAAACCAAAAGGGAAGAACACGCTTGGCGTTTCTCAAGCTGAAAGAACTGAAGAAAAAATTCAAGCCTCTGGTTGCAATAGTGAAGGATTCCATGGGGAAAATGTTAAACAATGCAGGAAGCATCAAAAGAAGATGGAAGGAATACACAGAGTCATTATACCAAAAAGAATTAGGCAATATTCAACCATTTCAAGAGGTGGCATTAGATCAGGAACCGATGGTACTGAAGGAAGAAGTCCAAGCTGCTCTGAAGGCATTGGTGAAAAACAAGGCTCCAGGAATTGATGGAATATCAATTGAGATGTTTCACCAAACAGATGCAGCGCTGGGAGTGCTCACGTCTATGCCAAGAAATATGAAAGACAGTTTCCTGGCCAACTGATTGGAAGAGATCCATAATTATGCCTATTCCAAAGAAAGGTGATCCAACCGAATGTGGAGATTATAGAACATATCACTAATATCACAACCAAGCAAAATTTTGCTGAAGATCATTCAAAAATGGCTGCAGCAGTATATCGACAGGGAACTGCCAGAAATTCAGGCCAGTTTCAGAAGAGGACGTGGAACCAGGGATATCATTGCTGATGTCAGATGGATCCTGGCTGAAAGCAGAGAATACCAGAAGGATGTTTACCTGTGTTTTATTGATTATGCAAAGGCATTTAACTGTGTGGATCATAACAAACTATGGATAGCACTGCGAAGAATGGGAATTCCAGGACAATTCATTGAGCTCATGAGGAACCTTTACATGGATCAAGAGGCAGTTGTTCGGACAGAAGAAGGGGGTACTGATTGTTTTAAAGACAGGAAAGGTGTGCGTCAGGGTTGTATTCTTTAACCATACCTATTTAATCTGTATGCTGCAAAAATAATACGAGAAGCTGGAGTATAAGAAGAAAAACCGGGCTTCGGGATTGAAGGAAGACTCATTAACAACCTGTGTTATGCAGATAACGCAGCCTTGCTTGCTGAAAGTGAAGAGGACTTGAGCACTTACTAATGAAGATCAAAGACCACAGCCTTCAGTATGGATTACACCTCAACATAAAGAAAACAAAAATCCTCACAACTGGACCAATGAGCAACATCATGATAAACGGAGAAAAGATTGAAGTTGTCAAGGATTCCATTTTACTTGGATCCACAATCAACAGCCATGGAAGCAGCAGTCAAGAAATCAAAAGACACGTTGCATTGGGTAAATCTGCTGCAAAGGACCTCTTTAAAGTGTTGAAGAGCAAAGATGTCACCCTGAAGACTAAGGTGCGCCTGACCCAAGCCATGCTATTTTCAATCGCATCATAAGCATGTGAAAGCTTGACAATGAATAAGGAAGACCGAAGAAGAGTTGACGCCTTTGAATTGTGATGTTGGCGAAGAATTTGAATATACCGTGGACTGCCAAAAGAACGAACAAATCTGTCTTAGAGGAAGTACAGCCAGAATGCTCCTTAGAAGCAAGAATGGCGAGACTCCATCTTACATACTTTGGACATGTTGTCAGGATGGATCAGTCCCTGGAGAAGGACATCATGCTTGGCAAAGTACAGGGTGAGTGGAAAAGAGGAAAACCCTCAACGAGGTGGATTCATACAGTGGCTGCAGCAACGAGCTCAAGCATAACTATGATTGTAAGGATGGCACAGGACCAGGCAGTGTTTCGTTCTGTTGTGCCTAGGGACACTATGAGTCAGAACCGACTCGACGGCACCTAGAAACAACAACAACACATCAGCCTGAGACCAGAAGAACTAAATGGTGCCCAGCTATAACCGATGACCACCCTGACAGGGAACACAAGAGAAAAGCCCTGAGGGAGCAGAGGAGCAGTGGGATGCAGACCCTAAATTCTCCTAAAAAGACCAGACTTAGTGGTGTGAGTGAGACTAGAAGGACTGCGGAGGTCATGGTCCCTAGACCTTCTGTCAGCCCAAGACAGGAACCATTCCCATAGCCAAGTGTTCAGACGGGGATGGCCTGGACGATGGGATGGAAGGTGATACTGGTGAAGAATGAGCTTCTTGGATCAAGTAGACACATAAAATTATGTTGGCATCTTCCATCTGGAGGGGAGATGAGAGGGCAGAGGGGACCAGAAGCTGACTGAATGAACTCGAAAATGGAGAGTGGAGGGAAGGAGTATGTTGCCTCATTGTGGGGAGAGCAATTAGGAATATATAGCAAGGTGTATATGAATTTTTGGATGACAGGCTGACTTGATTGGTAAACTTTCACTTAAAGCACAATAAAAATTAATTAAAAAAGAATAAAGACACTTGTGTTTACCATTGCAGAATGTAAAAAGAAGAAGAAGAACCGGAGCATATGATCTTAATATTCTGCTTAGTTTAAAAAAAAAAAAAAGGGAAGGTGACCTGAGCTTAGGGTCGGAGAAGTTAGAAAAGCAACCTCTGGCATTTGAATGTCCAGTCCATGGCTCTGAAAAGGGGGCCTTGGCTCCCTGGATTGGGAAGCCCACCTTGGTTTGGTTCCCATTCAGACACCCCCTGGGCGTTCTTCAGCCTCCACAAAGTGCGCTGGGGCCTCAGGAAAGGCTTCTTGGTTAATTGGCAGACTGCTTTGGGTTCGCTATTTTCCTTCATTTTCCTCTGTGTGTTTTAAGTCAGTTTAAGATTTGGACCATATATTGATGGAATTGTCACAGGTTGAGTTAGCTGGCTCCGACTTTAAATGTTCACCATGTTAGGTGAAGTATTTGCTGGGTATATTTTTACAGCCAGACCTTGGGATGTATTATTTGGAAATGACCATGCTGAAGTTGGTCTGACTGGCTCCCGGCCTGGTATCCCAGAGCTCACCCTAAGCCCCTGTGCACTTGGAGAGCGTGAGTGTGTCTCAGCCAGCGCTGCTTCCCTCCGAGTCCTAGCCCAGTGCTGAGAGGTAGGAGGGACTTGATAGGCATCGGTGTAATTACTATGCAGTGGTTCCATGCTAGAAGAGTCCCTGCTGGTGCAAATGGTTAAACCAAGACTACTAACAGAAAGATTAGTGCCTCAAACCCACCCAGAGGCACCTCAGAAGACAGGCTTGGCGATCTGCTTCTGAAAGATCACAGCCTTGAAAACCCTAAGGATCGCGGTTCTGCTCTGCACATGGGGACCCCATGACGTGGAATTGACTTGATGGCAACTGGTAACTAGATCCACCTGAAAATCATTGTAGAAGAATCCTCAGCCTAATTAACCCTACTTCTACCTGCACTTTCCCAAGACACTGGTTATGGAGAGAAATCGTGAGCTCATGTTCTACTTATGGGAGAGAGTCCTAAGTCGATGCCAAAACCTAGTCTCACCATTGCATTTTTTCTTTGTCTTCTCCCCCAGTAAACGAACATGGTGACCACCTAAGCACATAGTGTGGGAGAGAAGTGTCTCCACTCCAGAAACCCCACAGGAACTTGGCCCAGCGCACCACCCACAGGGTCCTACTGCGCTGGAGTGACAAGTCTGTGAGACGTCAGGGGATCCATGGCCCAGGGAATGGTCAGCAGATGGGACATGTAAAGACCACACAGCTTGCTGTTGCCTGCTGACCGTGAAGAACTGCATAGACTATACCTAAGATGCTTTCTATACCATCGCCAGGTACGTGTTTTTCAACGAGGAAGTAGGATTTTCTTATTGGCTCTTGCATTATTTCATTTTGCATGTAGGCAATGATTATATATAACCACCATAGGTAACCTGCTTATTTTTGGAAAAAATCCATCCATGCAAAATGGTGAATAAGGTGTAGATTCTTCTCATTTTCTACAGATTATACTCATAACCCATGCCATCGCAAGTTTACATTGGTTTCCTATGAAGATCAGTGTCATAGCTCTGCATATACTTTATAGGGAGCTAGCTTCTTTAAAGATATTTTCAGTGTTTTCTAGTGAAATGAGCAAAGCAAACTTGTTTACAAAGGCCTTATATCGTCTACATATATTGTCTTTAAAATATTTGTGATTTAGTTTATTGCCTGGAAAAGGAAATTCTATAATTTACTCCGTAAATACTACTGTAAACAATAGTTTTGCTGAGAGAAATAAAATATTTTGTTCTCAATTGTGGTAGTATATTGATTCCAATGGTTTCTGGTCTTTTTTTTTTAAGTTATTTTTTTTTGTTTTCAGTGAAGGTTTATACATCAGTGTAGGTTCCCATTCAACAATTTCTACACAAATGTTCAGTGACATTGATTACATTCTTCACAATGCGTGAACATTCTCATTATTTCTGTTCTGGTTCTGTTTCCATTAACCTAGTTTCCCTGCCCCCTTATGTTCTTATCTTTTTGACTCTTGTACTTCATCATTTCTTCGTTTCGCTTTAGCTACTCCACGTTCAAAAGAATTTAGAGAGTCTCTTCTGACCATCCATTTTAGTCTTTTCTCGCTTTGCAGTCTTTTCAATGACCTCTTCCTTTCTTCATGGAAGATGTCCTTGACGTGATTCCACAGCTCTCTGGACTTTGATCATCAGTGTTCGATGCATCAAATCTATTCCTGGGATGGTCTCTAACTTCAGGTAGGATATACTCAAGGTCCTATTTTGGCTCTCGTGGATTTGTTCTACTTTTCTTCAACTTCAACTTCAACTTGCATATAAGCAATTTGTGGTCTGTTCCGCAGTCTGTCCTTGGCCTTATTCTGATTGATAATATTGAGCTTTTCTATGGTCTCTTTCTACTGACGTAGTTGATTTGATTCCTGTGTATTCCACCTGGTGAGGTCCATGTGTATAATCGCCGTTTATGTTGTTGACAAAAGCTATTTACAATGAAGAAGTCGTTGGCCTTTCCAAATTCTATTATAAGATCGACAGCATTGTTTCTGTGACCAAGGCCACATATTCCAATTACTTTTCCTTCTTTTTTGTTTCCATGTTTCACTTTCGAATCACCAGTAATTATCGATGCCTCTCGATCGCATGTTTGATCCATTTCAGATTGCAGAAGTTGGTCAAAACCTTCAATTTCTTCATCTTTGGCTTTAGTGGTTGGTGAGTAGATTTGAGTAACAGTCGTATTAACTGTTCTTCCTTGTAGCCATATGGATATCATTCTATCACTGACAGCGTGGTACTTCAGGGTGGATCTTGAAATGTTCTTTTTGAGGATGAACGCATCGCCATTCCTCTTCACTTTGTCATTCCCGGTATAGTAGACCATATGATTGTCCCATTCAAAATGCCAATACCAGTCCATCTCAGCTCACTAATTCATAGGATGTCTATGTTTATGCCTTCCATTTCTTTTTTTTTTTTTTTTAACACTTTCCAGTTTTCCTAGATTTGCACTTTGGACATTCCACACAGTGATTATTAACGGATGTCTGCAGCTGGAAGCTTGACTACATGCATGTCATTTGGGTTAACTCTACTTTGAGGAGGCAGCTCTTACTCAGCCTTCGTTGGAGTGCCTTCCAACCTGAGGCACTATATCAGGCAATGTTCCATTCCTATTCATAAGGTTATCACTGGCTGATTTTTCAGAGTGAGACTGTTAAGTCCTTCTTCCTAGTCTGTCTTAGTCTGGAAGCGCCACTGAAACCTGTCCACCATGAATGACCCTGCCGGCATATGAAGTGCTGGTGGCTCAGGTCCCCGTATCACAGCCACACACAATCCACCACAGTATGACAAACTGACAGATCCATGGGGGAGCCGCCTGGACTACAACCCAGCACAGAGCTGGGTTGTGGTGGTGTGAACTTGGGAAAGTCACTTCCCCTCTTGATCTCGTTTCTCGGTTGGCACCAGGACGGCCTTGGAATTAAATCAACATCAGATATCACTAACCTCTGCATAAAACCCTCCAGTAAATACCATTATATTTAGAAGCCAACCCAGGGCCTCATCTCAGACTAGGGGTGTGCAGCCCGTACAATGGCCCCCAACGATGCTGCCTCCTGGCCTCCACATCCTGCGTGACCCCCTCACTGAGTGTGGACTGGGGTCAGGGACCCGCTTCTAAAGAACTGGAGAGGACAATTAGCTCTCTGTTTCTTGCTCTCTTTCCTCCAGCTCTCAGTCATGTCTCTGCCCCTGGGAAGCAGCTGCAATGTATGACCTGTCCTATGAGGCCCACATGACAAAGACCCAAGTTACGGCTGTGATCAACAGACAGAGAAGGACTAGGCCCCCAGTCCAACAGCTCACAAGGTCCTGCTCATAACACAGAGTTCGCAGGGAGCGGATCCGCCCCAGTCCAGCCTCACTTGAGACCACCGCCCCAGGCTCCTGAGAGAACTTGAGGCAGAGTCACCAGCTAAGCCGTGCCACCTTCCTGCCCCACAGAGACTGTGAGGTTATCAGTTCGTCCTGTTGTGAGTTGTCAGATTTGCGGTGATGTTGTCACAAAGGAGAAGACAGCTCCTCCAGCCCACCAGGTCCTGAGACCTGGACCTGCCCCCCTCCTCTCTCCCTCCTCTCCTTTCCAGCTCCCTCCAGCCACACTGGTAGCTTTCTGACCTCTCTCTGGGCAAACTCACACCTGCTTCCCAGTCTCTGCACCAGCTCTGCCTTCTCCCTCAGACACTGCACCCAGACTCGTGCAGGGCTGGCCCCACCTGTCATTTTGGCCACGAATAAATGTCACCTCCATGAGGCTTCTGGACCCCTCCTCAGTGGCCCCAGCCCTCTCTCGCTGGCTGCACCCTACTTTAGTTTCTCTATGGAATATGATCTTTTCTTTCCCATGTATTTGTCTTCAAGCCCTTGTCCCTCTCCCCTCTACTGTGAGATCCTGGGGCAGGGACCTCATGGGTCGTGTTCAGCTCCCACCCAGGACCTAACACAGACCAGGCCCAGGGCAAGAGCTTGAGGCACCATTGCTGAAAGAATAAATGAGAGGATCTGATTCACTTCCTGCCTCGGACAAGCTCTGACTGTGGGCATGGATGGTAATATTAGGAGGTGCAACTCCTAGACAGGGTGACACCCTGAATGACCTTGAGGTGACTGTCTCCTAGTCCAGTGGCTCCAGCAAAGCCCTGGGGCCACCACTGATGGGGGAGTCTTCTGCCCTCTGGTGGCCAGCGCTAGCACTGCACCTGCAGGCAAGAAACCTCATATCCCACACCTGTGTTCAGGTGTCCTCACGTCAGCAGCTCTCCTGGGCCCCGAGAGTGATGGAACAGGACCTGGAGGTCCGCAGGTGATGTGGGGGACCTCAGGAGACTCCCGTGCCCCCTTTTTGCCTCCATGGGCCCTGGGTGCCCCGCTCACTCACCAGGCATCCTCCCCACACTTGGCAAAGCCCTCACTTCTTCAGGGGGACCCCCAGACACCACCAACTACTGGTCCTGACCCTGGGCCTGGTCTCATGATCCATGGCTCTGACTTGCCCTTCCCGACCCCAAGTTCCCAGTCCCCACACTCCAATGCTCTTGCTGCTGGAATATTCTGTTCCTAGAAGGAAAAATCATTTTCCCAGGACCTCAGAGCACAGTGGGTCATCGACACAGAACCAAGGTGAGCGATACTTCTCTGAGCCTTGGAACACTGGGGTCACCCGCTCCAAACACCCCAATGGGCAGAGGAGGAAACTGAGGCTGGGTGGGGCAGGGCCAAGAGCTGGGTCTGGGCTCCTATGGGGTGCAATTCCCCCACTCCCATAGGCTCTTGCCTGTTCTCCGAGCTTGGGGCCAATGCCCCTCCTCCAGGGAGTTGTCCTTGATTCCACTCCCATCCGCACCTCCAGTGAGTCAGGTCTCCCCTTCTCTGGGCATCAACTGTCCCCAGGATTCTAGGAGGAGGGGTCCTACCCAGGGGAGGTTCCGATTCCTCCCCATCCCCTCGAACAGCACCAAAGCTGAGCACCTTCCTTCTCTTGTAGAAGTTGATCACCCTCCTTGGGGGCCTGGCCCCACGTTCCTCAGAGAAGGTCCCCTGAGCCATGACCAGGCCCCACTCCTCCCATGCTGCACTACTGCAAGGTCCCACCGGGCCGTAGAGCACATGTGCACAACTGGACTTGAATAGAGGTCGGGATCTGGGTGCCAGGGCAGGGGGATATGGGGCAGAGACTCAGGAAGCTTGTAGACCAACCCTCCCTGCCGTCCCAGGAAGGGACTGAGGTGTAAGGAAGGAAGGCCCTGAAGGCCACTCACGTGGTCCCTGACATTTACTCCTCACTAGACAAACATGTCCAAATTGTACACATGGTGTTCTCCCTCTCTCATTCCTGTCTCCTTCTCTCTCTGTCCCTCTACTCTCTTTCTCTCCTTCTCTCTCTCATCTGACTGAGCACAAATGCAAACACACACACACTTCCCATCCATCATCCACCTGCCAAGCCCAAACCACTGCATCATCCTTAACATCTCCTTTTCCATCGTCCCTAACGCTCACAGCACTACCCATCCTGGCTTTGTCTCTACAGTGGATCCCAGACCGATCCCTTTTCCCCATCTCCACTCTCCACTCTTCTCCTGGTCACCATCTACCCCCTGGACCACGGAGCACAGCAGTCTCTGAGCTGTCCCTCGGAATGGTTCTCTACCTAAAAAAAAAAAAAAAAAACCTGTTGCTGTGGAGTCGATTCCAACCCCTAGCGACCGTATAGGAAAGAGGAGAACTGCCCCATAGAGTTTCCCTGGAACGGCTAGCGGGCTTGAACTGCCGACCTTTTGGTTAGAACCTGTAGCTCTTAATCACTACTAGGGCTCTGTTGCTGGGCTCTGGACTATTCCACCTTTAACCTTCTATAATCCATTCTTCAAACAGTAGCTGGAATCAGCTTTTTAAACTGAAATCAAATCAAGACACGCTTCCATCTAAAACAGTCCAGGGGCTTCAGTTGCACCCTGACTACAGTCAGCAGAGAGAAGTTCCTCTCTAACCTACAGCTGGGTCTCTGTGTGTCCCAGGAAAGTCTTTCTGTTCTCTGGGTCTTGTTTTACCTTCTGTGAAATGAACCAGGCTGCAGGGCTGTTGTGTGGGGGTGGGATGAGGTCAAGTATCTTCCACCCACTTCACATGCTTTTCCTGGCTGCATAGATCGAAGCCACATCCAAGAATCTGAGACTTGTGTTGCCCTGTCTTGCCTGTGAAGAAGGCAGTGAATACATTTCTGTACACGGTTTCCTCTGCAGCTTCACCCTCAAATCATTTTTCTTTTATGACTCCAGCCCAAGGGGCCACTCCATCGGTGCTGATTAGTTAGTGTCCTGAAACCAGGTGTGTGTGTGTGTGTTTCTGTGTGTGTGTGTGCAAGAATCCTTGAATCCTTAAGAGAGGCTTCTAAAATCATGTTTAAAGGTAGAAAAACTGTTAAAATCCTGCATGGAGAGGGCATGAACATAAACACGTCTTTGAAAACAGAGAGATTTGTGAACACGTTCTGGTCACTAATGGTGATGGTTCCGTCTCACTGGCTAACATCCAAGGTAAAAGAACTCTTGCCACAACGTGGATGATGAATAACACTGGATACAAATCCATATTTCAAAAGTCTTCTGTTTAGCAGGCTTCTCGTACATTTCAGCCGGGACTCCTCAGGGGTGTGCTCTTTTACTTTGTCACCTGAGGGACAAAAGCCTATAGAAGGACCAGGAGCAGCCTAGCGCTGCCATTTTCTTTGTGTTCACTGGAGCCGGGATGGTCTGGAGTGTCTGCCCTGTGTAGTTTCCTGCAAGAATGTCTCACCCTTCTTTCTAGGTGAACTAGAGAGAGGGATCTGTCCGTCTGCAGAGCTAGGCCCCCAGGAACCACCCAGCAAGCAGTGCCCAGGGCAGACTCCACAGGCTTGGGGAGGAGTCCCTGCTGACCCTTTTGAGAGTAGGGCCCCCCTGTGCCCTCTGGGCTCCTCAGTAGCACCACACGTGACACGTGATCATCAAATATGACGGAGGGAGGAATCACATTGACACATTTTATAGATGTTCTAATAGATTCTTCCTTCACCTCAGTGGACTGTCTTGGCGTCCAGGTGCAGACCCCACTGTGGAGACCCCTCATCCACCTCCAACCAGGGTATGGCTGCTTTTCCTTCCTCCTGCCCATGGGAAGCTCCTCTCCTAAGTTTGCCTCCCTCCCTGCCCGAGCCACACAAGGCCTCTCCTTGCCCTTCTCCTGGGAACTATCATCTACCTCCCTGAGTGGGAGATGGGATGGACTGACTAGGAAAAGACACATCCCTTAGTCTGCAGAGGGCCTGAAGGAATGTGTGTTAATGGTCTTGTCCCTCGCACGCAAGGCCCCATGTCTTGGTTGGATTACCAGTTTCCAAGCCAGCCAATCGACAACCTCTTACTGTGGACACTACGGTCCACTCATTCTCCAGGCCCCACAAAGACCTGGAACAGCTTTTCCCCTTTCACATGGGAGAGCAGAATGGGCTTTAAAGAAGAAGACCACATAAAGTCACCTGGGGCCTCATCATACCCATGTGCCAGGTAGCAACACTCTCCTGGTTCTACCTAGGAGCCCTACAAGCCCAAGTCCCAGAACCAGCTCCTCACCCATCAGCTGTCTGACCTTGGCACCTCACTGAAGCTCACCTTCTCAGCCTCTTTATCTGCAAAATGGGAATGAAAACCTATACTGGGGTTGTCTGGACTGTTGTGCAGGGTTTTTCAGAAGCACCTGGTAAAGGGCTACTTGTCAAATTGGAGAGGGTCCCACATATTTACTCACAGGGCTGTTCAGGTAAAATGAGAGAGGTGTTGTTAAATGGCATCCGGTGGGTCCGACTCATACAGAACCCACATAGAGCAGAACAGAACTCTACTCCGTCCTCAGTGTCCTCACAATCCTTGTTATGATTCAGCCCATTGTTGCAGCCACTGTGACAATCCATCTCACTGAGAGTTTTCTTCTTTTTGCTGACCCTCTATCAAGCATGATGTTCTTCTCCAGGGACTGGTCCCTCTAAATAACATGTCCAAAGTATGTTAGACAAAGTTTTGACACCCTCAACTTCTTTACCAGATCATCTACAGTGAAAACAAATTATTTATTTTATTTATTTATTTATTTTTTTACGGTATCAAAGACTCAGCTTCTAGGTATGGCTCACATCTGTCTATCAACTCCACAGCATCGTCCTACAGAATCAAAGCCTCTTTTCAAATATACAATCCCTGAAAGAAGAAGATGACCTTGTAATTAGCTAAGAACAGGCTCACTTGTGCTTACTTACTAATCTATAATGAACAATCCCACAAGGGAACTCGTTCACTACAGATGACCTGGTAAGCAAGGTAAGCATCGTGCTTCCCTAGCCTACAGGATAATCCACCCCTCGTTAAAGCTCTTAGCCTCGTATTACAGCTCTTTTAGGAGGTTCCCCCCCTCCCCAGGATCCCAAGGTCCAAACTGCTGCAGTGCAGGCTTTTCTTGGTCCTAAGCTTCCCTCCTCCCCTCCTAAGCTTCTGTGAGGCTGTCCACTGATATAAGCAATCTCTGTCATTTTCAAGACATGGCCCTCCGAGCAGTAAAGTCAATCACCCAATTTTGTCGGTGAGCTGCAAGTGGGTCCATCATGTTGGGTGGTTTCCTCGCCACCTTTCCAATTACTGAGCTGACCAAAACCCAAAAGGTAAGTAAAGTGCACTCATCCTACAGAAGGCTTCAGCCCAACCCATCCCTTCTGGGCAGAATTACAAACCTAGGGTCAGAAAGGCCATATATAAGAGGAAACCCACTGGGCTGCCCCAGTCATCAGGAGATGAGCGTTTGGGTGTTTGCACTATTTGGCTGTCATGAGTAATGCTACTCTGAACAAGACAAGCCCACGTTTTGGCATGAAAGACTTCACGTATTTTATCATGTTACTCCAATGTGTATCTAGGGAAATTGAGCATGATCTCAATATTTATATGAGCCTTAAACCCCCCCCAAAAAAATTAAAATCAGTTTAAAATAAGCTTACAGACTAAATTTATTAATGTATTCAACATGCGCTCATTGACACGGACCCTGTGGTCATTGTCCTGGGGACTACATGGACAAGACACAAACAGGCTCTGCCCTCTCCAGGCTGCATGGAGAGGGAGGGAGAGTGGGCAGCTGTGCCCACAGTGGCTCCAGTCACAGGGCAGGAGAGCTCCCAAAAAGGGCAGGCCTGAGCCAGAGACCTGATACCCCAGTCCAGTTCCTGGGCCACCAAGGACCCTCCACGTGACACCTGCCCAAAGGAACGATTCTGCGGAAGCCCTGATTAATCCCAGAGCTCTTGTTCACAAAGCAGCTGACTCCAAAGCTCCTGACCTCAGACCTAGCTGTCAGAGGGTCAGCCTACCTGCCACCCTGCCATCTACATGGACTGACAGGAGAGCCAGACAGGCTGTCTAGAACCCAGGCACTCTCGCCAACATGCACCGGTGAGGACAGGGCCCCCAGTGCTGTGTCAGGGAGACCCTCACACTGTCAGGTTCCTGCACCCACCAGCCCTCACTCCTTGCTCCTATATCCCTCCTGTCCCCTCAGGCCTACAGCCTGCTATAGATGAATGCTGGGCTTTGATCCCTGCCCCTGCTCATTCTGTGCTTTCTGTGCCTCTTTTTTCTACTTTCTGAAGCCCAGTTCCTGGACCTCAGTCTTCCTTTTCTGTAGGATGTGGTTGCCCCCCACCCTGCCCAACTCAGAAAATGGTGCAGGAAGATGAGACAGGGTTTAGAGACCAGCTTCTAGGGCCCTGGGGCCATTCCTGACTGTCTGGGCTAGGGGCTGGGAGGGTGGTCAGCTCACCAAGGAGTAACAAAAGTGGTGATGATGTTTGTAGTTCGTCTTTATGGCAAACCTAGATGAGTGTGTGCCTGCCCAGTGTCTCTGTGTCTCTGTGTCTCTGTGTCTCTGTGTCTCTGTGTCTCTGTGTCTCTGTGTCTCTGTGTCTCTGTGTCTCTGTGTCTCTGTGTCTCTGTGTCTCTGTGTCTCTGTGTCTCTGTGTCTCTGTGTCTCTGTGTCTCAGTGTCTCAGTGTCTCTGTGTCTCTGTGTCTCTGTGTCTCTGTGTCTCTGTGTCTCTGTGTCTCTGTGTCTCTGTGTCTCTGTGTGTGTGTACCAAGTCACTGATATTTTCTCTTCACTGTGGGGCTGAGGACACAGGCTCAGGGGCCTTGAGGAACGTGGCCCTGAATCTGTGCTTGTTCTTGATTCATTCCCTCTCCCGCTGTCCAGAGTACATCAGGGCTGGCTCCCACTGCCACCAAGGGATCCAGGACCTGTTCTGGTTCTGGAATTCTGAGCTCACAGGCCCCAACGAGTGTGATGTCTCAGGCTCGGCAGTCCTGCCTTCTAGAGAGACGTGACTTCTGTCTTAGCATGAGCCCCCTCACCCTCTCATTACATTGCCCCAGACAAAAGCTCACCCTCTTGACCCTTCGGTGATGCTCCCTCTAAGCCTGGTGCCCACTCCAAGTCCATCTCGGAGAGGGCACAGGTGGGTGGGCAGCGGCCACTGTGCGGCAGTGGGGAAATGTGGTCTCCAGGGATGCCAGGCAGGTTGGTGAACACAGGGCCTCCCCCATCCTCGGGCACATGTTCAGGGCCTGAGGACCTCAGACCAGGGCTGGGGGTGTGCTGCAGGGGTTCACCCCCCACCATGGACCCCTGACTCCTCCCATGGCCCTCTGTCACCTCCAGACTTTAAGGTCACCTCCTCCACCCTGTCCCTGTCCTGGCCTTGCAGAGCCCTAGCCTCAAGGGTCACCTAGGTGAGTGGTGGAGGGCAGGGACCAGGGGTCCCACCCACCTCCTCACTCTCCACACCTGGCCATCTCCTGGTTGCTTCCACCTTTTACTCCACCCCTGAGCTTCCTTGGGTTCCCAACATCTCCTGCCAGGCTGACTCTTGACCAGGTCTTCAGATCCCTTTTTTCCACTTAAACCCCTGCTGAGAAGTTTCAGTTCCACCCCAGATATACTGAATCAGAATGTACCAATTAACAAGACACCCAGGTGATTCTCATATAGAATAAATTTTGAGACCCACTGCCCTACTAGTGCTTTTCAGAATTGGTCCTTAACCAGCAGCATTAGGGTCACCTGGGAACTTGTTAGCAATGCAAATTCTCAGCGGGGGTTCCAACCAGAGCAAGCCAGGCAGAAGCTCTGCTCCTAACCCCTCTAATGTCCTAATCACCCACTTCTGGGGGTTCTTCTGCTGGTCCCCCTCCTCACTTCCCACAAAGGGCTGTTTCCAGTGTTTTACCTGCTGTGCACCCACACCTGGGCTGCCTCCTGACGCCTTTGACCTCCCCATTCTCCATACCTGGGCTACCTCCTGGGCCTTCCCATGTGTTCTTGGCCTCACCTGGGCCTTCTCCTGAGCCCTCCTACCTCATTCACAGAGGCTCTGCCTTCACCTGACCCGTCTCACCTCCTCTCTCTAACACAGGTGGGGACCCTCATGACCTGCCACACTCCTCAGCACCCACACCTGGGCTCTCCTGGCCACTACCTTCTCAGCCCACCCACCTCCTCATTCCTGAGCCCTGGGTATCCTCCAGGCCACTCCCATGTCCTCCCCATAAACCTGGGCTGAAACCTGGCCCCTCCCACATGCTCAATTCCCCTTCTTGAGCAGCATCTGGACCCTTCAGACTTTCTCTCTTCACATGCTTGGGCTTCTGACCCCACCCACATCCTCACTGACCCAAACTGGGCTGCTCCCTAAGCCTTCCCACCCCTCATTACCCACACTTTGTGATATCCTGGCCCCGCCCACAGGCTTAGTCTTCTCTACTGTGCCTTCTCCTCACCCAGCCCAACTCCTTTCCTGACCCTCCTTCTTCCTCAGTTCCTAACACTGGCCCCTGAATGCTCAAAATTGCCCAATTCTAGGCCTTCTCCAACACTCCCCACCATCTCACAGCCCGCACAGGAAAAACCTTCCCACGTCCTCACTTCCCAGGTGCCATCGCCTTCTCATGCCTCCCACCTTCTCACTCCCAACACCTTGACCACCTTTTCACCCCTCCAACCTCTTCATTACCCACACCTGGGCTACTACTGCACTCTCCAGCCTCTTCACTTCCTGTACCTAGGCTGCCTCCTGACACCAACCATCTCCTCTATCCAATACCTGGAGTCCTCCTTGTCAGCATACCTGCTTCCTTGTCAACTCTGCCCAATCTTCTGCCCATTCTCTCATTCCCCACACTGGGCTTCCTCCTTATCCCTCCCTCTAACTCATTATCCTCACCTGGGCAAACACATGCACCCTCCCACCTCATTAGGCCCTGCATCTGTGCCTTTTGAGCCCGCCTTCCTACACACTACCCACACCTGAGCCTCCTCTTGGGCTCTCCCACTTACCTCACACATTCTCCTCACTTCCCAGGACTGAGTACCTCCTGACCCACCCACCTTATTACTCAAAGCTGGGTGTGTTTCTCCTCCATCTCACTCTTCACAACTGTGCATCCACTTAACACCTGTGCCTCCCACCTCCTCATTTCTCACCCTTGAGGTTTATCATGGCATCTCCCTATTTCCATACCTGGGTTGCCTCCTAGTCCTACCCACCTCCTCACTGGCCACACCTGGGCTTCCTCCTGGCACCTCACACCTTCTCAGTCCTCACACCTGGCCTGCCTTCAGACCCCTCACACCTCCTCAGTCTCACACCTGGGATGCCTCCTGTCCCCTCATACGTCCCTGCTCCCCAAACCTGTGCTTCCTCCTAGCCCCTCACACCTCTTCTTTCCTCATACCTGTTCTGTCTCCTGGCCTTCATGCCTCCTCACTCCCCACACCTGGGCTGCCTCATGGGCCTTCCCAATTCCTACCTGACCACACCTGTGACTTCTACTGACACTTTCTGCCTCCTTCCTCTGCAGACATTTGCTGCCTCCTCAATGCTTCCACCTCAGCAACCACACCTGGACTTGAACTCACCCTTCCCACCTCCTCACTCCCTACACCTATGCCTTCTACTGACCCACTTCCAACCTCAGTCCTGACACTAGAACTCCTTCCACATTGACACACCTGTGCACTCACTGACCCCTCACACCTCATTACCACACCTGTGTCTTTTGTGGGCCATCCCTCCTCCTCCTCCACCCTCCTCACCCACCATTACTTTACCACCTCCTGACCCCTCCCACCTCATTACCACACCTGCTGCTCATCTACTGGCCCCTCCCATCCTCTCACATCCCATACTGGGTCTGACCTCTTCCACCTCCTCACTCACCACACCAGTGCTGACCTGGACCCCTCCTGACTCCTTGGTAGCCACATCTGGGAGTTCTCCAGACCTCTTCCAGCTCCTCAGCCCCCACAGCTTGTCTGCCTCTTCATCCCTCCCACCTCTCACCCCCTACAACTGGACTGTGTCCTCACCGTTCCCACCTCCTCTTTTCCCACCCCAGAGGTTTCTCCTGTAGACGGGCACTCATACAAATGCCTGTCCACGAAAGGCCCACAGCAGCTCTACTGCTCCCATCAGTCCATAGTGGAACCAACCCATATGTCCATCAACAGAGGACTGCTGAACAAAGTGTGGTCCATCCACACAATGGAATACCACTGAGCCTTAGAAAGAATGAGAAACTGACACGTGCTGTAATGGGAACGGACCTGAAACACATGAAGCTAAAAAGCAAGGTACAAAAGGCCACATGTTTCCATTTAGATAAAAAATTCAAGGCAGGGAAATCCATAGGCACTGAGAGCCAATCACTGACTGCCATGGGCACAGGGCAGGGTACAAGGAGGACTGCCTAACAGGTCCGGGGTTTCTGTTTGTGGTGATGACAGTGCTCTGAAGTAGGTACTGCTGATGGTTGAATAGGATTGTGGGGTACATAAAGCCACTATATCACACCCACTAAAACTAGAAAAACAAAACTTTATTTCATGAGAAATCTACCAGTTAAAATAGTAAAAACTGTAATGTATAATGTGAGCTGTAACAGTACAACAAATAAACCACACAAACACCCACGCAGCTGAAGGTAAGAAAGGATCTCCTTGTGAAGCTGAAGCTCCCTGGCTGGGGCTGACGAGCTGTTGTGGAGTAGGTGTGGCGACCTGCTTGCACTCTGGTACCGGGGCCAGAACAGTAGAAGGAGGACCCAGGGCTACAGTGAGCCCCAGTGTAGCTGCCGGAACAGGATCAATACGTGTAGGAGGTCCTACACTTGGTTCTGGGGGAGGCCCAGGATAAGGATTCCACTTTCCAGCAGACTCTTCCTCAGGAGCCTCAGCTAGAACTAGACATGGATGACCTAGAGCTGTATCAACGTCTGCTGGTTCTGAAGAAATAGAATCGACATCCACCGGTGGTCCGGGATTCAGTTCCGGAGGTGGCCCAGCAGAAGAATTCAGCTTTCCAATAGGCTCTTCATCTGGTGCATGGGACAGAGCTGTATGCGGAGGACCTGGGGCTACACGAGGCCCAGGTGCTGATGTAGGAGTAGGACCCACAACACCTGGTGGTCCGGGATCCAGGTCTACAGGTGGTTCAGGGTGAAAATCTGCTTTTGCAATACGACCTTCATCCAGGGCCTGGACCGGAGCTGGAGAAGGAGGATCTGTGGGTACACTGAGCTCCAATACTGCTGCAGGCTTAATATTCCAATCAGCTTTTGGTCCACGGCTGAGTTCAGGAGGTGGCCCAGGATAAGAATCCGAGTTTCCCACAGGCTCTTTGTCTGGAGCCTGGGCCACAGCTGGAGTCAGGGGACATGGGATGACATCTAGGTCTGCTGTTGCTGTCGGAATAGAACTGACATCACTTGGTGGTCTGGAAGCTTGTTCTGGATGGGACCCAGGATAACAATGGAGCTTTCCAGCAGGCCCTTCATCTGGTGCCTGGGCCAGAGCTGTAGATGGAGGACCTGGGGCTACATGGAGCCCAGGTGTGGCTGCGTGAACAGGCTCCATATCAGCGGGTGGCCCTGGCACCCGTTCTGGAGATGGCACGGGATAAGAGTCTGACATCCCAGCAGATTCTTCCTCTGGAGCCTGGGCCAGAGCTGAAGATGGAGGACATGGGGCTTCATCGAAGTTTGGTCTTTCTGAAGGAATGGGATCGACATCGGCTGGTGTTCTGGGATCGAGTTTTGTAGGTGGACTAGAATAAGGATCGAGCTTTCTCATAGGCCCTTCCTCTGGTTCCTGGGACAGAGTTGTATATGGAGCACCTGGGACTATATGAGGACCCGGTGGTGATGAAGGAGTAGGACCCACAACACTTAGTGGTCGAGACTCAAGTTCCGGAGGAGGTTCCGGAATAGCATCTGGCTTCCCGGTACGTTCTTCATGTGGTGCCTGGGCCAGAACCGGAGATGGAGGACATGGGGCTTCATCGAGGTTTGCTCTTTCTGAAGGAATGGGATGGACATCGGTCAGTGTTCTGGGATCGAGTTCTGTAGGTGGCCTAGAATAAGGATCGAGCTTTCTCATAGGCCCTTCCTCTGGTGCCTGGGACAGAGTTGTACATGTAGGACCTGGGGCTGCATGAGGACCCAGTGGTGATGAGGGAGTAGGCCCCACAACACCTAGTGGTCGAGACTCAAGTTCCAGAGGCAGTTCTGGATTAGTACCCGCCTTCACCATAGGCTCTTCATCTGGTGCCTGGGCCAGAACTGGAGATGGAGGACATGGCACTACATGGAGCCCTGGTGCTGGTACAGAAGTAGGACCCACAACACTTGGTGTCCCAGGATCCGCTTCTGGAGGTGGTTCAGGAACAGAACCTGACGTTCCAATGGGCTCTTCATCTAGCATCTGGAACAGAGCTGGCGATGGAAGACCTGTACATACGCAGAGCTTTGGTATTCTTGCAGGTACAGTACCACCATCAGCCTGTGGTCCACGACCAAATTCTGGAGGTGGCTCAGGAGAAGCAGCCAACTTCCCAGCAGGCTCTTCATCTGGACCCAGGGCCAGAATCGGATCTGGAGGCCCTTGTTCTACTTTGAACCTGGGTGTTGGTGCACAATCAGGTGATCCTTGAGGCAATTTTCTAGATGGCCCAGGATAAGAAGATGGCTTTCCAACAAGCTCTTCACCTGGTGGCTGAGCCAGAGTTGGAGATGGCGGACCTGTGGCTACACTGAGCCCCAGTGTTGGTGCAGGAGCTGCTTCTGGAGTTGTCCCAGGAAGACGACTCAGCCGTCCAGCAGACTCTCCGTCTGGTGTGGGAGGTGGTGGTGGACGATCTGGTCTTCTGTGCAGCTCCTGTGATGGTTCAGGAGTAGAATCTATCTCAGAAGATGGTTCTTGATTCTCTCCTAGAGGTGACCCAGGAAAACAACCCAGCCGTCCAACACGTTCTCTGTCTGCTGACAGATCTGGTGATGGAAGACCTGATGTTCTGTCGAGCTCCAGTGTTGGTGTTGGAGCAGGAGGTTTTCCTAGAGTAGCTTCTGGCTGAGGCCCTAGGTCCTGAGCTGCTTTTAGACCCAGTGCCGGCCCTGACGGGAGAGGTACAACAGGAGAAACATTCAACAACATGGCTGCCTTTCCTCCTGCCTCTCCCATGATAGAAAACATCCCACAACCTTGAAGAGAAGACCAGGGTCCAGATTTCTACCCCAGAAACTCTTCCAAGACTGAGGTCCACCAGAGGAGGGTCTGAGATCACTCTGAACATAGGCCCAACCCTACCTCTGTGAGGCCACCCTGTGAGGCCAGCCCCATGTCCCCTCACAAGCTCACATGCAGGCATACCCAGTTTTCCTCACCCTCTGGCTCTGCATCACTGGGCTCCAGAGGATCCAGCTGGGCACAGAGAAGATGGGCATGGCGCTCCAGGTCTGAGCCCGGCATGTTCACCTGCACGTACTCCACCAGGAGCTTCAGGCAGGAGAAGTGTGGGGGCTGGTCAAAGTCTTCTGGGTATTCATCCATCCAGGTTTTCAGGATGAAAGAGATGGCGCTGGGGATGGATGGTGAGGAACAGGATCAGAGGCCTGGCCTTTCCCACTACACTGCCATCCCATGGCACCCATGTAAGAGTCTGGCTTCTTCTGTCTGTCCCTGTCCTTCCAAACCCCAGCCCCAGTCTGCACCACGCCCTCTGGCTATCCTGGCGGTGTCAGGCCTGGTCACTGACCAGGGGGATGGCGTAGAGCCTTGGTCACAGAGACATCCCTATGAATGGTGTGACCAACTCTCTCTCCTCTCGAAGCCTGAATTATGTCCTGTCCATTCCCTGGCTCCCTCCCCAGTGGACAGTAAACCCCTGAGGGCAGGAAGCAGTGTGTCCGTGTGTTCTCCTCACAGCCTGGCACACTGTAGTGCTCCAGGAATCTCGGAGACTGAGGATACAGAGTCTGTCACCTGTCCCAGCCTGCACAGGCCCTGAGGTACCCTCCTCCTGGACAGTAGACACCAGCCTTTTGCCTGGTCCTCTGCATGCACATGAGGGTCTCCTCGCCCACAGTCACTGTTCTCCCAGGGACAGGGATCCCACATGCATCTGAGCCCCCCTGACAGGCATACAGCATTGTGGGGCCGGTTTCTCCCCTACCTCCTGATCGGGCTCCAAACGGGGAGGGAACAACCAGAGCTGGAATTGGATTATGGCAGGGGGGAGGGTGAAGGCAGAGGGTCTCCCTAGGGCCCACACTGGGCCCCTTGCCTCCCCTCTGCATTCCAGTGCACCCAGGCTTCACCCCCAGCTCT
Organism: Loxodonta africana; assembly: GCF_030014295.1. Lineage (NCBI taxonomy): Eukaryota > Metazoa > Chordata > Mammalia > Proboscidea > Elephantidae > Loxodonta > Loxodonta africana. The sequence continues at coordinate 4,172,934 of NC_087344.1, forward strand.
GTGGGACTGCTTTGCTCCTACGCGTGGTGCCACTGAACTCATTTCTCCATAGGGATCAAGATGTGTGAGAATCAGGGCATTCCCAGCCCCAGTCTTGACACAGGTCTCTTAAAATCCCAGTCTTCCCTGGAGACACAAGACCCTCTTTCTCCATGCAATGTCCACTTACTCTTTCTGCTGGCCCTGGGGTCCACGATCCCTGGCTGAATGGGGGCAATTGTATCCATACCTAGAGGAGGCACAAGGGTATCATATCTAATGCACTGTGAATACAACCTGCTTCCCATGTCTAGTGTTTCTGTCTGCCTCCTGACTAGGACAGAGGCCTAAGAGGGCACAGTCCCTCTCTTCTTTGTTCACTGAATGATGCTGAGTGTCTAGAACACTGTCTGCAAAAGTAGGGCTTCATAGATAATTGTTGAGTGAATGAACCTAAGCAGCACCTTCCCCAATATCTGATTGTCCTGGGGCCCCTCTGTCAGACACCAGGGATTCTTGTTCAGGCTACACCAAAAAGAAACACCACTAGATGGAATCTCAATTCCCCCTTTTCAAATGGAAACAGGTTTGCTGAAGGGCCTGCACTCAGTGAGGGGTGAGGCAGACAGCTTCTACTTAAAAGAGAAAAACAATAAATGTGAACATCCCAGCCCCTCCAGCAGCCTTTTCCCTAGAGCTGGGCTCCAGGGGTTGGTCTCTAGTGGCACACTGCTTAAAGAGCTTGGCTGCTAACCAAAAGCTCAACAGTTTGAATCCAGCTGCTCCTTGGAAACCCTATGGGGCAGGTCTACTCTGTTTTCTAAGTTCAGTAAGAGTCAGAATTGACTCCATGGCAATAAGTTTGGCTTTGGTGGGGCTCTGGGTACATAGTTGCCATGGCTTGTCCCATGTGGTTCTGACAGTAAGGTCAAGCAGGCTGATCCTCTATCAGCCCACTTTTCAGAGGAGCACTCTGAGGCACAGAGACGTAAGTGACTTTCCCCAGACTCATAGCTGGTAGGGGTTGACTTCCCACGGGTCTGTGGAGGGAGGGGTGCTCACCCATGGAACAACAGATCCAGGACCTGCTGGGTGGTGGCGAAGGTTCTGTAATGTCCCAGAAAGAAGTTGATGTAGGACAAGTCACCCTCCATGAAGGCAGGCACCAGGTGCTCCCCCAGCTTCTCCAGTGAGCCAGCCTTGACGATTCTCACCACGCGGCTCTCATCCAGGTCCTGGTCCGACCCACAGGTACACTGGGGTGAGACAGACGAGGAGTATAATGTGAGAGGCACCCCGTGAACCACCAGTTGGTTTGGAGTCCCACATCTCTGTGACTTGTGGCAGGAGGTGGGACACAAGTGTCCCCAACAGGAAACAGGAAGTAGGGATTATTACACATATTAGAAGCCTCAAGTCATTTTCTTCATAACATTACCTCCCTCTAGTAAGAGTGGAGCCTTGGTGACACATCAGCTCTTAAGAGCTTGGCTGCTAAGCAAAAGATCAGCAGTTTGACTCCACCAGCCACTCCTTGGAAGCCCCATGAGGTGCTTCTAGTATGTCCTATAGGGTCCCTATGAGTCAGCATGGACTCGATGGCAACAAGTTTGGTTGGGTCTGGTATCAAGAGCAGTATCCTTGTGAGTCCTCACTAAACACCCTGTTGTAGAGGTGAGAAAAATCAGCTTAGCGATGTCCAGTGTGTTCAAAGGCACAGATAGGACCCAGAATCTTCTGACGCTAAGGCTCCGTGATGTTCCCCGTGTGCAGCATGAGGCCTGCTCTGCTCCTCACTCAGAGGGGAAGGTCTGGTGCAAGCTCAGTCCCTCCCCAGCTGGAGACAGTGCCCAGAGCAGACACACCCATGAGACCCCCACTGAATGGAAAGAAAGACAGGGATTTTCCTTTCTGTACATTAAAGGGGGCTTTGAGGAGCTAAAGCTATGGTGGTCCCAGATCCAGCGAAAGGTGGATGCCTGGATATCTCTGGGGTGGGATTAAGGCCCCCACAGGACGAAGGATCTGAACATACGCCTCAGGGAGGGCAAAAGTGAATGACCACGAAAGGGCTAAAAGCTGGCTCCGCTTCTCAGGGCCAACAGCCCCTCAAAGCCACCCCGCAGTTGCAGTGGCCAATGTGACAGCAGATTGGCAAAAATGGAACAGGGTGGATGCAGGGACACAGGCAGGGTCATAGACTGCTGGGCCACCCGACTGTCACAGCGTTTATGGGGCGTCTGGCTCTAGGGATCTCCAGTTGGAACGGGTACATCCTTGGCCCCAGCATGCCGCCCCTGGGAGTCTGTCCTGGGCAGGTCAGTGTATGAGGACACACGTGAGGTTCCTGCAGCCCTACTGTGGGTCAGTGTATAAAGAGACACATGAGGTTCCTGCAGCCCTGCTGTGGGTCAGTGTATACTGACACACGTGAGGTTCCTGCAGCCCTGCTGTGGGTCAGTGTATAAAGAGACATGTGAGGTTCCTGCAGCCCTGCTGTGGGTCAGTGTATAAAGAGACACGTGAGGTTCCTGCAGCCCTGCTGTGGGTCAGTGTATAAAGAGACACGTGAGGTTCCTGCAGCCCTGCGGTGGGTTAGTGTATGACGACACACGTGAGGTTCCTGCAGCCCTGCTGTGGGTCAGTGTATGATGACACACATGAGGCTCCTGCAGCCCTGCTGTGGGTCAGTGTATAAAGAGACACGTGAGGTTCCTGCAGCCCTGCTGTGGGTCAGTGTATAAAGAGACACGTGAGGTTCCTGCAGCCCTGCTGTGGGTCAGTGTATAAAGAGACACGTGAGGTTCCTGCAGCCCTGCTGTGGGTCAGTGTATAAAGAGACACGTGAGGTTCCTGCAGCCCTGCGGTGGGTTAGTGTATAAAGAGACACGTGAGGTTCCTGCAGCCCTGCTGTGGGTCAGTGTATAAAGAGACACGTGAGGTTCCTGCAGCCCTGCGGTGGGTCAGTGTATAAAGAGACACGTGAGGTTCCTGCAGCCCTGCTGTGGGTCAGTGTATAAAGAGACACGTGAGGTTCCTGCAGCCCTGCTGTGGGTCAGTGTATAAAGAGACACGTGAGGTTCCTGCAGCCCTGATGTGGGTCAGTGTATGATGACACACATGAGGCTCCTGCAGCCCTGCTGTGGGTCAGTGTATAAAGAGACACGTGAGGTTCCTGCAGCCCTGCTGTGGGTCAGTGTATAAAGAGACACGTGAGGTTCCTGCAGCCCTGCGGTGGGTTAGTGTATGACGACACACGTGAGGTTCCTGCAGCCCTGCTGTGGGTCAGTGTATGATGACACACATGAGGTTCCTGCAGCCCTGCTGTGGGTCAGTGTATACCGACACACATGAGGCTCCTGCAGCCCTGCTGACAGGGCAGCAGAAGGGATCAGTCCAGGGCCAGCAGCCATGAAAGTCTCAGTCACTGTGGGAACCGGCCTCCCTTCTGGAACATTCTGCAGCTGAGTCAGGACACAGCTCCTGACCTGGAGGGGTCATGGTGATGTGTTCCCTGAGATTGCAGGTTGCAGAAAAATGTGCCTCACAGCCTGAGCTCCGTGCTTTTCGGTAAATGCAGCCTGCTAACCACGAGGATGTGTGAGGCTGGGAGAAGTTGTGGAAGGACAGTCCAGGCGACTACTGCCGGGCCCTGGGGCTGACAGTGAAACCCTGAAACAGGAACAACATGCAAAAAGATGCCTGGCCTGATGTGCAGTGAAAACAGTAGAAAAGCCTCGATTCTGACATTCCTACTAATAGGGAAAAAGTGACTGTACTTCGCCAGACAGAGAATTCGGTGGCCGGAGGCGGGGGGATAAGGGAAGGAATTTGGCGGGTTCATTTGGGAGGGAACCCTGGCCCTTGAGAGACAGCCCTAGGAGGGAGCTAGGGATCTGGAAGTAGTGTCTGGTCCCTGTGTCCTCTCTGGCCATCTCAGGCCACTGGGTGGGGACCCCACCCCCAAACACACTCACCCAAAACCTGCGCCAGCCCTTCCTGCTCCCTTTCTTCAGGTCGATGGAGTAGACAAGGCCATCCTCCTTCTCCTCCTGGATCTCCTGTGGGGGCTCCTGCAGAGACAGTGCCCACAGGTGGTCCAGCATGCATTCATGGCCTCTCCAAGCCTCCTCCTTCTCTCTCTGCTCCTTCAGGCCCTTCTACCCCCTGGACCTTCAAAGAGGCCCTAATTCCCTGTCCACACCACATACAGGAAGATCCAGCCAGAGGGAGGCCCAGGGAAGTGTGCCGACTCAGCCTGTGGGCCCCCGACCACTCCTCCCCAAAGTCCTTCTGGGAACTATGACCCCTGTAGAGACATAGATCCCAGAGTCCAATGTGATCAGGCTGTTTGGGACAGGGACATGAAGCAGTTCTCCACCTGTGCCACCCCCAGCCCCCCGTCTCCAAGGCACCCAACCTGATGGACAAGTCCCACCCACCACCCTATTCCCGGTCAGTGCAGGGCTCCCCAGGTGGGATCACAGTGGTGGCCTGGCCTGGATTGGCACCCTGGGCCACCCTGTGTTACCTTTGGCTTCTTTCTGGTAAATGGCCAGAGCCTTCGGGGATGGGGGATGAGACCTTGTCTCAGCCTTCGTGAAAGGGTCGAACTCCTGGATTTCTCAAGGTTCGATACAAGGCAACATGAGCAACAACGAGAAAACATGTTCCTCATTCGAGTGTCTCCACTCAAGTGAGCTAGGGAGGGGCGGTCCCTAGAATGTGGGTGCCTGGTTACCAGGGTTCCAAATTCTGTGTAGTCCATCACCAAGGAAGTGAGGTCATATCCTGGGTCTCCTGACCAGGGCCCAAACTCAGATAAAAAAAAAAAAAAAAAAAAAGACCTTCCCAAAATTCCTTCTGGGATGCTGAATGCTCACCTCTCCCCATGCCATCTTCGTAACTGTACACAGTGACACCAACACAGCCCCCCACAGAACCTAGGGTAGGCCTGGTTGCACCCAGGACCCCAGCTGTGAGCAGATACAGCAGGGTTCAGACACAGCTTGTCCCTCTTAACAAGGTTGTGACCCTGAACAAATCTTTGTGCTTCTCAGAGCCTCCTCAGTCTCCCCATCCCACAATGGGGATCATTCTAGCATCTTCTTCCTAGGGAAGTCAGCAGGTGGAAATGAGATGACACCTATAAACCCGTGAGCTGGTATCACGTGTAGCTAAGGCACAAACTCAGAGACGGGAGAATTCCAAGTAGGGGTGTGAAGCAGCATGGCGTACACCTCAAGACAGAGCTGGGTTCTGGTGGTGTGAGCCTGGGAAAGGCACTTCGCCTCCTGGCCTGGTTTCCCTGTCTGCCCCAGCAGGGGTTGGAATTAAGCAAACATCACACATTGCTACCCTCTGCATAAAAGCCTCCAATAACTTCCATTATTTAGAATCTGACCCAGTGCCTCCTCATGGACTAGGGGGTGAGCAGCCGGCACAATGGCCCCAACAATCCCTCTTCCAGGTCCCAACATCCTGTGCGACTCCCTTCCCTAGCGTAGGCTGGACTCAGGGACTCACTTCTTCAGAATGTAGTTGTGGCTGTAAGGTGTCTTGGTACAATTTCAACTCCTAGTGACCCCATTAGGGACAAGGCCTCCTAGCTCTCTCTGCTGCTCGCTGGCTTTCTGCCATCTCGCTATCTCTTCTCTCTCATTCTCACTCTCTGTCATAGCCCACTCTTTCCTCTGGAAAGCGGCTGTGAGGTAGGGATGGCCCTATGATGCCCATGGGACAATGACCCAAAGTGCCGTCATTAACAGAGAGGAACTGGGACCCCAGTCCTGCAGTTCACAGGAAAGACTCCTGCCCATAACACAGAGTGAGCAGGGAGCGGGTCCTCCCCAGTCCAGCCTCAGCTGAGACCACAGCCCCAGCCTCCTGAGAGAACATGGGGCAGAGTCGCCAGCTAAGCCGCACTGTATTCCTAGTCCACAGAACCTGCTAGATTATCAGATGGTTTTTGTGAGCTGCTAAGATTTGGGGTGATGTTGTCACAGAGGAGGAGACAGCTCCTCCAGCCCACCAGGTCCTGGGACCTGGACCTGCCCTCCTCCTTCTTTCCTCTCCTCCCCAGCTCCCTCCAGCCACTATGGCAGCTTTCCAACCCCCTCTCTTGGCAAACTCAATCTGCCTCCCAGTCTCTGCACCAGCCGTGCTTTCTCCTTGGCACACTTTCCCCTGACTCGTGCAGGGCTGCCCCTCCTGTCATTTTGCTCACACATAAATATCACCTCAGTGAGGCCTCTGGACCCACATCCAGTGGCCCAGCCCTCTCTCTCTGGTTGTACCCTGCTTTATTTTCTCTATGGAATATGCTCTTTTCTCTCCATATATCTGTCTTCATGCTCTTGCTCCTCTCCCCTCCACCATGTGCTAGTGCTGCAGCCCCAGGAAAGAAACCTCACATCCCCCACCTGTGTTCAGCTGTCCTGGAGGCAGTAGATCTCCTGGGCCCCAGGAAGCACCACTGGCTTGAGAGGCTGCCACCCCCTGGTGGCCGAAAGTAGCAGTGTATCCCCAGGCTTGTAACCTGATCACAAAACACTCACTTGTGTTCAGGTGTCCTGGAGGCAGAAGCTCTCCTGGGTCCCAGGGATGAAGGATCAGGACCTGCAGGTCCATGGGGAGTGTGGGGTATCTCAGGGGACTTCCTACCCCCTCTTTGCCTCCACAGGCCCTGGGCTGTCCAGCTCACTTACGAGGCATCCTGCCCACATTCATGCCAAAGGCCCCATTTCCTCAGAAGGACCCTGAGGTTCCACCAAGGAATGGACTTGGCCTCATGCTCCACGGCTCTTCCCTGCCCTGCCCTGCACTACCCTTCCCTCTCCTGCCCTTACCTTCCCTCCCCTCCCCTGCCCTGCCTGACTCCAGATTCCCAGTCCCCACACCCCAGTGCTCTTCCTGGGGGAATATTCAATTCCAGGAAGTAGAAAGCATATTCCTAGGACTTCAGAGCACAGTGGGTCCAGCAGACACTTCTCTGAGCCTTGGAATCCTGGGGCTCACCCACTCTATGCACCCCAATGAACAGAGGAGGCAACTGAGGCCTTCTGTCCTCTAGCCCCCTCCCCTGTGGGAGAACTCATCCTAGGTCCAGGGACCCAGAACACACACTGCAGGACAAGGCCTTGTCCACTCTGTGTTGCCATGGGGATGGGTGGCCCTGGGAGACCCCTGGGAACCTTGGGGTCCCTCTCCCTTCATCCGGAAACTCCTCCCGCCCATGTTGTGAGTCGTGGGCATGTGGCTAGGAGAACAGAGGCCCCTGTCCCATGGTGGACCTACCTCCACCCTCTCTCTTCTTTCCACTGGGTCACTTACTTGGTGTCCTCTTCTCTTCTGACCTGACCTGCATGACCCCTCACGTGAAGTCAGCGTGTGCTGCTGTGTGTGTGTTCGTGTATGCTCGAGCCTATATGTACAACGAGAGGGGGTACGCAGAGTTCCCCACATCTTGGCAGCTCTCATTCTCAAAGCCAACCACATGAGAGGGGCTTAGCCCTGGCCTAGGGGGACCGAGCCTTCCTCATCCTTTGGACTGTGCTCACTTGTGTGTCCTGGGCTATCTGTGGCTTTCTCTTGGACTCAGTTTCCCAATTGTGTACTGAGGGTTTGGCTGGGGAAGTGCTTCAGGGCTCACTCAGGGAAATGCTGGCCAGGATCCCACGCTGGAGTAGACGTGGATGGCAGCTTGTGGTGAGCACAGCACACAGCCTTCTTAGTGTGAGGGATGTGGGTGGACACTGCCCAGGGCAGCCAGGCCAATGTGCAAGGCCCAGTGCTAATGGGACCTGTGGGTCCTGGGATCCCTCTACCCAAGAGGGGCCACAGGACCCTGGGTCAGGTGGACATGGAGAGCCTGTGCACTTGGGAGACACTGAGTAACCCCACCACCCAGGTCTGCTCTCTGGACCAGCAGCAGGAGGCCCGCCACGGATATTCCCCACCTCCTGCCCGGTGCTCACCTCTCAGTATCCCTGAGCCTCTCCCTGGACCGGAACGACGCCCCAAAGTGCTCCTGGGGCCACGCTGTCATTGTCACAGTCTGACTGGAGCTGCTGAAACTCAGGATCACGTCTAGTCCTGGGCCACAGGGAGGGAAGGGTGCTGAGAGCCAGAGTGGGGTGCTGGGTGAGTCAGGGTCCAGGAGCTGGGTTTGAGCTCCTGTGGGAGGCCCTCCCCCCACTCCCATGCAGGCCTTGCCTGTCCTCAGAGCTGGGAACAAACAGTCCCTCCTCAAGGAAGTTCTACTGGATTTCACTCTCATCACCACCTCCAGTGAGGCAGTTCTCCCCCTCTCTGTACATCAACCTTCCCCAGGAATCCAAGAGGACGGGTCCTACCCTGGAACGGGGTACCTTTACCTCCCCACTCCCTCAAACAGTTCCAAAGCTGGGCTTCTTTCTTCCCTTCTGCAAGGTGATCATTCTCCCTGGGGGACCCACACCATGTTCCTCAGAGAAGGTCCCCTGGGCCATCAGAGCCCCCACTCCTCTCAGGCTGCACTAACATGGGTCCCCACCATGGAACAGAGCATGTGTGCAAACCTGGACTTGAACAGAGGTGGGGGTCTGGGTGTCAGGACAGGGGGACCTGCTTCTTCACATGCTGCCGACACCTCCGAATTTAATAACATCCTGCGGGATTGGGCACAAAGTGGCTGTCCTCCTCCGAATCAGAGGCAGCCTCCCAGGACTAGCTGGAGCTCCTCCTTCCTCAGTGCCTCTTTTTGTTAAAGTCCTGAGTCACTGGTCCTTGGGGAAGACTAATTTCACCTCTCATCCTGACACAAGTTTCTTTCGTTGTTTGTTTGTTTTAAATTACAAGGATAGGAAATCTGGACCCGAGAACCTCTGAGGTTGCTCCCAGGTATAAAATCCCGTATCCGGGTAATTAGGCACCTTTCAGACTGTCCTGCCCTGATTTCAGTGAAACTAGCATAGAGGCTATAAGGAGCCCTGGTGGTGCAGTGGTTAAAACTCTCGGCTGCTAACCAAAACGTCAGAAGTTCAAACCCACCAGCCCCTCCGCGGGATAAATATGTGGCAGTATACTTCTTGGAAACTCTCTGGGACACTTCTACTCTGTCCTATACTGTCACGTTGAGTCAGAATTGACACAGCAGCAATGGGCTATGGGTAGCATCAGCAACGGCTTCACGTTCAAAGGAAATGCTGAGCTTGTGGCTTCTCACTGCTTTTGGACGAGAACTCCCTCACCCTACGCTGCCCCTGATCCTTGGGTGGCACAAACAATCTGCACTGACTACTAACAAAGGTTTGCAGTTTGAACCCATCCAGCAGCACCTCAGAGGAAGGCCTGGCGATCTACTTCCGTCCAGGTGACAACCAAGAAAACCCCGTGGAGCACAGTTCTTCTCTGTACACATGCACTTGCCATGAGTCAGAATCGATTCCATGGCAACAGGTTTGGGTTTTTTGTTTTTATTTCTATACACCAGTGCCTGAGCCTTGTGAAGTAACACCCAATATGGGGTTGTTGTTGTTTGCTGTTCGCTGCTGCTGACTCAGCCCCTGGCTCATGATGACCCCATGCACACTGGAACGAAACGCTGCCTGATCCTGAGCCACTCCCATGAACAGTTTCAGATTGGATTGTTTGATCCATAGGTTTTCATTGGCCGATTTTCGGAAGTAGGTCGCCAGGCCTTTCTTCCTAGTCTGGCTTAGTCTGGAAGCTCTGCTGAAAGCTGTTCAGCATCACAGCAACATGAGTCGTGGCTCCATGTGAGGTAGATTGGCTGAAAATTGAACCCGAGTCTCCTCATGGAAGACGAGAAGTCTACCACTGAAAAACCTGAACCCCCAAGATGGCGTAGTTATAAATGTAAGAAAATGAAAATATACAGCCTTAATTAAAAACAAAAAAAATGCTCAAAGCTTCCCAGAGCCAAATGATGCCTACTTTTTGCTTGAAATTCAGGAATCTCTGAGAAAGCAACCAAGATTGCTGCTCACCAAATGACCCAGAAATTCCACCCGTGGCTAAAGACCCAGAGGACATGAAATCAGGGACTCAAACAGATATCTGTACATGAATGTTCACTGCAGTATTATTCACAAGAGTCAAGCGGTGGCAACAACCTGCCTTTGGAAACCAACAAATGAATGGATAGACAAAATATAGTCTATCCAGACAATGGAATATTACTTATCTATAAAGAGAAATGAATTCCTGATACATGCTACAATATGATGAACCTTAAAAACATGCTAAGCGAAATAAGTCAGACTCAAAATGACAAATATTATATCATCCCACTTACATGAAATGTCTGAACTAGGCAAATGCATTGTTGTAGTCACTAGATGCCTTCGAGTTGTTTCCAACTCATTCTGACCCCATGGGACACAGTAGACCTGCCCCACGTTTTCTAGGGTGTAATCTTTATGGGAGCATATCGCCAGGTCATTTCTCCAGCAGAACAGCTGGTAGGTTTGAAATGAAAACCTTTGGGCAAGCAGCCGAGCACTTAACCACCGTGCCACCAGAGCTCCACAGGCAAATGCATAGAGATCAGAATGTATGAGTGGTGGGCAGGGGCTGAGGGAAGGGAGAAATGAGGAGTGGTGCCTGAAGGGGCACTGGGTTCCATTTGCGGTGATAAAAAATTTCTGGAGACAGAGACTGGTCATGTTCGCACAGCATAGTGAATGTCATTAATGTCTCTGGATTGTAATAAAAACGTTAACTAAAGATAAGGACTAAAGAGGCAGGGCCAAGTGGGCAAGCTAGTCACAATGTTCCGCCAAACCCTCTTGCAACAGAGACCCAGAAAAACAAGCGAATCGATTATACATATGACAATCTACAAACCCTGAGCATCAAACACAGATTAAGGAATCGGAATGAGTGACGGGGGATAGTGAGACAGCGCAGAAGCAGTGATGAGCTGCCGAGTCCGCGCAGGGCCTCAGCTCACAATTCTTTGGCACCAAACTTGGGTGTGATGGTGGTGGGGCTGATTTTAGTTTCCTGAGACAGGGCAGCATCAGTGAAAGAAGGCAACCAAAGTGGCACACCCCTAACTCTGTGGTATGTCTAAGGTGGAGCTGGTCACAGCATTTAGGAAGTGGCTGCTTCAATGAAAGAAGGCAAAGTGCTGGTACCCTGACACCCTGGTGTGACAGCCACGGGACAGGCTGTGGAGTTCAGGACTAAGCCAATTCAGGAAAAGAAGGCAAGCCTGGGACACAGCCCTAACCCCCTGGGGCAATCTCTGTGGGGACCCACCTAGACCACACAGGCTACACATACCTCTGGTATCGGAGATAAAACAGCACTCTCGACACAAGATAAGTGATTTTGTCTAATTTACCATGTGGATCTAATAGCTTCGTCTTTTCAAAGTACTCTCTCTTATCTATCTGATCCCTCCCCTATCTGCCCCAGCCAGCTTCTTTAACAGTTGATTTCCCTGGACCAGAAATAGAACCTGCTGCACACTCTCTGAGCCATTCTCCTGGCCTGGGAGAAGAAACAAATTAACAAATGAGGGAAAAATGTTTTCCCAACTCCCCGAATCTGGAGGCTCAGAGCAGGAGTGGCTCCAGTCCAGGCATGAGCGATCCAATGACTTTGGCTTTCACCCCTACATGGAAGAAGGTGGCTATTATAATGCAAAGGCAAATCCCTTTGAGGTCTGACTGTATTTGTTTCAGCTGTATGGTGGAGAGGTAGGTTTTGTAGGTTTGATACCACTCTGCCTTTTAAACAGGGCCCTCACCTGCCCACAGCAGGGACCTGAGGGCTCGAGGCTCCATTCACACCCCATAGTCACACACGAAAGTAGTCCGAGAATAGTGGTGTCCACCAATCTTTACAGGTAAAAACATTGGGTGGTTAAGTTACAGCTGCAGAGCCCACCCACCAGAGCGCTCTAGACAGCAGAGACACTTCTTCCTCACTGACACTTGGGGGAAGGCTGTCAGCACCCTGCCTTCCTCAGAGTGTGACTCCCTGCCACTACCAGAAACCAGTGCATACAACCATCACCACTACTCCTCTAAGATAGTAGGTGAGAGCCTATAACACACCCTAGGTGACTGACAATCAGAACACCTGAGCTGTTTCCATTCAAGAATAGTGAATGGACTCCTAAGGTCATACACCTGGTAACACCTCTAACCATCTGGTAAGAGGACATTAATGCTTCAAAGGCTCCAGTAATCAAGTTAGTTCACTCTAGTAGCCTAAAACTCAAAACAAAACAAAGCAAGAAGCTAGGACACAGTTAGCAAACATAAAATAAATTATTATAATAACTTATAGCTGGCTTGGGGACAGCAGTCGATATCAAATCACATAAAAAAGCAGACCATGACTGCTTCAATGAACTCCCAAAACAGAGAAGCAAGGACTCTTCTGGATGAAGAAGCATTCCTGGAATTGCCAGGTGTAGAATACAGAAGACTAATACACAGGACCCTTCACGACATCAGGAAGAAGATTAGGCCATACACAGAAAAAGCCAAGGAACACACAGATAAAGCAGTTGAGAAAATTAAAGGTTATTCAAGAACATAATGAAAAATTTAGTAAGCTGCAAGAATCCATAGAGAGACAGCATTCAGAAATACAGAGGATTAACAATAAAACTACAGAATTAGACAAATCAATAAAAAGCCAGAGAAACAGAATAAAGGAACTGGAATGGAGAATCGGGGAGATGGACGATAAGACACTTGGCACCAATGTATTTGAAGAAAAATCAGGTAAAAGAATTTTAAAAAATGAAGAAAACTTAAAAATCATGTGGGACTCTACCAAAAACAATAACTTGTCAGTGATTGGAATACCGGAAAAGGGAAGGATAACAGAAAATACAGGGAGAATTGTTGAAGCTTTGTTGCCAGAAAACTTCCCTGACATTGTGAAAGATGAAACAGTATCTGTCTATCCAAGATGCTCATTGAACCCCCTACAAGGTAGATCGCGAAAGAAAGTCACCAAGACATATTCTCATCAACTTGCCAAAAAGAAAGAGAAAGAGAACATTTTAAGAGTATCCAGGGATAAACAAAACGTCACCTACAAAGCAGAATCAATAAGAATCAGTTCGGACTACTCGGAAGGAACCATGCAGGCAAGAAGAGAACGGGATGGCATATATAGAGCATTGAAGAAGAAAAACTGCCAGCCAAGAACCAGATATACAGCCAAACTGTCTCTCAAATATGAAGGTGAAATTGAGACATTTAGAGATAAACACAAGCTTAGAGAATTTGCAAAAACCAAAACAAACCTACAAGAAATACTAAAGGGAATTCTCTGGTTAGAAAATGAATAATATCAGATATCAACACAATACTAGAACACAGAACAGGGAAACCAGATATCAACTCAGATTGGGAAATCAAAAACATAAAAGAAGATTTAAAAACATGCTCCAAAGAGGAAATCAGTGATGTCATTATGTAAAAGATGACAATAATCAATAAAGAGAGAATGAATAAAGCAGGCATAGATCCTCCGTATGGAGAGGAAATCAAGGTGAAATAGGGAGATTCAAGCTAGGTTTAAACTTAGAAAAACAGGTGTAAATATTAAGGTGACCACAAAAAAGCCTAACAATCCCTCACTTCAAAATGAAAAACAACATAAACATAAAGATTCAGCAAAAACAAATTCAACTACAAGGAAAAAGAGGAAGACACAATTTACAAAGAAAAACTCCTCAGCACGAAAAGTAAGTGGAAAAATGAAACTGTCAACAACACACACAAAAAGGCATCCACATCACAGCACTAAACTCACACCTACCTGGAATCACGCTGAATATAAATGGACTCTATGCACCAATAAAGAGACAGAGAGTTGCAGAATGGGTAAAAAAATGTGATCTGGCTATATGCTGCCTACAGAAGACACACTTTAGACCTAGACACAAACAAACGAAAACTCAAAGATTGGAAAAAATATATATCAAGCAAACAACAATCAAAAAAGAGCAGGAGTGGCAATATTAATTCCTGACAAAATTGACTTTAAAGTTAAATCCACCACAAAGGATAAGGAAGGACACTATATAATGATTAAGGGGTAATATACCAGGAGCATTTAACCATATTAAATATTTATGCACCCAATTACAGGCTGCAAAATACATAAAATGAACTCTAACAACACTCAAAAGTGAGATAGACAGCTCTACAATTATAGTAAGAGACCTCAGCACAGCACTTTCGGTGAAAGACAGGGCATCCAGAAAGAAGCTCAATAAAGACACAGAAAATCTAAATGCCACAATCAACCAACTTGACCTCACAGACATATACACAACACTCCACCCAACAGCCACCAAGTATACTTTCTTTTCTAGTGCACATGGAATATTCTCTAGAATAGGCCACATATTAGGTCATAAAGCAAGCCTGAGCCAAATCCAAAACATGGTAATATTAGAAAGCATCTTCTCTTACCATAAGGCCATAAAAGTAGAAATCAATAACAGAAAAAGCCAGGAAAAGAAATCAAACACTTGAAAACTAAACAATACACTGCTCAGAAAACACTGGGTTATAGAAGACATTAAGGATGGAATAAAGAAATTCATACAATCCAATGACAATGAAAACACTTCCTATCAGAACCTTTGGGACACAGCGAAAGCAGGGCTCGGAGGTCAAGTTATACCAATAAATGCACACATACAAAAAGAAGAAAGGGTCCAAATCAAAGAACTATCCCCACAACTGGAACAAATACAAAGAGAGCAACAAAAGAAACCTTCAGGCACAAGAAGAAAGCAAAGAATAAAAATTAGAGCAGAATTAAACGAAATAGAGAAAAGAAAAACAATTGAAAGAGTTAACAAGACCAAAACTGGTTCTTTGATGAAAAAATTGATAAAATTGATAAACCATTGGCCAGACTGACAAAAGAAAAACAAGAGACGAAGCAAATAAGCCATATAAGAAAGGAGATGTGCAATATCACAACAGATCCAAATGAAATGAAAAGAATCATATCAGACTAGTATGAAAAATTGTATTCTAACAAATTTGAAAATCAGGAAGAAATGGGTGAATTCCTAGAAACACACTACTTACCTGAACTAACACAAACAGAGGCAGAACAACTGAATGGACCCATAACAAAAGAAGAGATTGAAAAGGTAGTCAAAAAACTCCCAACAAAAAAAACCCTGGTCCTAACGCCATCACTGCAGAGTTCTACTAAAGTTTCAGAGAAGAGTTAACACCACTACTACTAAAGGTATTTCAGAGCATAGAAAAGGACGGAATACTCCCAGACTGATTCTGGGAAGCCAGCATATCCCTGACACCAAAACCAGGGAAAGACACCACAAGAAAAGAAAATTATGGACCTGTATCCCTCGTGAACTTAGATGCAAAAATCCTCCACAAAACTCTGGCCAGTAGAATTCAACAACATATCAAAAAAATAATTCACCATGACCAAATGGGATTCATACCAGGTACGCAGGGATGGTTCCACGTTAGAAAAACACTTAATGTAATCCATCAGATAAATAAAAGACAAGAATCACATGATTTCATCTATTGATGCACAAAAGGCATTTGATGAAATTCAGCACCCATTCATGAGAAAAACTCTCAGCAAAATAGGAATAGGAGAAAAATTCCTCAACATAATAATGGGCATTTACACAAAGCCAACAGCCAGCACCATCCTAAATGGAGAGAGTCTGAAAGCATTGCACGTGAGAACCTGAACCAGACAAGGATGCCCTTTATCACCACTCTTATTCAGCATTGGGCTGGAGGCCCTAGCAAGAGCCATTAGGTGAGATAAAGAAACAAAGGGCATCCAGATTGGTAAGGAAGAAGTAAAAGCATCTCTATTTGCAGATGACATGATCTTATACACATGATCTTAAACTATTGAAACTAATAGAAGAGTTCAGCAGAGTATAAGGATACAAGATAAACATACAAAAATCAGTTGGATTCCTCTATGCCAACAAAAAGAACATCGAGGAGGAAATCACCAAATCAATACCATTTACAGTAGCCCTCAAAAAGATAAAATACGTAGAAATAAACCTTAGCAAGGACGTAAAAGATGTATACAAAGAAAACTACAAGAGACCACTGCAAGAAACCAAAAAAGAGACCTACATAACTGGGAAAATATACCTTGCTCGTGGATAGGCAGACTTAACATTGTAAAAATGTCTATTCTACCAATAGCCAAGTATGGATACAATTGAATTCCAATCCAAATTCTAATGACTTTTTTAATAAGATGGAGAAAAAAATCAACAACTTCATATGGACGGGAAAGAGGCCCCGGAGAAGTAAAGCATTACTGAAAAAGAAAAACAAAGTGGGAGGCCTCACTCTACCTGATTTTAGATCCTGTTATACCACCACAGTAGTCAAAACAGCCTGGAAGTGGTACAACAACAGATACATAGACCAGTGGAACAGAATTGAGAATCCAGACACAAATCCATCCACATATGAGCAGCTGATATTTGACAAAGGCCCAAAATCAGTACAATGGGGAAAAGACAGTCTTTTTAACAAATGGTGCTGGCATAACTGGATATCCATCTGCAAAAAAAACGAAACAAGACCCATATCTCACACCATTCACAAAAACCAACTCAAAATGAATCTAAGACCAAATATAAAATCTAAAACGATAAAGATCATGAATGAAAAAAGAGGGACAATGCCAGGAGACCTAATACATGGCATAAACAGTATACAAAACATTACCAACAATGCGGAAGGGAGAGTAGATAATTGGGAGGCCCTAAAAGTCGAACATTATGCTCATCCAAAGACATCACCAAAAGGGTAAAAAGATTACATGCAGACTGGGAAAAGTTTTTATCTATGACGTTCCCGATCCACACCTGATCTCTAAAATCTACATGCTAGTGCAAAAACTCAACTACAAAAAGACAAATAACCCAATTTTAAAATGGGCAAAAAATATGAACAGACACTTCACTAAAGAAGACATTCAGGTAGCTAACAGATACAGGAAGAAATGCTCACGATCATTAGCCATTAGAGAAATGCAAATCAAAACTACAATGAGATTCCATCTCACTTCAAGAAAAAAATCCAACAAGGCTGGCTTTAATCCAAAAAACAGAAAATGTTAGAGATGTTGTGGAGAGAATGGAACACTTATACACTGCTGGTGGGAATGTCAAATGGTACAAACACTTTGGAAATGCATTTGGCGTTTCCTATAAAAACTAGAAATACAAGTACCATAAGATCCAGCAATCCCACTCCTTGGAATATATCCTAGAGAAATAAGAGCCTTTACATGAACAGACATGTGCACACCCATGTTTATTGCAGCACTGTTTACAACAGCAAAAAGGTAGAAGCAACCAAGCTGCCCATCAGTGCATAAATGGATGAATAAATTATGGTATATTCACACAATGGAATACTATGCATCGAAAAAGCACAGTGCTGAATCTGTGGAACATTTCATAATATGGAGGAATCTGGAAGGCATTATGGTGAGTGAAATTAGTCAGTTGCAAAAGGACAAATATTGAATAAGACCACTATGGTAAGAACTCAAGAAATTGTTTAAACTGAGAAGAAAATATTCTTTGATGGTTACAAGAGAGCAGAGGGACGGAAAGAGGGAGAGGGGTTTTCACTAATTTGATAGTAAATAAGTATTATTTTAAGTGAAGGGAAAGACAACACACAATACAGGAGAGGTCAGCACAATTGGACAGATCCAAAAGCAAAGTAGTTTCCTGAATAAAATGATCGCTTCAAAGGCCAGCGTAACAGGGCCGGGGGTTTGGGGACCATGGTTTCAGGGACATCTAAGTAAATTGGCATAATAAAATCTATAAAGAAAACATTCTGCATCCCACTCTGGAGAGCAGCGTCTGGGGTCTTAAATGCTAGCAAGCGGCCATCTAAGACGCATCAATTTGGTCTCAACCCACCTGGAGCAAAGGAGAAAGAAGAATACCAAAGACACAAGGTGAATATGAGCCCAAGAGACAGAAAGGGCCACATAAACCAGAGACTACATCAGCCTGAGGCCAGAAGAACTAGATGGTGCCCGGATATAACCAATGACTGCCCTGACAGGGAACACAACATAGAACCCCTGAGGGAGCAGGAGAGCAGTGGGATGCAGACCCCAAATTCTCCTAAAAAGACCAGACTTAATGGTCTGACTGAGACTAGAAAGACTGCCGAGGTCATGGTCCCTAGACCTTCTGTCAGCCCAAGACAGGAACCATTCCCATAGCCGACTGTTTCGACGGGGATTGGCCTGGACTATGGGATAGAAGATGATACTGGTGAAGAATGAGCTTCTTGGATCAAGTAGACACATAAGACTATGTTGGCATCTCCCATCTGGAGGAGGGATGAGAGGGCAGAGGGGGCCAGAAGCTGACTGAATGAACCCGAAAATGGAGAGTGCAGGGAAGGAGTATGTTGTCTCATTGTGGGGAGAGCAATTAGGAGTATATAGCAAGGTGTATATAAATTTTTGTATGAAAGGCTGACTTGATTTGTAAACTTTCACTGAAAGCACAATAAAAATTAATTAAAAAGAATAAAGACACTGATGTTTACCACTGCAGAATGTAAAAATAATAATAAGAACCGAAGCATATGATCTTAATATACTCCTTAGTTTAAAAAAAAAAAAGTGGAGGTGACCTGAGCTTAGGGTTGGAGAAGTTAGAAAAGCAACCTCTGGCATTTGGATGTCCAGTCCGTGGCTCTGAAAAGGGGGTCTTGGCTCCCTGGATTGGGAAGCCCACCTTGGTTTGGCTCCCATTCAGATACCCCCTGGGGGTTATCCAGCCTCCACAAAGTGCCCTGGGGCCTCAGGAAAGGCTTCTTGGTTCATTGGCAGACTGCTTTGGGTTCGCTATTTTCCTTCATTTTCCTCTGTGTGTTTTAAGTCAGTTTAAGATTTGGACCATATATTGATGGAATTGTCGCAGGTTAAGTTAGCTGGCTCTGACTTTAGATGTTCACCGTGTTAGCTGAAATGTTTCCTGGGTGTATTTTTACAGCCAGACCCTGGGATGTACTATTTGAAAATGACCATACTGAAGTTGGTCTGATTGGCTCCCGGCCTGGTATCCCAGAGCTCACCAGCTCCTGTGCACTTGGAGAGCGTGAGTGTGTCTCAGCCTGCGCTGCTTCCCTCCGAGTCCTAGCCCAGTGCTGAGAGGTAGGAGGGACTGGATAGGCATCGGTGTAATTAACATGCAGTGGTTCCATGTTAGAAGAGTCCCTGCTGGTGCAAATGGTTAAACTAAGACTACTAACAGAAAGATTGGTGCCTCAAACCCACCCAGAGGCACCTCAGAAGACAGGCCTGGCGATCTGCTTCTGAAAGACCACAGCCTTGAAAACCCTAAGGATCGCAGTTCTGCTCTGCACATGGGGACCCCATGACGTGGAATTCACTTGATGGCAACCGGTAACTAGATCCACCTGAAAGTCATTGCGGAAGAATCCTCAGCCTAATTAACCCTACTTCTGCCTGCACTTTCCCAAGACACCGGTTATGGAGAGAAATCACGAGCTCACGTTCTACTTATGGGGCAGAGTTCTAAGTCGATGCCAAAACCTAGTCTCACCATTGCGTTTTATCTTTGTCTTCTCCCCCAGTAAACCAACATGGTGACCACCTAAGCAGTTGGTGTGGGAGAGAAGTGTCTCCACTCCAGAAACCCCACAGGAACATGGCCCAGTGCACCACCCACAGGGTCCTACTCCGCTGGAGTGACGAATCTGTGAGACGTCAGGGGATCCATGGCCCAGGGAACGGTCAGCAGATGGGACACGTAAAGACCACGCAGCTTGCTGTTGCCTGCTGACCGTGAAGAACTGCATGGACTGTACCTAAGCTGCTTTCTATACCATTGCCAAGTACCTGTTTTTTGACTTGGGAGTAGTATTTTCTTATTGACTCTTACACGATGTCATTTTGCACGTAGCCAGTGATTATACATAAGCAACATACGTAATCTGCTTATTTTTGGAAAAACTCCATCCGTGCAAAATGGTGAATAAAGTGTAGATTCTGTGCATTTTCTACAGATTATAGTCATCACCCATGCCATTGTAAGTTTACATTGGTTTCCTATAAAGATCAGTGTCATAGCTCTGCATATATTTTGTAGGAAGCTAGCTTCTATAAAGATATTTTCAGTGTTTTCTAGTGAAATGAGCAAAGCAAGCTTGTTTACAAAGGCCTTATGTCGTCTACATATATTGTCTTTAAAATATTTCTGATTTAGTTTATTACCTGGAAAAGAGAAATTCTATAATTTACTCAGTAAATACTACTGTAAACGATAGTTTTACTGAGAACAATAAAATATTTTGTTCTCAATTGTGGTATCATGTTGATTCCAATGCTTTCTGGTCTTTTTTTTTTTAAGTTTTTTTTGGGGGGAGGTTTTGGTGAAGATCCAGCTTCACTTGAGACCACAGCCCCAGGCTCCTGAGAGAACTCGAGGCAGAGTCACCAGCTAAGCCGTGCCACCTTCCTGCCCCACAGAGACTGTGAGGTTATCAGTCCGTCTGTTGTGAGTTGTCAGTTTTGGGGTGATGTTGTCACAGAGGAGGAGACAGCTCCTCCAGTCCACCAGGTCCCGAGACCTGGACCTGCCCCCCTCCTCTCTCTCTCCTCTCCTTCCCAGCTCCCTCCAACCACACTGGTAGCTTTCCGACCTCTCTCTGGGCAAACTCACACCTGCCTCCCAGTCTCTGCACCAGCTGTGCCTTCTCCCTGGGACACTGAGCCCAGACTCGTGCAGGGCTGGCCCCACCTGTCATTTTGGCCACGAATAAATGTCACCTCCGGGAGGCTTCTGGACCCCCACCCAGTGGCCCCAGGCCTCTCTCGCTAGCTGCACCCTACCTTAGTTTCTCTATGGAATATGCTCTTTTCTTTCCCATGTATTTGTCTTCAAGCCCTTGTCCCTCTCCCCTCTACTGTGAGATCCTGGGGCAGGGGCCACAGGGGTCATTTTCAGCTCCCACCTAGGACCTAACACAGACCAGGCCCAGGACGAGAGCTTGAGGCACCATTGCTGAATGAATAAATGAGAGGATCTGATTCACTTCCTGCTTCGGACCAGCTCTGATTGTGGGCATGGATGGTAATACTAGGAGGTGCACCTCCTAGACAGGGTGACACCCTGAATGACCTTGGGGTGACTGTCTCCTAGTCCAGCTGCTCCAGCAAAGCCCAGGGGCCACCACTGACGGGGGAGTCTGCTGCCCTCTGGTGGCCAGCGCTAGCACTGCACCTGCAGGCAAGAAACCTCATATCCCACACCTGTGTTCAGGTGTCCTCAAGTCAGCAGCTCTCCTGGGCCCCGGTGTCGAAGGAGCAGAATCTGCAGGTCGGCGCGCGGTGTTGGGGACCTCAGGAGACTCCCGTGCCACCTCTTTGCCTCCACAGGCCCCGGGTGCGCAGCTCACTCACCAGGCATCTTCCCCACATTCGGCAAAGCCCTCACTTCTTCAGGGGGACCCCCAGACACCACCAACTACTGGTCCTGACCCTGGACCGGGCCTCATGATCCATGGCTCTGACTTGCCCTTCCCGACCCCAAGTTCCCAGTCCCCACACTCCAATGCTCTTCCTGTTGGAATATTATATTCCAAGAAGGAGGAATCATTCTCCCAGGACCTCAGAGCACAGTGGGTCATCGACACAGAACCAAGGCCAGCGATGCTTCTCTGAGCCTTGGAACACTGGGGGTCACCCGCTCCAAACACGCCAATGTACACAAGAGGAAACTGAGGCTGGGTGGGGCAGGGTCAAGAGCTGGGTCTGGGCTCCTGCGGGACGCCTTCCCCCCACTCCCATAGGCTCTTGCCTGCTCTCCGAGCTTGGGGTCAACAGCCCCTCCTCCAGGGAGTTGTCCTGGATTCCACTCCCATCCCCACCTCCAGTGAGTCATGTCGCTCCTTCTCTGGGCATCAACTTTCCCTAGGATTCTAAGAGGAGGGGTCCTGCCCAGGGGAGGTTCCAATTCCTCTCCACCCCCTCGAACAGCACCAAAGCTGGGCACCTTCCTTCCCTTGTAGACGTTGATCATTCTCCTTGGGGTTCTGAACCCATGTCCTTCAAAGAAGGTCGCCAGGGCCATGACCGGGCCCCACCCTCCCATGCTGCACTACTGCGGGGTCCCACCAGGTGGCAGAGCACATGTGCACAACTGGACTTGAATAGAGGTCGGGATCTGGGTGCCAGGGCAGGGGGATCTGGGGCAGAGACTCAGGAAGCTTGTAGACCAACCCTCCCTGCCATCCCAGGGAGGGACTGAGGCCTCAGGAAGGAAGGTCCTGAAGGCCACTCATGTGGTCCCTGACATTTACTCCTCAGTAGGCAAACATAAAAAAAAAAAAATTTTTTTTCTTTTTTAGACAAACATGTCCAAACACGACACATGGTGTTCTCCCTCTCTCTGTTTCTGTGTCTCCCTGTCTCATTCTCTCTCTGTCCCTCTACTCCTCTCTCTCTCATCTGACTAAACTCAAACGCAAACACACACACACACCTCCATCCGTCGTCCACCTTCCAAGCCCAAACCACAGCATCATCCTTAACGTCTCCTTTTCCCTCGTCCCTAACGCTCACAGCACTACCCATCTTGGCTTTGCCTCTACAGTGGATCCCAGACCGATCCCTTCTCCCCATCTCCACTCTCCACTCTTCTCCTGGTTACCATCTACCGCCTGGACCACGGAGCACAGCAGCCCCTGGGCTGTTCCTCATAACGGTTCTCTACGTTAAAAAAAAAAAAAAAAAACCTCTTGGTGTAGACTCGATTTCAATTCCTAACGACCCTATAGGACAGAGGAGAACGGCCCCATACAGTTTCCAAGGAATGCCTAGTGGGATGGAGCTGCCGACCATTTGATTTGCACCTGTAGCTCTTAACCACTACTAGGGCTCTGTGGCTGGGCTCTGGACTATTCCACCTTTAACCCTCTGTAATCCATTCTTCAAACAGTAGCAAGAATCAGCTTTTGAAACTGAAATCAAATCAAGACACCCTTCCATCTAAAACAGTCCAGGGGCTTCACTTGTACCCTGACTACAGTCATCAGAGAGAAGTTCCTCTCTAACCTACAGCTAGGTCTCTGGGTGTCCCAGGAAAGTCCTTCTGTTCTCTGGGTCTTGTTTTACCTTCTGTGAAATGAACCAGGCTGCAGGGCTGTTGTGTGGGGGTGGGATGAGGTCAAGTATCTTCCACCCACGTCACCTGCTTTTCCTGGCTGCATAGATCGAAGCCACATCCAAGAATCTGAGACTTGTGTTGCCCTGTCTTGCCTGTGAAGAAGGCAGTGAATACACTTCTGGACATGGTTTCCTCTGCAGCTTCACCCTGGAATCATTTTTCTTTTATGACTCCAGCCCAAGGGGCCACTCCATCGGTGGTGATTAGTTAGTGTCCTGAAACCGGGGAGGGGGTGTGTGTGTGTGTGTGTGTGTGTGTGTCTGTGGGTGTGGGTGTGGGTGTGGGTGTGTGTGTGTGTGTGTGTGTGCAAGAACCCTTGAATCCTTAAGAGAGGCTTCTAAAATCATATTTAAAGGTAGAAAAACTGTTAAAATCCTGGATGCAGAGACCGTGAACATAAACACGTCTTTGAAAACAGAGAGATTTGTGAACACGTTCTGGTCACTAACGGTGATGGTTCCATCTCCCTGGCTAACATCCAAGGTGAAACAACTCTTTCCACAACGTGGATGAAGAATAACAGTGGATACAAATCCATATTTCATAAGTCTTCTGTTTAGCAGGCTTCTCGTACATTTCAGCCAGGACTCCTCAGGGGTGTGCTCTTTTACTTTGTCACCTGTGGGCCAAAAGCCCAAGGAAGGACCAGGAGCAGCCTAGCCCTGCCATTTTCTTTGTGTTCACTGGAGCCGGGATGGTCTAGAGTGTCTGCCCTGTGTGGTTTCCTGCAAGAATGTCTCACCCTTCTTTCTAGGTGAACTAGAGAGAGGGATCTGTCTGTCTGCAGAGCTAGGCCCCCACGAACCACCCAGCAAGCAGTGCCCACGGCGGACTCCACAGGCTTGGGGAGGAGTCCCTGCTGACCCTTTTGAGAGGAGGGACCCCCTTGCCCTCTGGGCTCCTCAGTAGCACCACACGTGACACGTGATCATCAAATATGACCGAGGGAGGAATCACGTTGACACATTTTACAGATGGTCTAATACTTTCTTCCTTCACCTCAGTGGACTGTCTTGGCATCCAGGCGTAGACCCCACTATGGAGACCCCTCATCCACCTCCAACCAGGGTATGGCTGCTTTTCCTTCCTCCTGCCCATGGGAAGCTCCTCACCTAAGTTTGCCTCCCTCCCTGCCCGAGCCACACAGGTCCTCTCCTTGCCCTTCTCCAGGGAACTATCATCTACCTCCCTGAGTGGGAGATGGGATGGACTGACTAGGAAAAGACACATCCCTTAGTCTGCAGAGGGCCTGAAGGCATGTGTGTTAATGGTCTTGTCCCTTGCACCCAAGGCCCCGTATCTTGGTTGGATTACCAGGTTCCAAGCCAGTCAATTGACAACCTCTTACTGTGGACACTACGGTCCACTCATTCTCCAGGCCCCACAAAGACCTGGAATAGCTTTTCCCCTTTCACATGGGAGATCAGAATGGGCTTTAAAGAAGAAGACGACCACATAAAGTCACCTGGGGCCTCATCATACCCATGTGCCTGATAGCAACACTCTCCTGGTTCTACCTAGGAGCCCTACAAGCCCAAGTCCCAGAACCAGCTCCTCACCCATCAGCTGTCTGACCTTGGCACCTCACTGAAGCTCCCCTTCTCAGCCTCTTTATCTGCAAAATGGGAATGAAAACCTATACTGGGGTTGTCTGGACTGCTGTGCAGGGTTTTTCAGAAGCACCTGGTAAAGGGTTACTTGTCAAATTGAAGAGGGTCCCACATTTTTATTCACAAGGCTGTTCAGGTAAAATGAGAGAGGTGTTGTTAAATGGCATCCAGTGGGTCCGACTCATACAGAACCCACATAGAGCAGAACAGAACTCTACTCAGTCCTCAGTGTCCTCACAAGCCCTGTTATGCTTCAGCCCATTGTTGCAGCCACTGTGACAATCCATCTCGTTGAGAGTTTTCTTCTTTTTTGCTGACCCTCTATCAAGCATGATGTTCTTCTCCAGGGACTGGTCCCTCTAAATAACATGTCCAAAGTATGTTAGACAAAGTTTTGACACCCTCAACTTCTTTACCAGATCATCTACAGTGAAAACAAATTTTTTTTTTTTTTTTACCGTATCAAAGACTCAGCTTCTAGGTATGGCTCACATCTGTCTATCAACTCCACAGCACCATCCTACAGAATCAAAGCCTCTTTTCAAATATACAATCCCTGAACGAAGAAGATGACCTTGTAATTAGCTAAGAACGGGCTCACTTGTGCTTACTTACTAATCTATAATGAACAATCCCACAAGGGAACTCGTTCACTACAGATGACCTGGTAAGCAAGGTAAGCATCTTGGTTACCTAGCCTACAGGATAATCCACCCCTCGTTAAAGCTCTTGGCCTGGTATTACAGCTCTTTTAGGAGGTTCCCCCCCTCCCCAGGATCCCAAGGTCCAAACTGCTGCAGTGCAGGCTCTTCTTGGTCCTAAGCTTCCCTCCTCCCCTCCTAAGCTTTTGTGAGGCTGTCCACTGATATAAGCAATCTCTGTCCTTTTCAAGACATGGCCCTCCGAGCAGTAAAGTCAATCACCCAATTTTGTCGGTGAGCTGCAAGTGAGTCCATCATGTTGGGTGGTTTACTCGCCACCTTTCCAATTACTGAGCTGACCAAAACCCAAAAGGTAAGTAAAATGCACTCATTCTACAGAAGGCTTCAGCCCAACCCATCCCTTCTGAGCAGAATTACAAACCCAGGGTCAGAAAGGCCATATATAAGAGGAAACCCACTGGGCTGCCCCAGTCATCAGTAGATGAGCGTTTGGGTGTTTGCACTATTTGGCTGTCATGAGTAATGCTACTCTGAACAAGACAAGCCCACATTTTGGCATGAAAGACTTATTTTATCGTGTTACTCCAATGTGTATCTAGGGAAATTGAGCATGAAATCAATATTTATATGAGCCTTAAACCCTTCCCCCCAAAATTAAAATCAGTTTAAAATAAGCTTACAAACTAAATTTATTAATGCATTCAACATTAGCTCATTGACACTGACCCTGTGGTCATTGTCCTGGGGACTACATGGACAAGACACAAACAGGCTCTGCCCTCTCCAGGCTGCATGGGGAGGGAGGGAGAGTGGGCAGCTGTGCCCACAGTGGCCCCAGTCACAGGGCATGTGAGCTCCCAACAAGGGCAGGCCTGAGCCAGAGACCTGATACCCCAGTCCAGTTCCTGGGCCACCAAGGACCCTCCACATGACACCTGCCCAAAGGAACGATTCTGCGGAAGCCCTGATTAATCCCAGAGCTCTTGTTCACAAAGCAGCTGACTCCAAAGCTCCTGACCTCAGACCTAGCTGTCAGAGGGTCAGCCTACCTGCCGCCCTGCCATCTACATGGACTGACAGGAGAGCCAGACAGGCTGTCTAGAACCCAGGCAGTCTCCCCAATGTGCACCGGTGAGGACAGGGCCCCCAGTGCTGTGTAAGGGAGACCCTAACGCTGTCAGGTCCCTGCACCCACCAGCCCTCACTCCTTGCTCCTATTTCCCTCCTGTCCCCTCAGGCCTACAGCCTGCTATAGATGAATGATGGGCTTTGATCCCTGCCCCTGCTCATTCTGTGCTTTCTGTGCCTCTTTTTTCTACTTTCTGAAGCCCAGTTCCTGGACCTCAGTCTTCCTTTTCTGTAGGATATGGTTGCCCCCCGCCCTGCCCAACTCAGAAAATGGTGCAGGAAGATGAGACAGGATTTACAGACCAGCTTCTGGGGCCCTGGGGCCATTTCTGAGTGTCTGGGCTAGTGGCTGGGAGGGTGGTCAGCTCACCAAGGAGAAACAAAAGTGGTGATGATGTTTGTAGTTCGTCTTTATGGCACACACAGCGCGCGCACCTAGATGAGTGTGTGCCTGCCCAGTGTGCGTGTGTGTGTGTGTGTACCAAGTCACTGATATTTTCTCTTCACTGTGGGGCTCAGGACACAGGCTCAGGGGCCTTGAGGAATGTGGCCCTGAATCTGTGCTTGTTCTTGATTCATTCCCTCTCCCGGTGTCCAGAGTACATCAGGGCGGGCTCCCACTGCCACCAAGGGATCCAGGACATGTTCTGGTTCTGGAATTCTGAGCTCACAGGCCCCAACGAGTGTGATGTCTCAGGCTCGGCAGTCCTGCCTTCTCGAGAGACGTGACTTCTGTCTTAGCATGAGCCCCCTCACCCCCTCATTACATGGCCCCAGAGAAAAGCTCACCCTCTTGACCCTTCGGTGATGCTTCCTCTAAGCCTGGTGCCCACTCCTAGTCCATCTCGGAGAGGGCACAGGTGGGTGGGCAGCGCCCACTGTGGGGCAGTGGGGAAATGTGGTCTCCAGGGGTGCCAGGCAGGTCGGCGAACACAGGGTCTCCCGCATCCTCGGGCACGTGTTCAGGGCCTGAGGACCTCAGGCCAGGGCTGGGGGTGTGCTGCAGGGGTTCACCCCCCACCATGGACCCCTGACTCCTCCCATGGCCCTCGGTCACCTCCAGACTCTAAGGTCACCTCCTCCACCCTGTCCCTGTCCTGGCCTTGCAGAGCCCTAGCCTCAAGGGTCACCTGGGTGAGTGGTGGAGGGCAGGGACCAGGGGTCCCACCCACCTCCTCACTCTCCACACCTGGCCATCTCCTGGCTGCTTCCACCTTTTACTCCACCCCTGAGCTTCCTTGGGTCCCAGCATCTCCTGCCAGGCTGACTCTTGACCAGGTCTTCATATCCCTTTTTTCCGCTTAAACCCCTGCTGAGAAGTTTCAGTTCCACCCCAGATATACTGAATCAGAATCTATCAATTAACAAGACCCCCAGGTGATTCTCATATAGAATAAATTTTGAGACCCACTGCCCTACTACTGCTTTTCAGAATTGGTCCCTAACCAGCAGCATTAGGGTCTCCTGGGAACTTGTTAGCAATGCAAATTCTCAGCGGGTTTCCAACCAGAGCAAACCAGGCAGAAGCTCTGCTCCTAACCCCTCTAATGTCCTAATCACTTATATCTGGGGGTTCTTCTGCTGGTCCCCCTCCTCACTTCCCACAAAGGGCTGTTTCCACCGTTTTACCTGCTGTGTACCCACACCTGGGCTGCCTCCTGACGCCTTGGACCTCCGCATTCTCCATACCTGGGCTACCTCCTGGGCCTTCCCATGTGTTCTTGGCCTCACCTGGGCCTTCTCCTGAGCCCTCCTACCTCATTCACAGAGCCTCTGCCTTCACCTGACCCGTCTCACCTCCTCTCTCTAACACAGGTGGGGACCCTCATGACCCTGCCACACTCCTCAGCACCCACACCTGGGCTCTCCTGGCCACTACCTTCTCACCCCGCCCACCTCCTCATTCCTGAGCCCTGGGTATCCTCCAGGCCACTCCCATGTCCTCCCCATAAACCTGGGCTGAAACCTGGCTGCTCCCACATGCTCAGTTCTCCTTCTTGAGCAGCATCTGGACCCTTCAGACTTTCTCTCTTCACTTGCTTGGGCTTCTGACCCCACCCACATCCTCACTGACCCAAACTGGGCTGCTCCCTAAGCCTTCCCACCCCTCATTACCCACACTTTTGTGATATCCTGGCCCCGCCCACAGGCTTAGTCTTCTCTACTGTGCCTTTTCCTCACCCAGCCCAACTCCTTTCCTGACCCTCCTTCTTCCTCAGTTCCTAACATTGGCCCCTGAATGCTCAAAATTGCCCAATTCTAGGTCTTCTCCAACACTCCCCACCATCTCACAGCCCGCACAGGAAAAACCTTCCCACGTCCTCACTTCCCAAGTGCCATCGCCTTCTCATGCCTCCCACCTTCTCACTCCCAACACCTTGACCACCTCTTGACCCCTCCAACCTCTTCATTACCCACACCTGGGCTACTACTGCACCCTCCAGCCTCTTCACTTCCTGTACCTGGGCTGCCTCCTGACACCAACCATCTCCTCTATCCAATACCTGGAGTCCTCCTTGTCAGCATACCTGCTTCCTTGTCAACTCTGCCCTATCTTCTGCCCATCCTCTCATTCCCCACACTGGGCTTCCTCCTTATCCCTCCCTCTAACTCATTACCCTCACCTGGGCAAACACATGCACCCTCCCACCTCATTAGGCCCTGCACCTGTTCCTTTTGAGCCCGTCTTCCTACACACTACCCACACCTGAGCCTCCTCCTGGGCTCTCCCACTTACCTCACACATCCTCCTCACTTCCCAGGACTGAGTACCTCCTGACCCACCCACCTTATTACTCAAAGCTGGGTGTGTTTCTCCTCCATCTCACTCTTCACAACTGTGCGTCCACTTAACACCTGTGCCTCCCACCTCCTCATTTCTCACCCCTGAGGTTTATCATGGCATCTCCCTATTTCCATACCTGGGCTGCCTCCTAGTCCTACCCACCTCCTCACTGGCCACACCTGGGCTGCCTCCTGGCACCTCACACCTTCTCAGTCCTCACACCTGGGCTGCCTTCAGACCCCTCACACCTCCTCAGTCTCACACCTGGGATGTCTCCTGGCCCCTCATACGTCCCTGCTCCCCAAACCTGTGCTACCTCCTAGCCCCTCACACCTCTTCTTTCCTCATACCTGTTCTGTCTCCTGGCCTTCATGCCTCCTCACTCCCCACACCTGGGCTGCCTCATGGGCCTTCCCACTTCCTACCTGACCACACCTGTGACTTCTACTGACACTTTCTGCCTCCTTCCTCTGCAGACATTTGCTGCCTCCTCAATGCTTCCACCTCAGCAACCACACCTGGACTTGAACTCACCCTTCCCACCTCCTCACTCCCTACACCTATGCCTTCTACTGACCCACTTCCAACCTCAGTCCTGACACCACAGCTCCTTCCACATTGACACACCTGTGCACTCACTGACCCCTCACACCTCCTCATTACCACACCTGTGTCTTTGTGGGCCATCCCTCCTCCTCCTACACCCTCCTCACCCACCATTACTTTACCACCTCCTGACCCCCCCCACCTCATTACCACACCTGCTGCTGATCTACTGGCCCCTCCCATCCTCTCACATCCCATACTGGGTCTGACCCCTTCCACCTCCTCACTCACCACACCAGTGCTCACCTGGACCCCTCCTGACTCCTTGGTAGCCACATCTGGGAGTTCTCCAGACCTCTTCCAGCTCCTCAGCCCCCACAGCTTGTCTGCCTCTTCATCCCTCCCACCTCTCACCCCCCACAACTGGACTGTGTCCTCACCGTTCCCACCTCCTCTTTTCCCACCCCACAGGTTTCTCCTGTAGACGGGCACTCATACAAATGCCTGTCCTCGAAAGGCCCATAGCAGCTCTACTTCTCCCATCAGTTCATAGTGGAACCAACCCATATGTCCATCAACAGAGGACTGGTGAACAAAGTGTGGTCCATCCACACAATGGAATACCACTGAGCCTTAGAAAGAATGAGAAACTGACACGTGCTGCAATGGGAACGGACCTGAAACACATGACGCTACGAAGCAAGGTACAAAAGGCCACATGTTTCCATTTAGATAAAATTTTCAAGGCAGGGAAATCCATAGGCACTGAGAGCCAATCACTGATTGCCATGGGCACAGGGCAGGGTACAAGGAGGACTGCCTAACAGGTCCAGGGTTTCTGTTTGTGGTGATGACAGTGCTCTGAAGTAGGTACTGCTGATGGTTGAATACGATTGTGGGGTACATAAAGCCACTATATCACACTCGCTAAAACTAGAAAAACAAAACTTTATTTCATGAGAAATCTACCAGTTAAAATAGTAAAAACTATAATGTATAATGTGAGCTGTAACAGTACAACAAATAAACCACACAAACACCCACGCAGCTGAAGGTAAGAAAGGATCTCCTTGTGAAGCTGAAGCTCCCTGGCTGGGGCTGAGGAGCTGTTGTAGACTAGGTGTGGCGACTTGCTTGCACTCTGGTACCGGGGCCAGAGCAGTAGAAGGAGGACCCAGGCCTACAGTGAGCCCCAGTGTGGCTGCCGGAACAGGATCAATACGTGGAGGAGGTCCTACACTTGGTTCTGGGGGAGGCCCACGATAAGGATTCCACTTTCCAGCAGACTCTTCCTCAGGAGCCTCAGCTAGAACTAGACATGGATGACCTAGAGCTGTATCAACGTCTGCTGTTTCTGAAGGAGTAGAATCGACATCCACCGGTGGTCCGGGATTCAGTTCCGGAGGTGGCCCAGCAGAAGAATTCAGCTTTCCAATAGGCTCTTCCTCTGGTGCACGGGACAGAGCTGTACACGGAGGACCTGGGGCTACACGAGGCCCAGGTGGTGATGTAGGAGTAGAACCCACAACACCTGGTGGTCCGGGATCGAGGTCTACACGTGGTTCAGGGTTAAAATCTGCTTTTGCAATAGGACCTTCGTCTAGGGCCTGGACCGGAGCTGGAGAAGGAGGATCTGTGGGTACACTGAGCTCCAATACTGCTGCAGGCTTAATATCCCAATCAGCTTTTGGTCCACGGCTGAGTTCAGGAGGTGGCCCAGGATAAGAATCCGAGTTTCCCACAGGCTCTTTGTCTGGAGCCTGGGCCACAGCTGGAGTCAGGTGACATGGGGTGACATCTAGGTCTGCTGTTGCTGTCGGAATAGAACTGACATCACTTGGTGGTCTGGAAGCTTGTTCTGGAGGGGACCCAGGATAACAATGGAGCTTTCCAGCAGGCCCTTCATCTGGTGCCCGGGCCAGAGCTGTAGATGGAGGACCTGGGGCTACACGGAGCCCAGGTGTGGCTGCGTGAACAGGCTCCACATCAGCGGGTGGCCCTGGCACCCGTTCTGGAGATGGCACGGGATAAGAGTCTGACATCCCAGCAGATTCTTCCTCTGGAGCCTGGGCCAGAGCTGAAGATGGAGAACTTGGGGCTTCATCGAAGTTTGCTCTTTCTGAAGGAATGGGATCGACATCGGCCGGTGTTCCGGGATCGAGTTCTGTAGGTGGACTAGAATAAGGATCGAGCTTTCTCATAGGCCCTTCCTCTGGTTCCTGGGACAGAGTTGTATATGGAGCACCTGGGACTACATGAGGACCCGGTGGTGATGAAGGAGTAGGACCCACAACACTTAGTGGTCGAGACTCAAGTTCCAGAGGAGGTTCCAGAATAGCATTTGGCTTCCCGGTAGGTTCTTCATCTGGTGCCTGGGCCAGAACCGGAGATGGAGGACATGGGGCTTCATCGAAGTTTGCTCTTTGTGAAGGAATGAGATGGACATCGGCCAGTGTTCTGGGATCGAGTTCTGTAGGTGGACTAGAATAAGGATCGAGCTTTCTCACAGGCCCTTCCTCTGGTGCCTGGGACAGAGTTGTACATGGAGGACCTGGGGCTGCATGAGGACTCGGTGGTGATGAGGGAGTAGGCCCCACAACACCTAGTGGTTGAGACTCAAGTTCCAGAGGCAGTTCCGGATTAGTACCTGCCTTCCCCATAGGCTCTTCATCTGGTGCCTGGGCCAGAACTGGAGATGGAGGACATGGCACTACATGGAGCCCTGGTGCTGGTACATAAGTAGGACCCACAACACTTGGTGTCCCAGGATCTGGTTCTGGAGGTGGTTCAGGAACAGAACCTGACGTTCCAACGGGCTCTTCATCTAGCATCTGGAACAGAGCTGGTGATGGAAGACCTGTACATACGCAGAGCTTTGGTATTCTTACAGGTACAGTACCACCATCAGCCTGTGGTCCATGACCAAATTCTGGAGGTGGCTCAGGAGAAGCAGCCAACTTCCCAGCAGGCTCTTCATCTGGACCCAGGGCCAGAATCGGATCTGGAGGCCCTTGTTCTGCTTTGAACCTGGGTGTTGGTGCACAATCAGGTGATCCTTGAGCCAATTTTCTAGATGGCCCAGGATAAGAAGATGGCCTTCCAACAAGCTCTTCACCTGGTGGCTGAGCCAGAGTTGGAGATGGCGGACCTGTGGCTACACTGAGCCCCAGTGTTGGTGCAGGAGCTGCTTCTGGAGTTGTCCCAGGAAGACAACTCAGCCGTCCAGAAGACTCTCCATCTGGTGTGGGAGGTGGTGGTGGACGATCTGGTCTTCTGTGCACCTCCTGTGATGGTTCAGGAGTAGAATCTATCTCAGAAGATGGTTCTTGATTCTCTCCTCGAGGTGACCCAGGAAAACAACCCAGCCCTCCAACACGTTCTCTGTCTGCTGACAGATCTGGTGATGGAAGACCTGATGTTCTGTCGAGCTCCAGTGTTGGTGTTGGAGCAGGAGGTCGTCCTAGAGTAGCTTCTGGATGAGGCCCTAGGTCCTGAGCTGCTTTTAGACCCAGTGCCGGCCCTGACGGGAGAGGTACAACAGGAGAAAAATTCAACAACATGGCTGCCTTTCCTCCTGCCTTTCCCATGATGGAAAACATCCCACAACCTTGAGGAGAAGACCAGGGTCCAGATTTCCACCCCAGAAACTCTTCCAAGACTGAGGTCCACCAGAGGAGGGTCTGAGATCACTCTGAACATAGGCCCAACCTTACCTGTGTGAGGCCACCCTGTGGGGCCAGCTCCATGTCCCCTCACAAGCTCACATGCAGGCATACCCAGCTTTCCTCACCCTCTGGCTCTGCATCACTGGGCTCCAGAGGATCCAGCTGGGCACAGAGAAGATGGGCATGGTGCTCCAGGTCTGAGCCCGGCATGTTCACCTGCACGTACTCCACGAGGAGCTTCAGGCAGGAGAAGTGTGGGGGTTGGTCAAAGTCTTCTGGGTATTCATCCATCCAGGTTTTCAGGATGAAAGAGATGGCGCTGGGGATGGATGGTGAAGAACAGGATCAGAGGCCTGGCCTTTCCCACTACACTGCCATCCCATGGCACCCATGTAAGAGTCTGGCTTCTTCTGTCTGTCCCTGTCCTTCCAAACCCCAGCCCCAGTCTGCACTGAGCCCTCTGGCTATACTGGTGGTGTCAGGCCTGGTCACTGAGCAGGGGGATAGCGTAGAGCCTTGGTCACAGAGACATCCCTATGAATGGTGTGACCAACTCTCTCGCCTCTCGAAGCCTGAATTATGTCCTGTCCATTCCCTGGCTCCCTCCGCAATGGACAGTAAACCCCTGAGGGCAGGAAGGGGTGTGTCTGCGTGTTCACCTCACAGCCTGGCACACTGTAGTGCTCCAGGAATCTCGGAGACTGAGGATACAGAGTCTGTCCCCTGTCCCAGCCTGCCCAAGCCCTGAGGCCCCCTCCTCCTGGACAGTGGGCACCAGCCTTTTGCCTGGTCCTCTGCATGCACATGAGGGTCTCCTCGCCCACAGTCACCGTTCTCCCAGGGACAGGGATCCCACATGCATCTGAGCCCCCCTGACAGGCATACAGCATTGTGGGGCCGGTTTCTCCCCTACCTCCTGATGGGGCTCCAAACGGGGAGGGAACAACCAGAGCTGGAAGTGGATTATGGCGGGGGGAGGGGGAAGGGAGAGGGTCTCCCTAGGGCCCACACTGGGCCCCTTGCCTCCCCTCTGCTTTCCAGTGCGCCCAGGCTCCACCCCCAGCTCTGTGGGACTGCTTTGCTCCTACGCGTGGTGCCCCTGAACTCATTTCTCCATAGGGATCAAGATGTGTGAGAATCAGGGCATTCCCAGCCCCAATCTTGACACAGGTCTCTTAAAATCCCAGTCTTCCCTGGAGACACAAGACCCTCTTTCTCCATGCAATGTCCACTTACTCTTTCTGCTGGTCCTGGGGTGCACCATCCCTCGCTGAATGGGGGCAATTGTATCCATACCTAGAGGAGGCACAAGGGTATCACATCTAATGCACTGTGAATACAACCTGCTTCCCATGTCTAGTGTTTCTGTCTGCCTCCTGACTAGGACAGAGGCCTAAGAGGGCACGGCTCCTTGTCTGCTTTGTTCACTGAATGATGCTGAGTGTCTAGAACAGTGTCTGCAAAAGTAGGGCTTCATAGATAATTGTTGAGTGAATGAACCTAAGCAGCACCTTCCCCAATATCTGATTGTCCTGGGGCCC
This sequence comes from Loxodonta africana, assembly GCF_030014295.1. NCBI lineage: Eukaryota > Metazoa > Chordata > Mammalia > Proboscidea > Elephantidae > Loxodonta > Loxodonta africana. Next base: position 4,208,095 of record NC_087344.1, read on the forward strand.
CTCTGTCAGACACCAGGGATTCTTGTTCAGGCTACACCAAAAACAAACACCACTAGATGGAATCTCAATTCACCCTTTTCAAATGGAAACAGGTTTGCTGAAGGGCCTGCACTCAGTGAGGGGTGAGGCAGACAGCTTCTTCTTAAAAGAGAAAAACAATAAATGTGAACATCCCAGCCCCTCCAGCAGCCTTTTCCCTAGAGCTGGGCTCCAGGGGTTGGTCTCTAGTGGCACACTGCTTAAAGAGCTTGGCTGCTAACCAAAAGCTCAACAGTTTGAATCCAGCTGCTCCTTGGAAACCCTATGGGGCAGGTCTACTCTGTTTTCTAAGTTCGGTAAGAGTCAGAATTGACTCCATGGCAATAAGTTTGGCTTTGGTGGGGCTCTGGGTACATAGTTGCCATGGCTTCTACCATGTGGTTCTGACAGTAAGGTCAAGCAGACTGATGCTCTACCAGCCCACTTTTCAGAGGAGCACTCTGAGGCACAGAGACGTGAGTGACTTTCCCCAGACTCATAGCTGGTAGGGGTTGACTTCCCACGGGTCTGTGGAGGGAGGGGTGCTCACCCATGGAACAACAGATCCAGGACCTGCTGGGTGGTGGCGAAGGTTCTGTAATGTCCCAGAAAGAAGTTGATGTAGGACAAGTCACCCTCCATGAAGGCGGGCACCAGGTGCTCCCCCAGCTTCTCCAGCGAGCCAGCCTTGACTATTCTCACCACGCGGGTCTCAGTCAGGTCCTGGTCCAACCCACAGGTACACTGAGGTGAGACAGACGAGGGGTATAATGTGAGAGGCACCCGTGAACCACCAGTTGGTTTGGAGTCCCACATCTCTGTGACTTGTGGCAGGAGGTGGGACACAAGTGTCCCCAACAGGAAACAGGAAGTAGGGATTATTACACATATTAGAAGCCTCAAGTCATTTTCTTCATAACATTACCTCCCTCTAGTAAGAGTGGAGCCTTGGTGGCACATCAGCTCTTAAGAGCTTGGCTGCTAAGCAAAAGATCAGCAGTTTGACTCCACCAGCCACTCCTTGGAAACCCCATGGGGTGCTTCTAGTATTTCGTATAGGGTCCCTATGACTCAGCATGGACTCCATGGCAACAAGTTTGGTTGGGTCTGGTATCAAGAGCAGTATCCTTGTGAGTCCTCACTAAACACCGTGTTGTAGAGGTGAGAAAAAACAGCTTAGCGATGTCCAGTGTGTTCAAAGGCACAGATAGGAGCCCAGAATCTTCTGACGCTAAGGCTCCGTGATGTTCCCCGTGTGCAGCATGAGGCCTGTCCTGACTCGGAGGGGAAGGTCTAGTGCAAGCTCACTCCCTCCCCAGCTGGAGACAGTGCCCAGAGCAGACACACCCATGAGACCCCCACTGAATGCAAAGAAAGACAGGGATTTTCCTTTCTGTACATTAAAGGGGGTTTTGAGGAGCTAAAGCTATGGTGGTCCCAGATCCAGCGAAAGGTGGATGCCTGGATATCTCTGGGGTGGGATTAAGGCCCCCACAGGACCAAGGATCTCAACAGACGCCTCAGGGAGGGCAAATGTGAATGAGCACGAAAGGGCTAAAAGCTGGCTCAGCTTCTCAGGGCCAACAGCCCCTCAAAGCCACCCCGCAGTTGCAGTGGCCAATGTGACATCAGATTGGCAATAATGGAACAGGCTGGATGCAGGGACACAGGCAGGGTCATAGACTGCTGGGCCACCTGACTGTCACAGCGTTTATGGGGAGTCTGGCTCTAGGGATCTCCAGTTGGAACGGGTACATCCTTGGCCCCAGCATGCCGCCCCTGGGAGTCTCTCCTGGGCAGGTCAGTGTATGAGGACACACGTGAGGTTCCTGCAGCCCTGCTGTGGGTCAGTGTATAAAGAGACACGTGAGGTTCCTGCAGCCCTGCTGTGGGTCAGTGTATAAAGAGACACGTGAGGTTCCTGCAGCCCTGCTGTGGGTCAGTGTATAAAGAGACACGTGAGGTTCCTGCAGCCCTGCTGTGGGTCAGTGTATAAAGAGACACATGAGGTTCCTGCAGCCCTGCTGAAAGGGCAGCAGAAGGGATCAGTCCAGGGCCAGCAGCCATGAAAGTCTCAGTCACTGTGGGAACCGGCCTCCCTTCTGGAACATTCTGCAGCTGAGTCAGGACACAGCTCCTGACCTGGAGAGGTCATGGTGATGTGTTCCCTGAGATTGCAGGTTGCAGAAAAATGTGCATCACAGCCTGAGCCCCGTGCTTTTCGGTAAATGCAGCCTGCTAACCACGAGGATGTGTGAGGCTGGGAGAAGGTGTGGAAGGACAGTCCAGGGGACTACTGACAGGCCCTGGGTATGACAGTTAAACCCGGAAACAGGAACAACATGCAAAAAGATGCCTGGCCTCATGTGCAGTGAAAACAGTAGAAAAGCCTCGATTCTGACATTCCTACAAATAGGGAAAAAGTGACTGTACTTCGCCCGACAGAGAAGTCGGTGGCCAGAGGCGGGGGGATAAGGGAAGGAATTTGGCGGATTCATTTGGGAGGGAACCCTGGCCCTTGAGAGACAGCCCCAGGAGAGAGCTAGGGATCTGGAAGTAGTGTCTGGTCCCTGTGTCCTCTCTGGCCATCTCAGGCCACTGGGTGGGGACCCCACCCCCAAACACACTCACCCAAAACCTGCGCCAGCCCTTCCTGCTCCCTTTCTTGAGGTCGATGGAGTAGATGAGGCCATCCTCCTTCTCCTCCTGGATCTCCTGTGGGGGCTCCTGCAGAGACAGTACCCAGCAGTGGTCCAGCATGCATTCATGGCCTCTCCAAGCCTCCTCCTTCTCTCTCTGCTCCTTCAGGCCCTTCTACCCCCTGGACCTTCAAAGAGCCCCTAGTTCCCTGTCCACACCACATACAGGAAGATCCAGCCAGAGGAAGGCCCAGGGAAGTGTGCCCACTCAGCCTGTGGAACCCCGACCACCCCTCCCCAAAGTCCTTCTGGGAACTATGACCCCTGTAGAGACATAGATCCCAGCGTCCAATGTGATCAGGCTGTTTGGGAGAGGGACATGAAGCAGGTCTCCACCTGTGCCACCCCCAGCCCCCCGTCTCCAAGGCACCCAACCTGATGGACTAGTCCCACCCACCACCCTATTCCCGGTCAGTGCAGGGCTCCCCAGGTGGGATCACAGTGGTGGCCTGGCCTGGATTGGCACCCTGGGCCACCCTGTGTTACCTTTGGCTTCTTTCTGGTAAATGGCCAGAGCCTTCGGGGATGGGGCGTGAGACCTTGTCTCAGCCTTCGTGAAAGGGTTGAACTCCCGGATTTCTCAAGGTTCGATACAAGGCAACATGAGCAACAACGAGAAAACATGTTCCTCATTCGAGTGTCTCCACTCAAGTGAGCTAGGGAGGGGCGGTCCCTAGAATGTGGGTGCCTGGTTACCAGGGTTCCAAATTCTTTGTAGTCTATCACCAAGGAAGTGAGGTCATATCCTGGGTCTCCTGACCAGGGCCCAAACTCAGATAAAAAAAAAAAAAAGACCTTCCCAAAATTCCTTCTGGGATGCTGAATGCTCACCTCTCCCCATGCCATCTTCGTAACTGTACACAGTGACACCAACACAGCCCCCCACACAACCTAGGGTAGGCCTGGTTGAACCCAGGACCCCAGCTGTGAGCAGATACAGCAGGGTTCAGACACAGCTCGTCCCTCTTAACAAGTTTGTGACCCTGAACAAATCTTTGTGCTTCTCAGAGCCTCCTCAGTCTCCCCATCCCACAATGGGGATCATCCTAGCATCTTCTTCCTAGGGAAGTCAGCAGGTGGAAATGAGATGACACCTATAAACCCGTGAGCTGGTATCACGTGTAGCTAAGGCACAAACTCAGAGACGGGAGAATTCCAAGCAGGGCTGGGAAGCAGCATGGCGTACACCTCAAGACAGAGCTGGGTTCTGGTGGTGTGAGCCTGGGAAAGTCACTTCGCCTCCTGGCCTGGTTTCCCTGTCTGCCCCAGCAGGGGTTGGAATTAAGCAAACATCACACATTGCTACCCTGTGCATAAAAGCCTCCAATAACTTCCATTATTTAGAATCTGACCCAGTGCCTCCTCACGGACTAGGGGGTGAGCAGCCGGCACAATGGCCCCCAACAATCCCTCTTCCAGGTCCCAACATCCTGTGCGACCCCCTTCCCTAGTGTAGGCTGGACTCAGGGACTCACTTCTTCAGAATGTAGTTGTGGCTGTAAGGTGTCTTGGTACAATTTCAGCTCCTAGTGACCCCATTAGGGACAACGCCTCCTGGCTCTCTCTGCTGCTCGCTGGCTTTCTGCCATCTCGCTATCTCTTCTCTCTCTTTCTCACTCTCTGTCATAGCCCACTCTTTCCCCTGGAAAGCAGCTGTGAGATAGGGACGGCCCTATGATGCCCATGGGACAATGACCCAAAGTGCCCTCATCAACAGAGAGGAACTGGGACCCCAGTCCTGCAGTTCACAGGAAAGACTCCTGCCCATAACACAGAGTGAGCAGGGAGCGGATCCTCCCCAGTCCAGCCTCAGCTGAGACCACAGCCCCAGCCTCCTGAGAGAACGTGGGGCAGAGTCGCCAGCTAAGCCGCACTGTATTCCTGGTCCACAGAACCTGCTAGATTATCAGATGGTTTTTGTGAGCTGCTAAGATTTGGGGTGATGTTGTCACAGAGGAGGAGACAGCTTCTCCAGCCCACCAGGTCCTGGGACCTGGACCTGCCCTCCTCCTTCTTTCCTCTCCTCCCCAGCTCCCTCCAGCCACTATGGCAGCTTTCCAACCCCCTCTCTGGGCAAACTCACATCTGCCTCCCAGTCTCTGTACCAGCTGTGCCTTCTCCTTGGCACACTTCATGCCTTCTCCTTGGCACACTTTCCCCTGACTCATGCAGGGCTGCCCCTCCTGTCATTTTGCTCACACATAAATATCACCTCAGTGAGGCCTCTGGACCCACATCCTGTGGCCCCGCCCTCTCTCTCTGGCTGTACCCTGCTTTATTTTCTCTATGGAATATGCTCTTTTCTCTCCATGTATCTGTCTTCATGCTCTTGCCCCTCTCCCCTCCACCATGTGCTAGTGCTGCAGCCCCAGGAAAGAAACCTCACATCCCCCACCTGTGTTCAGCTGTCCTGGAGGCAGTAGCTCTCCTGGGCCCCAGGAAGCACCACTGGCTTGAGAGGCTGCCACCCCCTGGTGGCCGAAAGTAGCACTGTATCCCCAGGCTTGTAACCTGATCACAAAACACTCACTTGTGTTCAGGTGTCCTGGAGGCAGCAGCTCTCCTGGGTCCCAGGGATGAAGGATCAGGACCTGCAGGTCCATGGGGAGTGTGGGGTATCTCAGGGGACTTCCTACCCCCTCTTTGCCTCCACAGGCCCTGGGCGGTCCAGCTCACTTACGAGGCATACTGCCCACACTCATGCCAAAGGCCCCATTTCCTCAGAAGGACCCTGAGGTTCCACCAAGGAATGGACTTGGCCTCATGCTCCACGGCTCTTCCCTGCTCTGCCCTGCACTACCCTTCCCTCTCCTGCCCTTCCCTTCCCTCCCCTCCCCTGCCCTGCCGGACTCCAGATTACCAGTCCCCACACCCCAGTGCTCTTCCTGGGGGAATAGTCAATTCCAGGAAGTAGAAAGCATATTCCTAGGACTTCAGAGCACAGTGGGTCCAGCAGACACTTCTCTGAGCCTTGGAATCCAGGGGCTCACCCACTCTATGCACCCCAATGAACAGAAGAGGAAACTGAGGCCTTCTGTCCTCTAGCCCCCTCCCCTGTGGGAGAACTCATCCAAGGTCCAGGGACCCAGAACACACACTGCAGGACAAGGCCTTGTCCACTCTGTGTTGCCATGGAGATGGGTGGCCCTGGGAGACCCCTGGGAACCTTGGGGTCCCTCTCCCTTCATCCGGAAACTCCTCCCACCCATGTTGTGAGTCGTGGGCATGTGGCTAGGAGAACAGAGGCCCCTGTCCCAAGGCGGACCTACCTCCACCCTCTCTCTTCTTTCCACTGGGTCACTTACTTGGTGTCCTCTTCTCTTCTGACCCGACCTGCATGGCCCCTCACGTGAAGTCAGTGTGTGCCGCTGTGTGTGTGTGTTCGTGTATGCTCGAGCCTATATGTACAACGAGAGGGGGTACGCAGAGTTCCCCACATCTTGGCAGCTCTCATTCTCAAAGCCAACCACATGAGAGGGGCTGGGCCCTGGCCTAGGGGGACCGAGCCTTCCTCATCCTTTGGACTGTGCCCACTTGCGTGTCCTGGGCTATCCCTGACTTTCTCTTCGACTCAGTTTCCCAATTGTGCACTGAGGTTTTGGATGGGGAAGTGCTTCAGGGCTCAGTCAGGGAAATGCTGGCCAGGACCCCACGCTGGAGTAGACGTGGATGGCAGCTTGTGGTGAGCACAGCACACAGCCTTCTTAGTGTGAGGGATGTGGGTGGACACTGCCCAGGCCAGCCAGGCCAATGTGCAAGGCCCAGTGCTAATAGGACCTGTGGATCCTGGGATCCCTCTACCCAAGAGGGGCCACAGGACCCTGGGTCAGGTGGACATGGAGAGACTGTGGACTTGGGAGACACTGAGTAACCCCACCGCCCAGGTCTGCTCTCTGGACCAGCAGCAGGAGGCCCGCCACGGATATTCCCCACCTCCTGCCCGGTGCTCACCTCTCAGTCTCCCTGAGACTCTCCCTCGACCGGCACGACGCCCCAAAGTGTTCCTGGGGCCACGCTGTCATTGTCACAGTCTGACTGGAGCCGCTGAAACTCAGGATCATGTCTAGTCCTGGGCCACAGGGAGGGAAGGGTGCTGAGAGCCAGAGTGGGGTGCTGGGTGAGTCAGGGTCCAGGAGCTGGGTTTGAGCTCCTGTGGGAGGCCCTCCCCCTACTCTCATGCAGTCACTGCGTGTCCTCAGAGCTGGGAACAAACAGTCCCTCCTCAAGGAAGTTCTCCTGGATTCCACTCTCATCACCACCTCCAGTGAGGCAGTTCTCCCCCTCTCTGTGAATCAACCTTCCCCAGGAATCCAAGAGGACGGGTCCTACCCTGGAACGGGGTACCTTTACGTCCCCACTCCCTCAAACAGTTCCAAAGCTGGGCTTCTTTCTTCCCTTCTGCAAGTTGATCATTCTCCTTGGGGGACCCACACCATGTTGCTCAGAGAAGGTCCCCTGGGCGATCAGAGCCCCCACTCCTCTCAGGCAGCACTAACATGGGGCCCCACCATGGAACAGAGCATGTGTGCAAACCTGAACTTGAACAGAGGTAGGGGTCTGGGTGTCAGGACAGGGGGACCTGCTTCTTCACATGCTGCCGACACCTCCGAATTTAATTACATCCTACGGGATTAGGCACAAAATGGCCGTCGTCCTCTGAATCAGAGGCAGCCTCCCAGGACTAGCTGCAGCTCCTCCTTCCTCAGTGCCTCTCTTTGTTAAAGTCCTGAGTCACTGGTCCTTGGGGAAGACTAATTTCACCTCTCATCCTGACACAAGTTTCTTCCGTTCTTTGTTTGTTTTAAATTACAAGGATAGGAAATCTGGACCCAAGAACCTCTGAGGTTGCTCCCACCTGTAAAATCCCGTATCTGGGTAATTAGGCACCTTTCAGACTGTCCTGCCCTGATTTCAGTGAAACTAGCATAGAGGCTATAAGGAGCCCTGGTGGTGCAGTGCTTAAAACTCTCGGCTGCTAACCAAAACGTCAGAAGTTCAAACCCACCAGCCCCTCCGCGGGATAAACATGTGGTAGTGTACTTCTTGGAAACTCTCTGGGACACTTCTACTCTGTCCTATACTGTCACGTTGAGTCAGAATTGACACAGCAGCAATGGGCTATGGGTAACATCAGCAACGGCTTCACGTTCAAAGGAAATGCTGAGCTTGTGGCCTCTCACTGCTTTTGGACGAGAACTCCCTCACCCTACGCTGCCCCTGATCCTTGAGTGGCACAAACAATCTGCACTGTCTACTAACAAAGGTTTGCAGTTTGAACCCATCGAGCAGCACCTCAGAGGAAGGCCTGGCGATCTCCTTCCGTCCAGGTGACAACCAAGAAAACCCCGTGGAGCACAGTTCTTCTCTGTACACATGCAATTGCCATGAGTCAGAATCGATTCCATGGCAACAGGTTTGGGTTTTTTGTTTTTATTTCTATACACCAGTGCCCGAGCCTTGTGAAGTAACACCCAATATGGGGTTGTTGTTGTTTGCTGTTCGCTGCTGCTGAGTCAGACCCTGGCTCATGATGACCCCATGCACACTGGAACGAAACGCTGCCTGATCCCGAGCCACTCCCATGAACAGTTTCAGATTGGATTCTTTGATCCATAGGTTTTCATTGGCCGATTTTCGGAAGTAGGTTGCCAGGCCTTTCTTCCTAGTCTGGCTTAGTCTGGAAGCTCTGCTGAAAGCTGTTCAGCATCACAGCAACGTGAGTCGTGGCTCCATGTGAGGTGGATTGGCTGAAAATTGAACCCGAGTCTCCTCATGGAAGACGAGAAGTCTACCACTGAATAACCTCAACCCCCAAGATGGGGTAGTTATAAATACAATAAAATTCAAATATAGAGCCTTAATTAAAAACAAAAAAAATGCTCAAAGCTTCCCAGAGCCAAATGATGCCCACTTTTTGCTTGAAATTCAGGAATCTCTGAGAAAGCAACCAAGATTGCTGGTCACCAAATGACCCAGAAATTCCACCCCTGGTTAAAGACCTAGAGAACATGAAATCAGGGACTCAAACAGATATCTGTACAGGAATGTTCACTGAAGTATTATTCACAAGAGTCCAACGGTGGCAACAACCCACCGTTGGAAACCAACAAATGAATGGATAGACAAAATATCGTCTATCCAGACAACGGAATATTACTTATCTATAAAGAGAAATGAATTCCTGATACATGCTACAATATGATGAACCTTGAAAACATGCTAAGTGAAATAAGTCAGACTCAAAAGGACAAATATTATATCATCCCACTTATATGAAATGTCTGAACTAGTCAAATGCATTGTTGTAGTCACTAGATGCCTTCAAGTTGTTTCCAACTCATTCTGACCCCATGGGACACAGTAGACCTGCCCCACGTTCTCTAGGGTGTGATCTTTATGGCAGCATATCGCCAGGTCATTTCTCCAGCAGAACAGCTGGTGGGTTTGAAATGAAAACCTTTGGGCAAGCAGCTGAGCACTTACCCACTGTGCCACCAGAGCTCCACAGGCAAATGCATAGAGATCAGAATGTATGAGTGGTGGCCAGGGGCTGAGGGAAGGGAGAAATGAGGAGTGGTGCCTGAAGGGGCAGTGGGTTCCATTTGCGGTGATAAAAAATTTCTGGAGACAGAGACTGGTCATGTTCGCACAGCATAGTGAATGTCATTAATGTCTCTGGATTGTAATAAAAATGTTAACTAAAGATAAGGACTAAAGAGGCAGGGCCAAGTGGGCAAGCTAGTCACAATGTTCCGCCAAACCCTCTTGCAACAGAGACCCAGAAAAACAAGCGAATCGATTATACATATGACGATCTACAAACCCTGAACATCAAACACAGATTAAGGAATCGGAATGAGGGACGGGGGATAGTGAGACAGCGCAGAAGCAGTGATGAGCTGCCAAGTCCGCGCAGGGCCTCAGCTCCAATTCTTTGGCACCAAACTTGGGTGTGATGGTGGTGGGGCTGATTTTAGTTTCCTGAGACAGGGCAGCATCAGTGAAAGAAGGCAAGCAAAGTGGCACACCCCTAACTCTGTGGTATGTCTAAGGTGGAGCTGGTCACAGCATTTAGGAAGTGGCTGCTTCAATGAAAGAAGGCAAACAAAGTGCCAGTACCCTCACACCCTGGTGTGACAGCCACGGGACAGGCTGTGGAGTTCAGGACTAAGCCAATTCAGGAAAAGAAGGCAAGCCCGGAACACAGCCCTAACCCCCTGGGGCAATCTCTGTGGGGAACCACCTAGACCACACAGGCTACACATACCTCTGGTATCGGAGATAAAACAGCACTCTCATAAAACAGCACTCTCGACACAAGATAAGTGATTTTGTCTAATTTACCATGTGGATCTAATAGCTCCGTCTTTTCAAAGTACTCTCTCTTGTCTATCTGATCCCTCCCCTATCTGCCCCAGCCAGCTTCTTTAACAGTTGATTTCCCTGGACCTGAAATAGAACCTGCTGCACTCTCTCTGAGCCATTCTCCTGGCCTGGGAGAAAAAAGAAATGAACAAATGGGGGAAAAATGCTTTCCCAACTCCCCGAATCTGGAGGCTCAGAGCAGGAGTGGCTCCAGTCCAGGCATGAGCGATCCACTGACTTTGGCTTTCACCCCTGCATGGAAGCAGGTGGCTATTATAATGCAAAGGCAAATCTGTTTGAGGTCTGACTGTATTTGTTTCAGCTGTGCAGTGGAGAGGCAGGTTTTGTAGATTTGATACCACTCTGCCTATTAAACAGGGCCCTCACCTGCCCACAGGAGGAACCTGAGGGTTCGAGGCTCCATCCACACCACATACTCAACCATGAAATTGGTCCGAGGGTAGTGGTGCCCACCAGCCTTTACAGGTATAAGCATTGGGTGCCGAAGGTACAGCTGCAGAGCCCACCCACCAGAGCACTCTATACAACAGAGACACTTCTTCCTCACTGACACTTGGGGGAAGGCTGTCAGCACCCTGCCTTCCTCAGAGTGTGACTCCCGGCCGCTACCAGAAACCAGTGCATACAACCATCACCACTACTCCTCAAAGACAATAGGTGAGAGCCTATAACACACCCTAGGTGACTGACAATCAGAACACCTGAGCTGTTTCCATTCAAGAATGGTGAATGGACTCCTAAGCTCATACACCTGGTAACACCTCTAACCATCTGGTAAGAGGACATTAATGCTTCAAAGGCTCCAATAATCAAGTTAGTTCACTCTAGTAGCCTAAAACTCGAAACAAAACAAAGAAGCTAGGACACAGTGAGCAAACATAAAATAAATTATTATAATAACTTATAGATGGCTTGGGCACAGCAGTCGATATCAAATCACATAAAGAAGCAGACCATGACTGCTTCAATGAACTCCCAAAACAGAGAACCAAGGACTCTTCCAGATGGAGAAGTATTCCTGGAATTACCAGGTATAGAATACAGAAGACTAATACATAGAACTGTTCACAACATCAGGAACGAGATCAGGCCATACACAGAAAAAGCCAAGGAACACACAGATAAAGCAGTAGAGACAATTAAAGGTTATTCAAGAACATAATGAAAAATTTAGTAAGCTGCAAGAATCCATAGAGAGACAGCATTCAGAAATACAGAAGATTAAGAATAAAATTACAGAATTAGACAAATCAATAAAAAGCCAGAGAAACAGAATAAAGGAAGTGGAATGCAGAATCGGGGAGATGGAGGATAGGACAATTGGCACCAATGTATTTAAAGAAAAATCAGGTAAAACAATTTTAAGAAATGAAGAAAACTTAGGAATCATGTGGGTCTCTACCAAAAATAACTTGGGAGTGATTGGAATACCAGAACAGGGAGAGATAACAGAAACTACAGAGAGAATTGTTGAAGCTTTGTTGCCAGAAAACTTCCCTGACATTGTGAAAGATGAAAGGATATCTATCCAAGATTCTCATTGAACCCCCTACAAGACAGATCCCAAAAGAAAGTCACCAAGACATATTCTCACCAAACTTGCCAAAAACAAAGATAAAGAGAACATTTTAAGAGTATCCAGGGATAAACGAAAAGTCACCTACAAAGCAGAATCAATAAGAATCAGTTCGGACTACTCGGAAGGAACCATGCAGGCAAGAAGACAACGGGATGGCATATATAGAACATTGAAGGAGAAAAACTGCCAGCCAAGGACCAGATATACAGCCAAACTGTCTCTCAAATATGAAGGTGAAATTGAGACATTTAGAGATAAACACAAGCTTAGAGAATTTGCAAAAACCAAAACAAACCTACAAGAAATACTAAAGGGAATTCTCTGGTTAGAAAATGAATAATATCAGATATCAACACAATACTAGAACACAGAACAGAGACACCAGATATAAACTCAGATTGGGAAATCAAAAACATAAAAGAAGATTTAAAAAAATGCTCCAAAGACGAAATCAGTGACGTCATTATGTAAAAGATGACAATAATCAATAAAGAGAGAATGAATAAAGCAGGCATAGATCCTCCGTATGGAGAGGAAATCAAGGCGAAATAGGGAGATTCAAGCTAGGTTTAAACTTAGAAAAACAGGTGTAAATATTAAGGTGACCACAAAAAAGACTAACAATCCCTCACTTCAAAATGAAAAACAACATAAACATAAAGATTCAGCAAAAACAAATTCAACTACAAGGAAAAAGAGGAAGACACAATTTACAAAGAAAAACTCCTCAGCACGAAAAGTAAGTGGAAAAATGAAACTGTCAACAACACACACACACAAAAAGGCATCCACATCACAGCACTAAACTCACACCTATCTAGAATCACGCTGAATATAAATGGACTCAATGCACCAATAAAGAGACAGATAGTTGCAGAATGGGTAAAAAAATGTGATCCAGGTATATGCTGCCTACAAGAGACACACTTTAGACCTAGAGACGAGAACAAACAAAAACTCAAAGGATGGGAAAATATATATATATACATCAAGCAAAAAACAATCAAGAAAGAGCAGGAGTGGCTATATTAATTTCTGACAAAATTGACTTTAAAGTTAAATCCACCACAAAAGATAGGGAAGGACACTACATAATGATTAAAGGGGCAATATACCAGGAGGTTATCACCATATTAAATATTCATGCACACAATGACAGGGCTGCAAGATACATAAATCAAACTCTAACAAAACTGAAAAGTGAGGTAGACAGCTCAGCAATCATAGGAGACTTCAACACACCACTTTCGGTGAAGGACAGGGCATCCAGAAAGAAACTCAATAAAGACACAAAAGATCTAAATGCCACAATCAACCAGCTTAACCTCATAGACATATACAGAACACTTTACCCAACAGCCAAGTATACTTTCTTTTCTAGTGCACATGGAACATTCTCTAGAATAGACCACATATTAGGTCAGAAAGCAAGCCTTAACAGAAACCAAAACATCGTGATATTACAAAGCATCTTCTCTGAGCATAAGGCCATAAAAGTAGAAATCAATAACAGAAAAAGCAGGGAAAAGAAACCAAACACTGGAAAACTGAACAATACACTATTCATAAAACACTGGCTTATACAAGACATTAAGGATGGAACAAACAAATTCATAGAATCCAATGACAATGAAAACACTTCCCATCAGAACCTTTGGGACAGAGTGAAAGCAGTGCTTGGAGGTCAATTTATATCAATAAACACACACATACAATAAGAAGGGGCCCAAATCAAAGAACTATCCCTGCAACTTCAACAAATACAAAGAGAGCAACAAAAGAAACCTTCAGGCGGAAGAAGAAAGCAAAGAATAAAAATTAGAGTAGAATTAAAGGAAATAGAGAAAAGAAAAACAATTGAAAGATAAGAGACCAAAAGCTCGTTCTTTGGTGAAAAAATTAACAGAATCGATGAACCATTGGCCAGGCTGACAAAAGAAAAGCAGGAGAGAAAGCAAATAACCCAAATAAGAAAGGAGATGTGCAATATCACAACAGATCCAAATGAAAAGAATCATATCAGACTACTAGGAAAAATTGTACTCTAAGGAATTTGAAAATCGAGAAGAAATGGATGAATTCCTAGAAACACACTACCTGCCTAAACTAACACAGACGGAGCCAGAACAACTAAACAGACCCATAACAAAAGAAGAGATTGAAAAGGTAGTCAAAAAACTCCCAACAAAAAAAGTCCTGGCCCTGACACCTTCACTGCAGAGTTCTACTAAACTTTCAAAGAACAGTTAACACCACGACTACTAAAGGTATTTCAGAGCATAGAAAAGGATGGAATACTCCCAAACTCATTCTATGAAGCCAGCATATCCCTGATACCAAAACCAGGTAAAGACATTAAGACAAAAGAAAATTACAGACCTATATCCCTCATGAACTTAGATGCAAAAATCCTCCACAAAATTCTAGCCAATAGACTTCAACAAGATATCAAAAAAATAATTCACCGTGACCAAGTGGGATTCGTACCAGGTATGCAGGGATGGTTCCATGTTAGAAAAACACTTAATGTAATCCATCAGACAAATAAAAGACAAGAATCACAGGATTTTATCAATTGATGCAGAAAAGACATTTGACAAAGTTCAACACCCATTCATGATAAAAACTCTCAGCAAAATAGGAATAGAAGAAAAATTCCTCAACATGATAGTGGGCATTTATACAAAGCCAACAGCCAACATCATCCTAAATGGAGAGAGTCTGAAAGCATTCCACTTGAGAACAGGAACCAGACATGGATGCCCTTTAGCACCACTCTTATTCAGCATTGTGCTGGAGGCCCTAGCCAGAGCAATTAGGTGAGATAAAGAAACAAAGGGCATCCAGATTGGTAAGGAAGAAGTAAAAGCATCTCTGTTTGCAGATGACATGATCTTATACACAGAAAACCCTGAAGAATCCTCGAGGAAGCTACTGAAACTAATAGAGTATAAGGATACAAGGTAAACATACAAAAATCAGTTGGAACTACTGAAACTAATAGAAGAGTTTGGCAGAGTCTCAGGTTATAAAATAAACATACAAAAATCACTTGGATTCCTCTACCTCAACAAAAAGAACACCGAAGAGGAAATAACCAAATCAATACCATTCACAGTAGCCACCAAGAAGATAAGATACTTAGGAATAAATTTTACCAAGGATGTAAAAGACCTATACAAAGAAAACTACAAAGCACTACTACAAGAAATTCAAAAGGACATACTTAAGTGGAAAAACATACCTTGCTCATGGATAGGAAGACTGAACATAGTAAAAATGTCTATTCTACCAAAAGCCATCTATACATTTAACGCACTTCCGATCCAAATTCCAATGTCATATTTTAAGGGGATAGAGAAACAAATCACCAATTTCATATGGAAGGGAAAGAAGCCCCGGATAAGCAAAGCACTACTGAAAAAGAAGAAGAAAGTGGGAGGCCTCACCTTACCTGATTTCAGAACGTATTATACAGCCACAGTAGTCAAAACAGCCTGGTACTGGTACAACAACAGGCACATAGACCAATGGAACAGAATTGAGAACCCGGACATAGATCCATCCACGTATGAGCAGCTGATATTTGACAAAGGACCAGTGTCAATTGGGGAAAAGAAAGCCTTTTTAACAAATGGTGCTGGCATAACTGGATACTCATTTGCAAAAAAATGAAACAGGACCCATACCTTACACCATGCACAAAAACTAACTCCAAGTGGATCAAAGACCTAAACATAAAGACTAAAACGATAAAGATCATGGAAGAAAAAATTGGGACAACACTAGGAGCCCTAATACAAGGCATAAACAGAATACAAAACATTACCAAAAATGATGAAGAGAAACCCGATAACTGGGAGCTCCTAAAAATCAAACACCTATGCTCATCTAAAGACTTCACCAAAAGAGTAAAAAGACCACCTACACATTGGGAAAGAATTTTCAGCTATGACATCTCCGACCAGCGCCTGATCTCTAAAATCTACATAATTCTGTCAAAACTCAACCACAAAAAGACAAACAACCCAATCAAAAGGTGGGCAAAGGGTATGAACACACATTTCACTAAAGAAGATATTCAGGCAGCCAACAGATACATGAGAAAATGCTCACGATCATTAGCCATTAGAGAAATGCAAATTAAAACTACGATGAGATTCCATCTCACACCAACAAGGCTGGCATTAATCCAAAAAACACAAAATAATAAATGTTGGAGAGGCTGTGGAGAGATTGGAACTCTCATACACTGCTGGTGGGAATGTAAAATGGTACAACCACTTTGGAAATCCATCTGGCGTTATCTTAAACAGTTAGAAATAGAACTACCATTCAACCCAGAAATCCAACTCCTGGGAATATACCCTAGAGATACAAGAGCCTTCATACAAACAGATATATGCACACCCATGTTTATTGCAGCTCTGTTTACAATAGCAAAAAGTTGGAAGCAACCAAGGTGTCCATCAACGGATGAATGGGTAAATAAATTGTGGTATATTCACACAATGGAATACTACGCATCTATAAAGAACAGTGACGAATCTCTGAAACATTTCATAACCTGGAGGAACCTGGAAGGCATTATGCTGAGCAAAATTAGTCAGAGGCAAAAGGACAAATATTGTATAAGACCACTATTATAAGATCTTGAGTAATAGTAAACCTGAGAAGAACACATACTTTCGTGGTTACGAGGGGGGGAGGGAGGGAGGGTGGGAGAGGGGTTTTTATTGATTAATCAGTAGATAAATGCTTTAGGTGAAGGGAAAGACAACACTCAGTACGTGGAAGGTCAGCTCAATTGGACTGGACCAAAAGCAAAGAAGTTTCCGGGATAAAATGAATGCTTCAAAGGTCAGCGGAGCAAGGGCGGGGGTCTGGGGAACATGGTTTGAGGGGACTTCTAAGTCAATTGGCAAAATAATTCTATTATGAAATCATTCTGCATCCCACTTTGAAATGTGGCGTCTGGGGCCTTAAATGCTAACAAGCGGCCATCTGAGATGCATCAATTGGTCTCAACCCACCTGGAGCAAAGGAAAATGAAGAACACCAAGGTCACACGACAACTAAGAGCCCAAGAGACAGAAAGGGCCACATGAACCAGAGACCTACATCATCCTGAGACCAGAAGAACTAGTTGGTGCCCGGCCACAATCGATGACTGCCCTGACAGGGAGCACAGCAGAGGACCCCTGAGGGAGCATGAGATCAGTGGGATACAGACCCCAAATTCTCATAAAAAGACCAAACTTAATGGTCTGACTGAGACTAGAGGAATCCTGGCGGCCATGCTCCCCAGACCTTCTGTCGGCACAGGACAGGAACCATCCCCGAAGACAACTCATCAGACATGAAAGGGACTGGTCAGCTGGTGGGAGAGAGATGCTGATGAAGAGTGAGCTAATTATATCAGGTGGACACTTGAGATTGTGTTGGCAACTCTTGTCTGGAGGGGGGATGGGAGGATAGAGAGAGAGAGAAGCCGGCAAAATTGTCACGAAAGGAGAGACTGAAAGGGCTGACTCAAGAAGGGGAGAGCAAGTGGGAGTAGGGAGTGAGATGTATGTAAACTTATATGTGACAGACTGATTGGATTTGTAAACGTTCACTTGAAGCTTAATAAAAGTTAATAAAAAAAATTAAATGAGATAACAGTGACTGTCACAAAATAATAATAGCTTACTTTGAGCTAGGTGCTGTTCTAAATGCTTTACATGCAATAACTCATTTACAACCTCACAACAACCCTGTAATGTAAGTACTATTATTATCTCTATTTTAAGGATGAGGAAACTAAGACACAGAGGAGTAATTTACCTTAGACTTAGACAGCTATTAAATGGTGGAGCTGAGATCTGGGGTGGGAGTGGGAGGGAAGCAGCTTAGCTCTGGGTTTTAACTATTACTCTAAATTGCTCATAGTCTTATTAAGCATATAGTAGGTTCTTAATATTCAGTTGAAACTTATGAAATTGTCATTTTTGTAGGGCAAAAAACCAAACATATCAGCAATTTCATACAGCTCTACCCTGCTGGTGTAGTGGTTAAGAGTTTAGCTGCTAACAAAAAGGTCGGAAGTTTGAATCCACCAACTGCTCCTTGGAAACCCTGTGCGGCAGTTCTACTCTGTTCTGTAGGGTTGGTGTGAGTTGGAAATGACTTGATGGTAACGGGTTTTTTTTTTTTTTAATAAATAGCAAATAAAAACAAATACAGTTGAAAAAAAAATCAGTTGGACACCTCTATGCCAACAAAAAGGACATCGAGGAGGAAATCACCAATCAATACCATTTACAGTAGCCCTCAAAAAGATAAAATACGTAGAAATAAACCTTAGCAGATACATAAAAGACCTATATAAGGAAAACTACAAGAGACTACTGCAAGAAACTAAAAAAGAGACCTACACAAGTGGGAAAATGTACCTTGCTCATGGATACGAAGGCTTTACATTGTAAACACGTCTATTCTACCAATAGCAATGTATGCATACAATGCAATTCTGATCCAAATTCTAATGACGTTTTTTAATGAGATGGAGAAACAAATCACCAACTTCATATGGATGGGAATGAGGCCCTGGAGAAGTAAAGCATTACTGAAAAAGAAGAACAAAGTGGGAGGCCTCACTCCACCTGATTTTAGATCCTATTATACCACCACAGTAGTCAAAACAGCCTGGTACTGGTACAACAACACATACATAGAACAATGGAACAGAATTGAGAATCCAGACATAAATCCATCCACATATGAGCAGCTGATATTTGACAAAGGCCCAAAATCACTACAATGGGGAAAAGACAGTCTTTTTAACAAATGGTGCTGCCATAACTGGATATCCATCTGCAAAAAAATGAAACAAGACCCATATCTCACACCATTCACAAAAACCAACTGAAAATGCATCCAAGACCTAAATATAAAATCTAAAGTGATAAAGACCATGAAAGAAAAAATAGGGACAATGCTAGGAGCCCTAATACATGGCATAAACAGTATACGAAACATTACTAACAATGCGGAAGGAAAGTAGATAATTGGGAGACCCTAAAAATCAAACACCTATGCTCATCCAAGGACATCATCAAAGGGGTAAAAAGATTACATGCAGACTGGGAAAAGTTTTTAGCTATGACATTCCCGATCCACACCTGATCTCTAAAATCTACATGATAGTGCAAAAACTCAACTACAAAAAGACAAATAACCCAATTAAGAAATGGGCAAAAGATATGAACAGACACTTCACTGAAGAAGACGTTCAGGTAGCTAACAGAAACATGAGGAAATCCTCATGATCATTAGCCATTAGAGAAATGTAAATCAAAACTACACTGAGATTCCATCTCACTCCAATAATTAGGCTGGCTTTAATCCAAAAAACAGAAACTAACAAATGTTGGAGGGGTTGTGGAGAGAATGGAACACTTATACACTGCTGGTGGGAATGTCAAATGGTACAACCACTTTGGAAATCCATTCCGTGTTTCCTATAAAAACTAGAAATACAAGTACCATAAGATCCAGCAATCCCACTCCTTGGAATATATCCTAGAGAAATAAGAGCCTTCACACGAACAGATATATGCACAACCATGTTCATTGCAGCACTGTGTATAAGAGCAAAAAATAGAAGCAACCGAAGTGTCCATCAACAGATGAATGGATAAATGAATTGTGGTATATTCACTCACTGGAATACTACACATCGATAAAGAACATTGATGAATCTGTGAAACATTTCATAACATGGAGGTATCTGGAAGGCATTATGCTGAGTGAAATTAGTCAGTTGCAAAAGGACAAATATTCTATAAGACCACTGTTATAAGAAGTTAAGAAATAGTTTAAAAAGAGAAGAAAATATTCTTTGATGGTTACGACAGAGGAGGGAGGGAGACAGGGGTTTTCACTAATTAAATAATTAGATAAGTATTATTTTAGGTGAAGGGAAAGACAACACACAATATAGGAGAGGTCAGCACAACTGGACTGAACCAAAAGCAAAGAAGTTTCCTGAATAAAATGAATGCTTCCAAGGCCCGCGTAGGAGGGGTGGGGGTTTGGCGACCATGGTTTCAGGGGATATCTAAGTCAATTGGCATAATAAAATCTATAAAGAAAACATTCTGCATCCCACTTTACGGAGTGGTGTCTGGGGTCTTATATGCTAGGACACGGCCATCTAAGATGCATGGAAGTGGTCTCAGCCCACCTGGAGCGAATGAGAAAGAAGAACACCAAAGACACAAGGGTAATTATGAGCCCAAGAGACAGAAAGGGCCACATAAACCAGAGACTACATCAGCCTGTCCTGATGTCTGTGTCAGTTTGTCATACTGTGGAGGCTTGTGTGTTGCTGGAAGCTAAGGTACCGATATTCAGATACCAGCAGGGTCCTCCTGACTAGGACAGAGGCCCAGGAGGGCACGGCTCCCTGTCTGCTTTGTTCACTGAATGATGCTGAGTGTCTAGAACAGTGTCTGCAACAGTAGGGCTTCATAGATAATTGTTGAGTGAATGAACCTCAGCAGCACCTTCCCCAATATCTGATTGTCCTGGAGCCCCTCTGTCAGACACCAGGGATTCTTGTTCAGGCTACACCAAAAACAAAGCACCATTAGTTGGAACCTCAATTCCCCCTTTTCAAATGGGGAACAGGTTTGCTGAAGGGCCTGCACTCAGTGAGGGGTGAGGCAGACAGCTTCTTCTTGAAGGAGAGGAAAACAATAAATGTGAACATCCCAGCCCCTCCAGCAGCCTTTTCCCTAGAGCTGGGCTCCTGGTGTTGGGCTGTAGTGGCACACTTATTAAAGAGTGCAGCTGGTAACCAAAAGCTCAACAGTTCAAATCCAGCTGCTGCTTGGAAACCCTATGGGGCAGATATACTTTGTTTTCTAAGGTCGGTGTGAGTCAGAATTGACTCCATGGCAATAAGGTTGGTTTTGGTGGGGCTCTGGGTACATAGTTGCCATGGCTTCTCCCATGTGGTTCTGACAGTAAGATCAAGCAGGCTGATCCTCTACCAGCCCACTTTTCAGAGGAGCACTCTGAGGCACAGAGATGTGAGTGACTTTCCCCAGACTCACAGCTAATAGGTGTTGAGTTCCTATGGGGCTGTGGAGGGTGGGGTGCTAAACTTTGGAACAACAGATCCAGGACCTGCTGGGTGGTGGCGAAGGTTCTACAATTTCCCAGAAAGAAGTCGATGTAGGACAAGTCACCCTCCATGAAGGCAGGTACCAGATGCTCCCCCAGCTTCTCCAGCAAGCCAGCCTTGACGATTCTCACCACGAGGGTCTCAATCCGGTCCTGGTCCGACCAACAGGTACGCTAGGGTGAGACAGACAAGGGGTATAATGTCAGAGGAACCCCGTGAACCACCAGTTGGTTTGGAGTTCCAGACGTCTGTGGCCTGTGGCAGGAGGTGGGACACGAGTGTCCCCAACAGGAAACGGGAGCTAGGGATTATTACACATATTAGAAACCTCAAGTCATTTTCTTCATAACATTACCTCCCTCTGGTAAGACTGGAGCCCTGGTGGCACATTGGCTCTTAATAGCTTGGCTGCTAACCAAAAGATTAGCACTTTGACTCCACCAGCCACTCCTTGGAAACCCCATGGGGCCGTTTTAATATGTCCTGTAGGGTCTCTATGAGTCAGCATGGACTCGATGGCAACAAGTTTGGTTTGGTTTGGTGTCAAGAGCAGTATGCTTGTGAGTCCTCACTAAACACCCTGTTGTAGAGGTGAGAAAACACAGCTTAGCCATGTCCAGTATCTGTTCAAAGTTACGAATAAGAGCCCAGAACCTTCCGACGCTAAGGCTCCATGATGTTCCCTGTGTGCCGCATGGGGCCTGCTTTGCTTCTGACTCAGTGGGGAAGGTCTAGTGCAAGCTCACTCCCCGCCCAGCTAGAGACAGTGCCCAGACCAGGCACATCCATGAGACCCCCACCGAATGCAAAGCAAGACAGGGATTTTCCTTTCTGTACATTAAAGGGGGTTTTGAGGAGCTAAAGCTATGGTGGTCCCAGATCCAGCCAAAGGTGAATGCCTGGAGATCTCTGGGGTGGGATTAAGGCCCCCACAGGACCAAGGATCTGAACAGATGCCTCAGGGAGGGCAAATGAGAATGACCAGGAAAGGGCAGCAGAGGGCATCAGTCCAGGGCCACCAGCTGTGAGAGGCTCAGTCACTGTGGGGACCAGCCTCCCTTCTGGAACATTCTGCAACGGAGTCAGGACACAGCTCCTGAACTGGCATGGTGATATATTCCCTGAGGTTGCAGGTTGCAGAAAAATGTGCATCACAGCCTGAGCCCCATGCTTTTGGGTAAAAGAAGCCTGCTAACCATGAGGATGTGTGAGTTTGGGAGAAGGTGTGGAAGGACAATCCAGCTGACTACTGCCCGGCCCTGGGGCTGAGAGTGAAACCCTGAAACAGGAAAAACATGCAAAAAGATGCCTGGGCTGATGTGCAGTGAAAACAGTAGAAAAGCCTCGTTTCTGACATTCCTACAAATAGGAAAAGAGTGACTGTACCTGGCCACACAGTGCAGGGCAGTTGGGGGCAGGGGGGTTGGATAAGGGGAGGATTTTGGCAGATTCCTTTGGGAGGGAACGGTGGCCCTTGAGAGAGACAGCCCTGGGAGGGAGCTAGGGATCTCGAAGTAGTGTCTGGTCCCTGTGTCCTCTCTGGCCTCTCAGGCCACTGGGTGGGGACCCCGCCCCCAAACACACTCACCCAAAACCTGTGCCAGCCCTCCCTGCTCCCTTTCTTCAGGTAGATGGAGTAGATGAGGCCATCCTCCTTCTCCTCCTGGATCTCCTGTGGGGGCTTCTGCAGAGACAGTGCCCAGCAGCGGTCCAGTATGCATTCATGGCTGCTCCAAGCCTCTTCCTTCTCTCTCTGTTCCTTCAGGCCCTTCTATCCCCGGACCTTCAAAGAGCCCCTAGTTCCTTGTCCACACCACATACAGGAAGATCCAGCCGGAGGTTACACCATGCAGCCCCAGCCACTTCCACTGACCAGGGCCGCCCCTTGCTCTGCAGCTCATCTCTAACTCCCACCTTCCAGGGAGGAGGAGAGATTGCAGGGGCAGGAGGGGGCTCAGAGCAGGGGTACAGATAGGGACCTCTGAGTAGTTCACCAGAATCTGGGAAGAGCTGAGCCAGCATAAGGTCAGAAATGGGCTGTCAGTGCCTGCAGGTAGCACTGTGGGGTGACTGCCCCACACTGGGTGAGCTGGAGCGCAAAAAAGGCCCAGGCCTTGTCCACTCTGTGTTTCCTTGAGGATGGGTGGCCCTGGCAGACCCCTGGGAACCTTGGGGTCCCTCTCCCTTTATCTGGCAACTGCCCCCGCCCATCTTGTGGGCCTTGGGCATGTGGCTAGGAGACTGGAGGACCCTGTCCCAAGGCAGAGCTGCCTCCACCCTCTCTCTTCTTTCCAGTGTGTCACTTACTTTGTGTCCTCTTCTCTTCTGACCCTACCCACATGGCCCCTCATATGAAGTCAGTGTGTGCTGCTGTGTGTGTGTGTGCATGCTCGTGCCTATGTGCACAATGGGAGGGCGTATGCAGAGTTCCCCACATCTTGGCAGCTCTCATTCTCAAAGCCAACCCCATGAGAGGGGCTGAGCCCTGCCTAGGGGGACGGAATCTTCCTCATCCTTTGGACTGTGCCCACTTGTGCATCCTGGGCTATCACTGGCTTTGTCTTCGACTCAGTTTCCCAATTGTGCACTGAGGTTTTGGATGGGGAAGTGCTTCAGTGCTCACTCAGGAAGGACGCTGGCAAGGAGCCCACATTGGGGTGGATGTGGGCGGCAGCTTGGGGTGAGCACAGCACGCAGCCTCCTTAGTGTGAGGGATGCAGGTGGACACTGCCCAGGGCAGCCAGGCTGATGTGCAAAGGCCCAGTGCTAATGGGGCCTGTGAGTCCAGGGATCCTTCTACCCAGGTGGGACCACAAGACACTCGGCCAGGTGAACATGGAGAGCCTGTGGACTTGGGAGACTCTGAGGGTCCCCACCACCCAGATCTGCTCTCTGGACCAGCATCAGGAGCCCTGCCCCGGATATTCCCCACCTCCTGCCCAGGCCTCACCTCTCAGTCCCCCTGAGCCTCTCCCTGGACCAGATCTAGGCCCCAAAGTGCTCCTGGGGCCACGCTGTTATTGTCACAGTCTGACTGGAGCCACTGAAACTCAGGATCATGTCTAGTCCTGGGCCACAGGGAGGGAAGGGTGCTGAGAGCCAGAGTGGGATGCTGGGTGAGTCAGGGTCCAGGAGTTGGGTCTGGGCTCCTGTGGGGAGCCCTCACCCCCACTCCCTTGTAGGCTCTGCCTGTCCTCAGAGCTGAGGGCAAACAGTCCCTCCTGAAGGATCGTCTCCTGGATTCCGGTCTCATCACCCCCTCCAGTGTGGCAGTTCTCCCCCTCTCTGTGCATCAACCTTCCCCAGGGATCCAAGAGGAAGGGTCCTTCTCTGGGAGGGGGTCCCTTTCCCTCCCACTCCCTCAAACAGCACCAAAGCTGGGCTTCTTTCTTCCCTCCTGGAAGTTGATCATTCTTTCTGGGGGGCCCATACCATGTTCCTCAGAGAAGGTCCCCTGGGCCACAACAGCCCCCACCACTCTCATGCTGCACTACCATGGGGTCACACCAGGGGGCAGAGCACATGTGGAAACCTGGACTTGAACAGAGGTGGGGGTCTGGGTACTAGGACAGGGGGACCTGCTTCTTCACACGCTGCCGACAGCTCTGAATTTAATAACATCCTATGGGATTGGACACAAAATCGCTGTCCTCCTCCAAATTGTAGGCAGCCTCCCAGGACCAGCTCCAGCTCCTCCTTCTGCAGTGCCTTTCTTTGTTAAAGTCCTGAGTCACTGGTCTTTGGGGAAGACTAATTTCACCTCTCATCCTGACACTAGTTTCTTTCTTTCTTTCTTTTAAATTACAAGGGTAGGAAATCTGGACCCAAGAATCTCTAAGGATGCTTCCAGCTATAAAGTCCCGTATCGCGGTAAATAGGCATCTTTCAGACTGTCCTGCCCTGATTTCTGTAGAATTAGCATAGCGGCTCTGAGGAGCCCTGGTGGTGCAGTGGTTAAAGCTCTCAGCTGCTAACCAAAAGGTCAGAGGTTCAAACCCACCAGCCACTCCATGGGAGAAAGATGTGGCAGCCTGCTTCTTGGAAACCCACTGAGGCAGTTCTAATCTGTCCTATAGGGTCACGTTGAGTCAGAATTGACACAGCAGCAATGGGCTATGGGTAGCATAGGTAACGGCTTCACTTGCAAAGGAAATGTTGAGCTTGTGGCCTCTCACTGCTTTTGGACGAGAACTCCCTCACCCTACACTGCCCCTGGTCCTTGGGTGGCACAATCTGCACTGATTACTAACCCAAAGGTTCGCAGTTTGAACCCATCCAGCAGCATCTCAGAGGAAGGCCTGGTGATCTACTTCCGTCCAGATGACAACCAAGAAAACCCTGTGGAGCACAGTTCTTCTCTGTCCACATGCACTTGCCATGAGTCGAAATCGATTCCATGGCAACAGGTTTGGGTTTTTTGTTTTTATTTCTATACACCAGTGCCTGAGCCTTGTGAAGTAACGACCAATATGGGGTTGTTGTTGTTTGCTGTTCGCTGCTGCTGACTCAGCCCCTGGCTCATGATGACCCCAAGCACACCGGAACGAAACGCTGCCTGATCCTGGGCCACTCTCATGAACAGTTTCAGATTGGATTCTTTGATCCATAGGTTTTCATTGGCCGATTTTCAGAAGTAGGTCACCAGGCCTTTCTTCCTGGTCTGGCTTAGTCCGGAAGCTCTGCTGAAAGCTGTTCAGCATCACAGCAATGTGAGTCGTGGCTCCATGTGAGGTGGATTGGCTGAAAATTGAACCCGAGTCTCCTCATGGAAGACGAGAATTCTACCACTGAACAACCTCAACCCCCAAGATGGGGTAGTTATAATAAAATGCAAATATAGAGCCTTAATTAAAAACAAAAAAATGTTCAAAGCTTCCCAGAGCCAAATGGTGCCTCCTTTTTATCTTGAAATTCAGGAATCTCTGAGAAAGCAACCAAGATTGCTGCTCACCATATGACCCAGAAATTCCACTCCTGGCTATAGACCCAGAGGACATAAAATCAGGAACTCAAACAGATATCTGTACACGAATGTTCACTACAATATTATTCACAAGAGTCAAACGGTGGCAACAACCTGCCTTTGGAAACCAACAAATGAATGGGTAGACAAAATATAGTCTATCCAGACAATGGAATATTACTTATCTATAAAGAGGAATGAATTCCTGATACATGCCACAATATGATGAACCTTCAAAACATGCTAAGCGAAATAAGTCAGATTCAAAAGGACAAATACTATATAATCCCACTTATATGGAATCTCTAAACTAGGCAAATGCATTGTTGTTGTCACTAGATGCCTTCAAGTTGATTCCAATTCATTCTGACCCCATGTGACACAGTAGACCTGCCCCAGGTTTTCCAGGGAGTAATCTTTATGGGAACACATCCCCAGGCCATTTCTCCAGCAGAACAGCTGGTGGGTTTGAAATGACAACCCTTCGGTGATCAGCCGAGCACTTAACCACCGTGCCACCAGGGCTCCTTAGGCAAATTCAAAGAGATCAGAATGTATGAGTAGTGGCCAGGGGCTGAGGGGAGGGAGAAATGAAGAGTGGTGCCTGAAGGGGCACTGGGTTCCATTTGCGGTGATAAAAATTTTCTGGAGATGGAGAGTGTTCATGGTCACACAGCATAGTGAATGTCATTAATGTCTCTGGATTGTACTAAAAATGTTAAATAAAGATAAGAACTAAAGAGGCAGGGCCAAGTGGGCAAGCTAGTCACAATGTTCCGCTGAACCCTCTTGCAACAGAGACCCAGAAAAACGAGTGAACGAATTATATACGTGACAATCTACAAACTCTGAGCATCAAACGCAGATTAAGGAATGGGTGTGAGCAATGTTTACCATTGCTGAATGTAAAAGTAATAAGAACCAAATCATATGATCTTAATATACTCCTTAGTTTAAAAAAAAAAAAAAAGTGGAGGTGACCTGAGCTTAGGGTTGGGGAAGTTAGAAAAGCAACCTCTGGCATTTGGATGTCCAGTCCATGGCTCTGAAAGGGGGCCTTGGCTCGCTGGGTTGGGAAGCCCACCTTGGTTGGGCTCCCATTCAGACACCCCCTGGGGGTTATCCAGCCTCCACAAAGTGCCCTGGGGCCTCAGGAAAGGCTTCTTGGTTCATTGGCAGACTGCTTTGGGTTCGCTATTTTCCTTCATTTTCCTCTGTGTGTTTTAAGTCATTTTAAGATTTGGACCATATATTGATGGAATTGTCACAGGTTGAGTTAGCTGGTTCTGACTTTAAATGTTCACCATG
The DNA here is from genome assembly GCF_030014295.1 of Loxodonta africana. Classification (NCBI taxonomy): domain Eukaryota; kingdom Metazoa; phylum Chordata; class Mammalia; order Proboscidea; family Elephantidae; genus Loxodonta; species Loxodonta africana. The sequence goes on from NC_087344.1 coordinate 4,235,220, forward strand.
TTAGGTGAAGTATTTGCTGGGTGTATTTTTACAGCCAGACCTTGGGATGTATTATTTGGAAATGACCATGCTGAAGTTGGTCTGACTGGCTCCCGGCCTGGTATCCCAGAGCTCACCAGCCCCTGTGCACTTGGAGAACATGAGTGTGTCTCAGCCTGCGCTGCTTCCCTCCGAGTCCTAGCCCAGTGCTGAGAGGTAGGAGAGACTGGATAGGCATCGGTGTAATTAACATGCAGTGGTTCCATGTTAGAAGAGTCCCTGCTGATGCAAATGGTTAAACCAAGACTACTAACAGAAAGATTGGTGGTTCAAACCCACCCAGAGGCACCTCAGAAGACAGGCCTGGCGATCTGCTTCTGAAAGATCACAGCCTTGAAAGCCCTAAGGATCGCGGTTCTGCTCTGCACCTGGGGACCCCAGGACATGGAATTGACTTGATGGCAACTGGTAAGTAGATCCACCTGAAAATCATTGCGGAAGAATCCTCAGCCTAATTAACCCTACTTCTACCTGCACTTTCCCAAGACACCGGTTATGGAGAGAAATCACGAGCTCATGTTCTACTTATGGGGCAGAGTTCTAAGTCGATGCCAAAACCTAGTCTCACCATTGCGTTTTATCTTTGTCTTCTCCCCCAGTAAATGAACATGGTGACCACCTAAGCACATAGTGTGGGAGAGAAGTGTCTCCACTCCAGAAACCCCGTAGGAACTTGGCCCAGCGCACCACCCACAGGGTCCTACTCCACTGGAGTGACAAGTCTGTGAGACGTCAGGGGATCCATGGCCCAGGGACCGGTCAGCAGATGGGACATGTAAAGACCACACAGCTTGCTGTTGCCTGCTGACCGTGCATGGACCGTACCTAAGCTGCTTTCTATACCATTGCCAAGTACCTGTTTTTTGACTTGGTAGTAGTGTTTTCTTATTGACTCTTACACGATGTCATTTTGCACATAGCCGGTGATTGTACATAAGCACTATAGGTAATCCGCTTATTTTTGGAAAAAATCCATCCATGCAAAATGGTGAATAAGGTGTAGATTCTGTGCATTTTCTACAGATTACAGTCATCACCCATGCCATTGCAAGTTTCCATTGGTTTCATATAAAAATCAGTATCATAGCTCTGCATATATTTTGTAGGAAGCTAGCTTCTATAAAGATATTTTCAGTGTTTTCTAGTGAAATGAGCAAAGCAAGCTTGTTTACAAAGGCCTTATGTCGTCTACATATATTGCCTTTAAAATATTTGTGATTTAGTTTATTGCCGGGAAAAGAGAAATTCTATAATTTACTCAGTAAATACTACTGTAAACGATAGTTTTACTGAGAAACATAAAATATTTTGTTCTCAATTGTGGTATCAGATTGATTCCAACAGTTTCTGGCCTTTTTTTTAAGTTTTTTTGGGGGGGAGGTTTTGGTGAAAGTCCAGCCTCACTTCAGACCACAGCCCCAGGCTCCTGAGAGAACTTGAGGCAGAGTCACCAGCTAAGCCGTGCCACCTTCCTGCTCCACAGAGACTGTGAGGTTATCAGTCCGTCCTGTTGTGAGTTGTCAGTTTTGGGGTGATGTTGTCACAGAGGAGGAGACAGCTCCTCCAGCCCACCAGGTCCTGAGACCTGGACCTGCCCCCCTCCTCTCTCTCTCCTCTCCTTCCCAGCTCCCCCAGCCACACTGGTAGCTTTCCGACCTCTATCTGGGCAAACTCACACCTGCCTCCCAGTCTCTGCACCAGCTGTGCCTTCTCCCTGGGACACTGCACCCGGACTCGTGCAGGGCTGGCCCCACCTGTCATTTTGGCCACGAATAAATGTCACCCCCGGGAGGCTTCTGAACCCCTCCTCATTGGCCCCAGGCCTCTCTGGCTGGCTGCACCCTACTTTATTTTCTCTATGGAGTATGCTCTTTTCTTTCCCATGTATTTGTCTTCAAGCCCTTGTCCCTCTCCCCTCTACTGTGAGATCCTGGGGCAGGGGCCACATGGGTCCTTTTCAGCTCCCACCCAAGACCTAACACAGACCAGGCCGAGGACGAGAGCTTGAGGCACCATCGCTGAATGAATAAATGAGAGGATCTGATTCACTTCCTGCCTCTGACCAGCTCTGACTGTGGGCATGGATGGTAATACTAGGAGGTGCACCTCCTAGACAGGGTGACACCCTGAATGACCTTGGGGTGACTGTCTCCTAGTCCAGCTGCTCCAGCAAAGCCCATGGGCCACCACTGATGGGGAAGTCTGCTGCCCTCTGGTGGCCAGCGCTAGCACTGCACCTGCAGGCAAGAAACCTCATATCCCACACCTGTGTTCAGGTGTCCTCACGTCAGCAGCTCTCCTGAGCTCCGGAGTAGAAGGAGCAGAACCTGCAGGTCGGCGCGCGGTGTGGGGGACCTCAGGAGACTCCCATGCCACCTCTTTGCCTCCGCAGGCCCTGGGTGCCCAGCTCACTCACCAGGCATCCTCCCCACATTCGGCAAAGCCCTCACTTCTTCAGGGGGACCCCCAGACACCACCAACTACTGGTCCTGACCCTGGACCGGGCCTCATGATCCATGACTCTGACTTGCCCTTCCCGACCCCAAGTTCCCAGTCCCCACACTCCAATGCTCTTCCTGTTGGAATATTATATTCCAAGAAGGAGAAATCATTTTCCCAGGACCTCAGAGCACAGTGGGTCATCGACACAGAACCAAGGCCAGCGATGCTTCTCTGAGCCTTGGAACACTGGAGGTCACTCGCTCCAAACACGCCAATGTGCACAAGAGGAAACTGAGGCTGGGTGGGGCAGGGCCAAGAGCTGGGTCTGGGCTCCTGTGGGACGCCTTCCCCCCACTCCCATAGGCTCTTGCCTGCTCTCCGAGCTTGGGGCCAACAGCCCCTCCTCCAGGGAGTTGTCCTGGATTCCACTCCCATCCCCACCTCCAGTGAGTCATGTCGCCCCTTCTCTGGGCATCAACTTTCCCTAAGATTCTAAGAGGAGGGGTCCTGCCCAGGGGAGGTTCCGATTCCTCTCCACCCCCTCGAACAGCACCAAAGCTGGGCACCTTCCTTCTCTCGTAGAAGCTGATCATTCTCCTTGGGGTTCTGAACCCATGTCCTTCAAAGAAGGTCTCCAGGGCCATGACCAGGCCCCACCCTCCCATGTTGCACTACTGCGGGGTCCCACCAGGTGGCAGAGCACATGTGCACAACCGGACTTGAATAGAGATCGGGATCCGGGTGCCAGGGCACGGGGATCTGGGGCAGAGACTCAGGAAGCTTGCAGACCAACCCTCCCTGCCGTCCCAGGGAGGGACTGAGGCCTCAGGAAGGAAGGTCCTGAAGGCCACTCACGTGGTCCCTGACCTTTACTCCTCAGTAGACAAAAACAAAAAAAAAAAATTTTTTTTTTTTTAGACAAACATGTCTGAACAGAACGCATGGTGTTCTCCCTCTCTTTCTGTTTCTCTGTGTCTCCCTGTCTCATTCTCTCTCTGTCCCTCTGCTTCTCTGTTTCTCTCCTTCTCTCTCATCTGACTAAACACAAATGCAAACACACACACTTTTCTCCATCCATCCTCCACCTTCCAAGCCCAAACCACAGCATCATCCTTAACGTCTCCTTTTCCCTCATCCCTAATGCTCACAGCACTACCCTTCTTGGCTTTGCCTCTACAGTGGATCCCAGACCGATCCCTTCTCCCCATCTCCACTCTCCACACTTCTCCTGGTCACCAACTACCGCCTGGACCACGGAGCACAGCAGTCTCTGGGCTGTTCCTCATAATTGTTCTCTACCAAAAAAAAAAAAAAAAAAACCTATTGCTGTGGAGTCGATTCCGACCCATAGTGACCGTATAGGAAAGAGGAGAACTGCCCCATAGCGTTTCCAACAAACGCCTAGCGGGCTCGAACTGCCAAACTTTTGGTTAGCACCCTTAGCTCTTAATCACTACTAGGGCTGTGTTGCTGGACTCTGGACTATTCCACCTTTAACCCTCTGTAATCCATTCTTCAAACAGTAGCTGGAATCAGCTTTTAAACTGAAATCAAATCAAGACACGCTTCCATTGAAAACAGTCCAGCGGCTTCAGTTGCCCTCTGACTACAGTCAGCAGAGAGAAGTTCCTGTCTAACCTACAGCTGGGTCTGTGTGTGTCCCAGGAAAGTCCTTCTGTTCTCTGGGTCGTGTTTTACCTTCTGTGAAATGAACAAGGCCGCAGGGCTGTTGTGTGGGGGTGGGATGAGGTCAAGTATCTTCCATCCACTTCACCTGCTTTTCCTGGCTGCATAGATCGAAGCCACATCCAAGAATCTGAGACTTGTGTTGCCCTGTCTTGCCTGTGAAGAAGGCAGTGAAGACATTTCTGTACACGGTTTCCTCTGCAGCTTCACCCTCAAATCATTTTTCTTTTATGTCTCCAGCCCAAGGGGCCACTCCATCGGTGGTGATTAGTTAGTGTCCTGAAACCGGGTGTGTGTGTGTGTGTGTGTGCAAGAATCCTTGAATCCTTAAGAGAGGCTTCTAAAATCATATTTAAAGGTAGAAAAACTGTTAATATCATGGATGCAGAGATCGTGAACATAAACACGTCTTTGAAAACAGAGAGATTTGTGAACACGTTCTGGTCACTAATGGTGATGGTTCCGTCTCCCCGGCTAACATCCAAGGTGAAACAACTCTTTCCACAACGTGGATGATGAATAACACTGGATACAAATCCATATTTCAAAAGTCTTCTGTTTAACAGGCTTCTCCTACATTTCAACCAGGACTCCTCAGGGGTGTGCTCTTTTACTTTGTCACCTGTGCGCCAAAAGCCCATAGAAGGACCAGGAACAGCCTAGCGCTGCCATTTTCTTTGTGTTCACTGGAGCCGGGATGGTCTGGAGTGTCTGCCCTGTGTGGTTTCCTGCAAGAATGTCTCACCCTTCTTTCTAGGTGAACTAGAGAGAGGGATCTGTCTGTCTGCAGAGCTAGGCCCCCAGGAACCACCCAGCAAGCAGTGCCCAGGGCAGACTCCACAGGCTTGGGGAGGAGTCCCTGCTGACCCTTTTGAGAGGAGGGACCCCCTTGCCCTCTGGGCTCCTCAGTAGCACCACACGTGACACATGATCATCAAATATGACTGAGGGAGGAATCACATTGACACATTTTACAGATGTTCTAATACTTTCTTCCTTCACCTCAGTGGACTGCCTTGGCGTCCAGGTGCAGACCCCACTGTGGAGACCCCTCATCCACCTCCAACCGGGGTACGGCTGCTTTTCCTTCCTCCTGCCCATGGGAAGCTCCTCTCCTAAGTTTGCCTCCCTCCCTGCCCGAGCCACACAGGGCCCCTCCTTGCCCTTCTCCAGGGAACTATCATCTACCTCCCTGAGTGGGAGCTGGGATGGACTGACTAGGAAAAGACACATCCCTTAGTCTACAGAGGGCCTGAAGGAACGTGTGTTAATGCTCTTGTCCCTCGCACCCAAGGCCCCCTGTCTTGGTTGGATTACCAGGTTCCAAGCCAGTCAATCAACAGCCTCTTACTGTGGACACTATGGTCCACTCATTCTCCAGACCCCACAAAGACCTCGAATAGCTTTTCCCATTTCACATGGGAGAGCAGAATGGGCTTTAAAGAAGAAGACCACATAAAGTCAACTGGGAACTCATCATACCCATGTGCCTGGTAGCAACATTCTCCTGGTTCTACCTAGGAGCCCTACAAGTCCGAGTCCCAGAACCAGCTCCTCACCCATCAGCTGCCTGGCCTTGGCACCTCACTGAAGCTCCCCATCTCAGCCTCTTTATCTGCAAAAGGGGAATGAAAACCTATACTAGGGTTGTCTGGACTGTTGTGCAGGGTTTTTCAGAAGCACCTGGTAAAGGGCTACTTCTCAAATTGAAGATGGTCCCACATATTTCTTCTGACCTCTCCAGGCTGCATGGGGAGGGAGGGAGAGTGGGCAGCTGTGCCCACAGTGGCCCCAGTCACAGGGCACGTGAGCTCCCAAAAAGAGCAGGCCTGAGCCAGAGACCTGATACCCCAGTCCAGTTCCTGGGCCACCAAGGACCCTCCACATGACACCTGCCCAAAGGAACGATTCTGCGGGAGCCCTGATTCAATCCCAGACCTCTTGTTCACAAAGCAGCTGACTCCAAAGCTCCTGACCTCACACCTAGCTGTCAGAGGGTCAGCCCACCTGCCACTCTGCCATCTACCTGGACTGACAGGAGAGCCAGACAGGCTGTCTAGAAACCAGGCAGTCTCCCCAACACACACCAGTGACGACGGGGCCCCCAGTGCTATGTCACGGAGACCCTCACGCCGTTGGGTCCCTGTACCCACCAGCCCTAATTCCTTGCTCCTATTTCCCTCCTGTCCCCTCAGGCCTACAGCCTGCTATAGATGAATGCTGGGCTGGGATGTCTGCCCCTGCTCATCCTCTGCCTCTTTTTTCTACTTTCTGAAGCCCAGTTCCTGGACCTCAGTCTTCCTTTTCTGTAGGATGTGGATGCCCCCCACCCTGCCCAACTCAGAAAATGGTGCAGGAAGATGAGATGGGGTTTACAGACCAGCTTCTAGGGCCCTGGGGCCATTCCTGACTGTCTGGGCTAGTGGCTGCAAGAGTGGTCAGCTCATCAAGGAGAAACAAAAGTGGTGATGATGTTTGTAGCTCGTCTTTACAGCACACACAGCACGCCCACCTAGATGAGTGTGTGCCTGCCGTGTATGTATGCGTGTGCGTGTGCATGTGTACTGAGCCACTGAAATTTTCTCTCCACTGTGGGGTTGAGGACACAGGCTCTTGAGGAACGTGGCCCTGAATCTGTGCTTGTTCTTGATTCATCTCCTCTCCCGTTGCCCAGGGTACATCAGGGTTGGCTCCCAGGGCCACCAAGGGATCCAGCACATGTTCTGGTTCTGAAATTTTGGGCCAACAGGTCCCAACGAGTGTGATGTCTCAGACCCAGCATTCCTGCCTTGTAGACAGACGTGACTCCCGTCTTAGCATGAGCCCCCTCACCCCCTCATTACATTGCCCCGGAGAAAAGCTCGGCCTCTTGGCCCCTCAGTGATGCTCCCTCTGAGCTTGGTGCCCACTCCAAGTCCATTTAAAAGTGGGCACAGGTGGGTGGGCAGCGGCCTCTGAGGGGCAGTGGGGAAATGTGGTCTCTAGGGGTGCCAGGCAGGTCAGGGCACACAGGGCCTCCCCAATCCTCGGGCACGTGTTCAGGGCCTGAGGACCTCAGGCCAGGGCTGGGGGCGTCCTGCAGGCGTTCATCCCCCACCATGGCCCCCTGACTCCTCTCCTGGCCCTCTGTCACCTCCAGCCTCTGAGGTCACCTCCTCTACCCTGTCCCTGTCGTGCCCTTGTAGAGCCCTAGCCTCAAGGGTCACCTGGGTGAGAGTTGGAGGGCAAGAACCAGGCGTCCCACCCACTTCCTCACTCTCCACACCTGGCCATCTCCTGGCTGCTTCCAACTTTTACTCCACCCCTGGGCTTGCTTGTGTCCCAGCATCTCCTGCCAGGCTGACTCTTGACCAGGTCTTCAGATCCCTTTATTCTGCTTAAACCCCTGCTGAGAAGTTTCAGTTCCACCCCAGATATACTGAATCAGAATCTACCAATTAACAAGACCCCCAGGTGATTCTCACGTAGAATAAATTTTGAGACCTACTGCTCTACCAGTGCTTCTCAGAATTGGTCCATAACCAGCAGCATTAGGGTCACCTGGGAACTTGTTAGCAATGCAAATTCTTAGCAGGGGTTCCAACCAGAACAAACCAGGCAGAAGCTGTGCTCCTAACCCCTCTAATGTCCTAATCACCCATATCTGGGGGTTCTTCTGCTGGTCCCCCTCCTCACTTCCCACAAAGGGCTGTTTCCACCCTTTCACCTGCCGTGTACCCACACCTGGGCTGCCTCCTGATGCCTTGGACCTCCTCATTCTCCATACCTGGGCTACCTCCTGGGCCTTCCCATGTGTTCTTGGCCTCACCTGGGCCTTCTCCTGAGCCCTCTTACCTCATTCACGCTGATGCTCTGCCTTCACCTGACCCGTCTCACCTCCTCTCTCTAACACAGGTGGGGACCCTCGTGACCCTGCCACACTCCTCAGCACCCACATCTGGGCTCTCCTGACCACTACCTTCTCACCCCGCCCACCTCCTCATTCCAGAGCCCTAGACATCCTCCAGGCCACCCCCATGTCCTCCCCATACCTGGGCTGAATCCTGGCCCCTCCCACATGCTCAGTTCCCCTTCTTGAGCGGCATCATAACCCTTAAGACTTTCTCTCTTCACATACATGGGCTTCTGACTCCACCCACATCCTCATTTACCCAAACTGGGCTGCTCCCTAAGCCCTCCCACCCCTCATTACCCACACTTTTGTGATATCCTGGCCCCACCCACAGGCTTAGTCTTCACAACTGTGCCTTCTCCTCACCCAGCCCAACTTCTTACCTGACCTTCCTTCTTCCTCAGTTCCTAACATTGGCCATTCCATGGCCCCTCAAGGCTCACAATTGCCCAATTCTAGGCCTTCTCCAACACTGCCCACCATCTCACAGCTCACTCAGGAAAAACCTTCCCACGTCCTCACTTCCCAAGTGCCATCACCTTCTGATGCCTCCCACCTTCTCACTCCCAACACCTTGGCCACCTCCTGACCCCTCCAACCACTTCATTACCCACACCTGGGCTACCACTGCACCCTCCAGCCTCTTCAATTCTTGTACCTGGGCTGGATCCTGACACCAACCATCTCCTTTATCCAAGACCTGAGAGTCCTCCTTGTCACCATACCTGCTTCCTTGTTAACTCTGCTCAATCTTCTGCCCATTCTCTCATTCCCCACCCTGGGCTTCCTCCTTATCCCTCCCTCTACCTCATTACCCTCACCTGGGCAAACACATGCACCCTCCCACCTCATTAGGCCCTGCACCTGTGCCTTTTGAGCCCCCCTTCCTACACACTCCCCACACCTGAGCCTCCTCCTGGGCTCTCCCACTTACCTCACGCACCCTCCTCACTTCCCAGTACTAAGTACCCCCTGACCCACCCACCTTATTACTCAAAGCTGGGTGTGTTTCTCCTCCACCTCATTCTTCACAACTGTGCATCCGCCTAACACCTGTGCCTCCCACCTCCTCATTTCTCACCCCTGAGGTTTCTCATGGCGTCTCCCTATTTCCACACCTGGGCTGCCTCCTAGTCCTACCCACCTCCTCACTGGCCACACCTGGGCTACCTCCTGGCCCATCACACCTCCTCACTCCATACACCTGGGCATCCTCCGGGCCTCTCACACCTCCTTGCTCCCCACACCTGTGCTTCATCCTGGCACCTCACACCTTCTCAGTCCTCACACCTGGGCTGCCTTCAGACCTCTCGCACCCCCTCAGTCTGACACCTGGGATGCCTACTGGCCCCTCATACCTCCCTGCTCCCCAAACCTGTGCTTCCTCCTAGCCCATCACACCTCCTCTTTCCTCACACCTGTGCTGTCTCCTGGCCCTCACACCTCCTCAGTCCCCACACCTGGGATGCCTCATGGGCCTTCCCACTTCCTACCTGGCCACACCTGTGACTTCTACTGACACTTTCTGCCTCCTTCTTCTGCAGACATTTGCTGCCTCCTGAACACTTCCACCTCAGCAACCACACCTGGTCTTCAACTCACCCTTCCCACCTCCTCACTCCCTACACCTGTGCCTTCTACTGACCCACTTCCAACCTTAGTCCTGACACTCAGGTTGCTTCCACATTGACAGGCCTGTGTACTCACTGACCCCTCACGACCCGTCATTACCACACCTGTGCCTTTTATGGGCCATCCCTCCTCCTCCTACACCCTCCTTGCCCACCATTATTTTACCACTTCCTGATCCCTCCCACCTCATTACCACACCTGCTGCTGATTTACTGGCCCCTCCCATCCTCTCACATCCCATACTGGGTCTGACCCCTCTCACCTCCTCACTCACCACACCAGTGTTGACCTGGACCTCTCCGGACTCCTTGGTAGCCACATCTGGGAGTTCTCCAGACCTCTTCCAGCTCCTCAGCCCCCACAGCTTGTCTGCCTCTTCATCCCTCCCACCTCTCACCCCCCACAACTGGGCTGTGTCCTCATCCTTCCCACCTCCTCTTTTCCCACCCCGAGGGTTTCTCCTGTAGACGGGCACTCACACAAATGCTTGTCCACGAAGGCCCACAGCAGCTCTACTACCCCCATCAGTCCATAGTGGAACCAACCCATATGTCCATCAACAGAGGACTGGTGAACAAAGTGTGGTCCATCCACACAATGGAATACCACTGAGCCTTAGAAAGAGTGAGAAACTGACACGTGCTACAATGGGAATGGACCTCAAACACATGAAGCTAAGAAGCAAGGTACAAAAGGCCACATGTTTCCTTTTAGATAAGAAATTCAGGGCAGGGAAGTCCATAGGCACTGAGACCCAATCACTGATTGTCATGGGTACAGGGGAGGGTAAAGGGAGGACTGCCTAACAGGTCTAGGGTTTCTGTTTGTAGTAATGACAGTGCTCTGAAGTAGGTACTGCTGATGGTTGAATAGGATTGTGGAGTACATAAAGCCACTATATCACACCCGTTAAAAGTGGAAACACAAAACTTTATTTCATGAGAAATCTACCAGTTAAAATAGTAAAAACTATAACGTATAATGTGAGCTGTAACAATACAACAAATAAACCACACAAACACCCACGTATCTGAAGGTAAGAAAGGATCTCCTTGTGAAGCTGAAGCTCCCTGGCTGGGGCTGAGGAGCTGTTGAGGACTCGGTGTGGCGACTTGCTCGAACTCTGGCACCGGGGCCAGCGCAGGAGAAGGAGGGCACAGGGCTACACTGAGCCCCAGTGTGGCTGCCGGAGCAGGATCAATACGTGTAGCAGGTCCTGCAGCTGGTTCTGGGGGAGGCCCAGGATAAGGATTCCACTTTCCAGCAGACTCTTCATCAGGAGCCTGAGCTAGAACTAGACATGGAGGACCTAGAGCTATATCAACGTCTGCTGTTTCTGAAGGAATAGAATCGACATCCTCCAGTGGTCCGGGATTCAGTTCCGGAGGTGGCCCAGCGGAAGAATTCAGCTTTCCAATAGGCTCTTCCTCTGGTGCCTGGGACAGAGCTGTATGCGGAGGACCTGGGGCTACACGAGGCCCAGGTGCTGATGTAGGAGTAGGACCCACAGCACCTGGTCGTCCGGGATCCAGGTCTACAGGTGGTTCAGGGTTAGAATGTGGTTTTCCAATAGGGTCTTCATCCAGGGCCTGGACCGGAGCTGGAGTAGGAGGATCTGTGGGTACACTGAGCTCCAATACTGCTGCAGGCTTTGTATCCCAATCAGCTTGTGTTCCAAGACCGAGTTTTGGAGGTGGCCCAGGATAAGAATCCGAGTTTCCCGCAGGCTCTTTGTCTGGAGCCTGGGCCACTGCTGGAGTCAGAGGACAGGGGACCACATCTGGGCGTGCTGTTGCTGTCGGAATAGAACTGACATCACTCGGTGGTCTGGAAGCTTGTTCTGGAGGGGACCCAGGATAACAATCGAGCTTTCCAGCAGGCTCTTCATCTGGTGCCTGGGCCAGAGGTGTAGATGGAGGACCTGGGGCTACAAAGAGCCCAGGTGTGGCTGCGTGAACAGGCTCCATATCAGCGGGTGGCCCTGGCACCGGTTCTGGAGATGGCACAGGATAAGAGTCTGACATTCCAGCAGACTCTTCCTCTGGAGCCTGAGCCAGAAATGAAGATGGAGGACATGGGGCTTCATCGAAGTTTGCTCTTTCTGAAGGAATGGGATTGACATCGGCCAGTGTTCTGGGATCGAGTTGTGTAGGTCGCCTAGAATAAGGATCACGCTTTCTCAGAGGCCCTTCCTCTGGTGCCTGGGACAGAGTTGTACATGGAGCACCCGGGATTACATGAGGACCCGGTGGTGATGAAGGCGTAGGACCCACAACACCTAGTGGTAGAGATTCAAGTTCCAGAGGTGGTTCAGGATTAGCATCTGGCTTTCCAGTAGGCTCTTCATCTGGTACCTGGGTCAGAACTGCAGATGGAGGGCCTGGCAGTACATGGAGCCCCAGTGCTGGTACAGAAGTAGGACCCACAACACTTGGTGTCCCAGGATCTGGTTCTGGAGGTGGTTCAGGAACAGAACCTGACTTTCCAATGGGCTCTTCATCTAGTGTCTGGACCGGAGCAGGCGATGGAGGACCTGTAGATACGCTGAGCTCTGGTATTGCTGCAGGTGCAGTACCACCATCAGCCTGTGGTCCACGACCAAATTCTGGAGGTGGCTCAGGAGAAGAAGCCAACTTCCCAGCAGGCTCTTCATCTGGAGCCGGAGCCAGAGCCAGACCTGGAGGCCCTTGTTCTACGTTGAACCTCAGTGTTGGTGCACAATCAGGTGACCCTTGAGCCAGTTCTCTAGATGGCCCAAGATAAGCACCTGGCTTTCCAACAATCTCTTCACCTAGTTGCTGGGCCAGAGTTGGAGATGGCAGACCTGTGGCTACACTGAGCCCCGGTGTTGGCGCAGGAGCAAGACCAACATCATTCAGTGGTCCAGGAGCCAGTTTTGGAGGTGGCCCAGGGTCAGGATCCAGCCCTCCATCATGATCTACATTCAGTGCCAGGGCTGGAAGTGGTGATGGGAGAGATGGTGCTCTATGGTGCTCCGGTGTGGGTGCAGGAGCAGGAGCGACATCTGCAGGGGGTACAGGAGCTGCTTCTGGAGGTGACCCAGGAAGACGACTCAGCCCTCCAGCAGACTCTCCGTCTGGTGTGGGAGGTGGTTGTGGACGATCTGGTGTTCTATGCAGCTCCTGTGATGGTTCAGGTGTAGGATCTATCTCAGAAGATGGTTCTCGATTCTCTCCTAGAGGTGACCCAGTAAAACAACCCAGCCCTCCAACACGTTCTCTGTCTGCTGACGGATCTGGCGATGGAGGACCTGATGTTCTGTCGATCTCCAGTGTTGGTGTTGGAGCAGGAGGTCGTCCTAGAGTAGCTTCTGGACATGGCTCTAGGTCCTGGGCTGCTTTTAGGCCTAGTGCCAGCCCTGACAGGAGAGGTACAAGAGGAGAAACATTCAACAACATGACTGCCATTTCTCCTGCCTTTTCAATGACAGAAAACATCCCACAGCCTTGAAGAGAAGACCAGGGTCCAGATTTCCACCCCAGGAAGACTTCCCAGACTGAGGTCCACCAGAGGAGAGTCTGAGGCTACTCTGAGCACAAGCCCAACCCTGCCTCTGTGGGTCCTCCCTGTGGGACCAACCCCATGTCCCCTCACAAGCTCACATGCAGGCATACCCAGTTTTCCTCACCCTCTGGCTCTGCCTCACTGGGCTCCAGAGGATCCAGCTGGGCACAGAGAAGATGGGCATGGCGCTCCAGGTCTGAGCCCGGCATGTTCACCTGCACGTACTCTACCAGGAGCTTCAGGCAGGAGAATTGTGGGGGCTGGTCAAAGTCTTCTGGGTATTCATCCATCCAGGTTTTCAGGATGAAAGAGATGGCGCTGGGGATGGCTGGTGAAGAACAGGGTCAGAGATCTGGCCTTTCCCACTATACTGCCATCCCATGGCACCCGTGTAAGGGGCTGGCTTCCTCTGTCTGTCCCGGTCCTTCCAAACCCCAGCCCCAGCCTGCACCGTGCCCTCTGGCTATCCTGGCAGTGTCAGGCCTGGTCACTGAGCAGGGGAATAGTGCAGAGCCTTGGTCACAGAGACATCCCTATGAATGGTGTGACCAACTCTCTCGCCTCTGGAAGCCTGAATTATGTCCCTGTCGGTTCCCTGGCTCCCTTCCCAATGGACAGTAAACCCCTGAGGGCAGGAAGGGGTGTGTCTGCATGTTCATCTCACAGCCTGGCAAACACACAGGAATCTCTGAGCCTGAGGACACAGAGTCTGTCCCCTGTCCCAGCCTGCCTAGGTCCTGAGGCCCCTCCACATGGAGCGTGGGCACCAGCCTGCTGCCTGGTCCTCTGTATGCACATGAGGGTCTCCGCACCCACATTTACTGTTCTCCCAGGGACAGGGACCCCACATGCAACTGAGCACCCATGACAAGGTTACAGCATTGGGGGGCCGGTTTTTCCCCCTCCATCTGATCGGGCTCAAAATTGTGAGGGAACAACCACAGGTGGAAGGGGATTATGGCAGGGGTGGAGAGGGGGTCTTCTTAAGGGCCACAGTGAGTCCCTTGCCTCCTCTCTGCTTCCCAGTGTGCCCGGGGTCCACCCCCAGCTCTGTGGGACTGCTTTGCTCCTACAGGCGGTGCCCCTGAACTCATTCCTCCATAGGGATCAAGGTGTGTGGGTCCCAGGGCACGCCCAGCCCCAGTCCTGACACAAGCCCCTAAAATCCCCAGGCTTCCTTGGAGACACAAAACCCTCTTTCTCCACCCAATGTCCACTCACTCTTTCTGCTGGTCCTGGGGTCCGCCGGCCCTGGCTGAATGGGGACAGTTGTATTCATACCTAGAGAAGGCACAAGGGCATCACATCTAATGCACGGTGGACACTACCTGTTTCTCATGTCTTCCCATGTCTTCCCCTGTCTGCCTCCTGACTGTGAGGGAGGCCCAGGAGGGGACGGCTCCCTGTCTGCTTTGTTCACTGAATGATGCTGAGTGTCTAGAACAGTGTCTGCAACAGTAGGGCCTTCATAGATAATTGTTGAGTGAATGAACTTTAGGAGCACCTTCCCCAATATCTGAGTATCCCGGGCCCCTCTGTCAGCCACCAGAGATTCTTGTTCAGGCTACACCAAGGACAAGGCACCACTACATGGAATCTCAACTCCCCCTTTTCAAATGGGGAACACGTTTGCTGAAGGGCCTACACTCAGTGAGGGGTGTGGCAGCCAGCTTCTTCTTGAAAGAGAAAAACAATAAATGTGAACATCCTAGCCCCGCCAGCAGCCTTTACCCTAGAGCTGGGCTCCAGGGGTTGGTCTCTAGTGGCACACTGTTTAAAGAGCTTGGCTGCTAACCAAAAGCTCAACAGTTCGAATCCAGCTGCTCCTTGGAAACCCTATGGGGCAGATCTACTCTGTTTTCTAATGTCGGTATGAGTCAGAATTGACTCCATGGCAATAAGTTTGGCTTTGGTGGGGCTCTGGGTACATAGTTGCCATGGCTTGTCCCATGTGATACTGACAGTAAGGTCAAGCAGGCTGATCCTCTACCAGCCCACTTTTCAGAGGAGCACTCTGAGGCACAGAGATGTGAGTGAATTTCCCCAGACTCATAGCTGGTAGGGGTTGACTTCCCACGGGTCTGTGGAGGGAGGGGTGCTCACCTTTGGAACAACAGATCCAGGACCTGCTGGGTGGTGGCGAAGCTTCTGTAATGTCCCAGAAAGAAGTTGATGTAGGACAAGTCACCATCCACGAAGGCGGGCACCAGGTGCTCCCCCAGCTTCTCCAGCGAGCCAGCCTTGATGATTCTCACCATGCAGGTCTCATCCAGGTCCTGGTCCGGCCCACAGGTACACTGGGATGAGACAGAGGAGGGATATAATGTCAGAGGCACTACGTGAACCACCAGTAGGTTTGGAGTCCCAGACCTCTGTGGCCTGTGACGGGAGGTGGGACGCGATTGTCCCCAACAGGAAAGGGGAGATAAGGATTATTACACATATTAGAAACCTCAAGTCATTTTCTTCATAACATTACCTCCCTCTAGTGAGAGTGGAGCCATTGTGGCACATTGGCTCTAGAGAGCATGGCTGCTAAGCAAAAGATTAGCAGTTTGACTCCACCAGCCACTCCTTGGAAACCCCATGGGGCAGGTCTGATATGTCCTATAGGGTCCCTATGAGTCAGCATGGACTCGATGACAAGTTTGGTTTGGTTGGGTTGGATATCAAGATTATTATCCTGTGAGTCCTCACAAATCACCCTGTTGTAGAGGTAAGAAAACACAGCTTAGCCATGTCCAGTGTCTGTTCAAAGTCACAGATAGGAGCCCAGAACCTTCTGACGCTAAGGCTCCGTGATGTTCCCCGTGTACAGCATGAGGCCTGCTCTGCTCCTGACTCGGAGGGGAAGGTGTGGTGCAAGCTCACTCCCTCCCCAGCTGGAGACAGTCCCTAGAGCAGACACATCCATGAGACCCCCACTGAATGCAAAGCAAGACAGGGATTTTCCTTTCTGTACATAAAAGGGGGTTTTGAGGAGCTAAAGCTATGGTGGTCCCAGATCCAGGAAAAGGTGAATGCCTGGAGATCTCTGGGGTGGGATTAAGGCCCCTACAGGACCAAGGATCTGAACAGTCGCCTTGGGGGGCGGGGGGGCAAATGCAAACGACCAGGAGAGGGCTAAGAGGTGGCTCAGCTTCTCAGGGCCAACAGCCCCTCAAAGCCACCCTGGGGTTCCAGTGGCCAGTGTGACAGCAGATTGGCAATAATGGAACGGGCTGGATGCAGGGACACAGGCAGGGTCACAGACTGCTGGGCCACCTGACTGTCACAGTGGTTTTGGGGAATCTGGCTCTAGGGATCTCATGTTGGAATGGGCACATCCTTGGCCCCAGCATGCCACCCCGGGAGCCTGTCCTGGGCGGCTCAGTGTATGAGGACACACGTGAGGTTCCCGCAGCCCTGCTGTGGGTCAGTGCGTGAGGACACTCGTGAGGTTCCTGCAGCTCTGCTGAAAGGACAGCAGGAGGTATCATTCAAGGACCAGCAGCCATGAGAGGCTCAGTCATTGTGGGAATCGCCCTGCCTTCTGGAACGGTGTTCAGTCGAGTCAGCACACAGCTCCTAACCTGGAGGGGTCATGGTGATGTGTTCCCTGAGATTGCAGGTTGCAGAAAAATGTGCATCACAGCCTGAGTCCTGTGCTTTGGGTAAAAGTAGCCCGCCCACCGTGAGGAAGTGTGAGGTTGGGAGAAGGTGTGGAAGGACAGTCCAGCCAACTACTGCCCGGCCCTGGGGCTGAGAGTGAAACACGGAAACACGAACAACATGCAAAAAGATGCCTGGCCTGATGTGCAGTGAAAACAGTAGAAAAGCCTCGTTTCTGACATTCCCGCAAATAGGGAAAGAGTGGCTGTACCTGGCCAGACTGGGCAGGGCAGTTGGGGGAGGATATAAAAGGAGAATTTTGGCGAATTTCTTTGGGAGGGAGTCCTGGCCCTCGAGAGAGACAGCTCTGCGAGGGAGCTAGGGATCTCCAAGTAGTGTCTGGTCCCTGTGTCCTCTCTGGCCATCTCAGGGCCCTGGGTGGGGACGCTGCCCCTGCACACACTCACCCAGAGCCTGCGCCAGCCCTTCCTGGGCCCTTTCTTGAGGTAGACGGAGTAGACCAGAGCGTCCTCCTTCTCCTCCCAGATCTCCTCTGGGGGCTTCTGCAGAGACAGTGCCTGGCATTAAGGAAGGCATTAAGGGCTGCTCCAAGCCTCCTCCTTCTCTCTCTGCTCCTTCAGACCCTTCTACACCCTGGACCTTCGAGGAGCCCCTAGTTCCTCGTCCACACCACATATGGGAAGGTCCAGCCGGAGGTTACACCATGCAGCCCCAGCCACGTCCACTGACCAGGGCTGCCCTGTGCTCTGCAGCTCCTCTCCACCTCCCACCTTCCAGGAAGGAGGAGAGATTGCAGGGGCAGGAGGGGGCTCAGGGCAGGGGTACAGATACGGCCCTCTGAGTAGTACACCAGGATCTGGGAAGAGCTGAGCCAGCACAAGGTCAGCAATGGGCAATCAATGCCTACAGGTAGGACTGTGGGGTGACTGCTCCACACAGGGCGAGCTGTAGCTCAGAGAAGGCCCAGGTGAGTGTGCTGACTCAGCCTGTGGCCCCCTGACCATCCCTCCCTAAAGCCCTGGTGGGAACTTTGACCCCTGGGAGACACATAGATCCCAACGTCCTATGGGTTCAGGCTGTTTGGGACAGGGACATGAAGCAGGTCTCCACCTAAGCTACCCTCAGCCCCCCATCTCCAAGGCACCCAACCTGATGGACTATTCCCACCTACCACCCTATTCCCGGTCAGTGCGGGGCTCCGCAGTGGGATCACAGTGGTGGCCTGGCCTGGATTGGCACCCTGGGCCACGCTGTGTTACCTTTGGCTTCTTTCTGGTAAATGGCCAGAGCCTTCGGGGATGGGGGATGAGACCATGTCTCAGCCTCCGTGAAAGGGTCAAACTCCTGAATTTCTCAAGGTTCGATACAAGGCAACACGAGCGACAACAAGAAAACATGTTCCTCATTTGAGTGTCTCCACTCAAGTGAGCTAGGGAGGGGCTGTCTCTAGAATGTGGGTCTCTGGTTACCAGGGTTCCAAGTTCTATGTAGTCCATCACCAAGGAAGTGAGGTCATATCCTGGGTCCCCTGACCTGGGCCCAACCTCACATAAGATCTCCCCAAAATTCCTTTTGGGATGCTGAATGCTCACCTCTCCCCATGCCATCTCCATAACTGTTCACAGAGACACCAACACAGCCCCCTACAGAACCTAGGGTAGGCCTGGGTGCAGCCAGGGCCCCCGCTGTGAGCAGACACAGCTCGTCCCTCTTAACAAGTTTGTGACCCTGAACAAATCTTTGTGCTTCTCAGAGCCTCCTCAGTCTCCCCATCCCACAATGGGGATCATTCTAGCATCTTCTTCCTAGGGAAGTCAGCAGGTGGATGTGAGATACCACCTATAATCCCGTGAGTTGGTGTCACGTGTAGCTAATGCACAAACTCAGAGGTGGGAGAATTCCAAGCAGGGGTGGGAAGCAGCATGGCGTACACCTCAAGACAGAGCTGGGTTCTGGTGGTGTGAGCCTGGGAAAGTCACTTCACCTCTTGGCCTGGTTTCTCTGTCTGCCCCAGCAGGGGTTGGAATTAAGCAAACATCAGATATTGCTACCCTGTGCATAAAAGCCTCCAATAACTTCCCTTATTTAGAATCTGACCCAGGACCTCATCATGGACTAGGGGATGGGGAGCCTGCATAATGGCCACCAACAATCCCTCTTCCAGGTCTCAATATCTTGTGCGGCCCTCCTCCCTAGTGTGGGCTGGACTCAAGGACTCACGTCTCAACAATATAGTTGTGCTTGTAAGGTGCCTTGGAGTCAATTTCAACTCATATTGACCCCATTAGGGACAACGCCTCCTGGATCTCTCTTCTGCTTGCTGACAGTCTGCCGTCTATCTCTTCTCCCTCTTTCTCACTCTCTGTCATAGCCCACTCTTTCCCCTGGAAAGCAGCTGTGATGTATGGACTGCCCTATGATGCCCATGGGAAAATGACCCAAAGTGCCCTCATCAACAAAGAGGAACTGGGACCCCAGTCCTGCAGCTCTCAAGAAAGACTCCTGCCCACAATACAGAGTGAGCAGGGAGCGGATCATCCCCCATCCAGCCTCAGCTGAGACCACAACCCCAGCCTCCTGAGAGAATGTGGGGCAGAGTCTCCAGCTAAGCCGCGCTGCATTCCTGGTCCACGGAACCCATTAGATCATCAGATGGTTTTTGTGAGCTGCTATGTTTTGAGGTGATGTTGTCACAGAGTAGACAGCTCCTCCAGCCTACCAGGTCCTGAACCTGGACCGGCCTTCTTCCTTCTTTCCTCTCCTCCCCAGATCCCTCCAGCTACTATTGCAGCTTTCGAACCCCCTCTCTGGGCAAACTCACATCTGCCTCCCAGTCTCTGCACCAGCCGTGCCTTCTCCTTGGCACACTTTCCCCTGACTCGGGCAGGGCTCCCCTCCTGTCATTTTGCTCACACATAAATGTCACCTCAGTGAGGCGTCTGGACCCCCACCCAGTGGCCCAGCCCTCTCTCACTGGCTGTACCCTGCTTTATTTTCTCTATGGAATATGCTGTTTTCTCTCCATGTATCTGTCTTCATGCTCTAGTCCCTTTCCCCTCGACTGTGCGCTAGCACTGCAGATCCAGGCAAGAAACCTCACATTCCCCACCTGTGTTCAGGTGTCCTGGACGCAGTAGGGCTCCTGGGCCCCAGGAGGCACCACTGGCAGGAGAGGCTGCCATCCCCTGGTGGCCGACATCAACACTGTATCCCCAAGCTGGTAACCTCATCACAAAACACCTCTGTTCAAGTGTCCTGGAGGCAGCAGCTCTCCTGTGTCCCAGGGATGCAGGATCAGGACCTGCAGGTCCACGGGGAGTGTGGGGTAGCTCAGGAGACTCCCTACACCCTCTTGGCCTCCACAGGCCCTGGGGTATCCAGCTCACTCAGGAGGCACCTTCCCCACATTCAATGCAAAGGCCCCACTTCCTCAGGAGGACCCTGAGGTTCCATCAAAGACTGGACCTGGCCACATGGTCCACGGCTCTGCCCTGCCCTGCCCTGTCCTGCCCTGCCCTGCCCTACTCCAGATTCCCTGTCCCCACACCCCAGTGCTCTTGCAGGGGGAATTCTCAATTCCAGGAAGTAGAAAGCATTTTCCTAGGACCTCAGAGCACAGTGCGTCCAGCAGACACTTCTCTGAGCCTTGGAATCCTGGGGCTCACCCACTGTAAGCACCCAAATGTGCAGAGAAGGAAACTGAGGCCTTCTGTCCTGCAGCCCCCACCACTCAGGAAGGAGCTCCTCCTAGGTAAGGTCCAGGGACCCAGAGCAGTGACCGCAGGACCAGGCCTTGTCCACTCTGTGTTGCCGTGGGGATGGGTGGTCCTGGCAGACTCCGGGAACCGTGGCATCCCTCCCCTTCATCCGGCAACTTTCAAGCCCATCTTGTAGGCCGTGGGCATGTGGCTAGGAAACTGGTGACCCCTGTCCCAAGACACACCTGTCTCCACCCTCTCTCTTCTTTCCACGGGGTCACCTCCTTGATGTCCTCTTCTCTTCTGACCCCACCTGCATGGCCCCACCTGTAAAGTCAGTTTGTACCGCTGTGTGCGTGTATAAGCTCACGCCTATGTGCACAATGGGAGGGCGTACCCGGGGTTCCCCACATTTGGCAGGTCTCCTTCTCAAAGACAACCCCATAAGAGGGGCTGAGTCCTGCCTAGGGGGACGGAACCTTCCTCATCCTGTGGACTCTGCCCACTTGCGTGTCCTGGGCCGTCCCTGCCTTTCTCTTGGACTCAGTTTCCCAATTGTGCACTGAGGGATTGGACGGGGAAGTGCTTCAGTGCTCACTCAGGGAGGACGCCAGCCAGGACTCCACGCACGGGTGGACGTGGGTGGCAGCTCAGGTTGAGCACAGCACGCAGCCTCCTTAGTGTGAGGGATGCGGGTGGACACTGCCCGGGGCAGCCAGGCCGATGTGCAAGGCCCAGGGCTAATAGGGCCTGTGTGGCCTGTGGCAGCATGTATAAGTGACCCTCCTCCCCTTCCTGCAGGCACGAGATGCTCTGTTCATTGGTGGGGGAGGGGGTGCCACACAGTCCCACCCTCACCTCTATCAGCTTTCTGTCCCCACCCCCCCCCACCTCATGGGAGCCTAGTGTCCTGGGATCACTGTACCCAGGAGTGTGACAGGACACTGGGCCAGGTGGACGTGGAGAGTGTGCGGACTTGGGAGACACCGAGTATCCCCACCGCCCAGGTCTGCTCTCTGGAGCAGCATCAGGAGCCCCGACCCTGATATTCCCCACCTCCTGCCTGGGCCTCACCTCTCAGTCCCCATGAGCCCCTCCCTGGACCAGAAATAGGCACCGAAGTGCTCCTGGGGCCACGCTGTCATTGTCAAAGGCCGACTGGAGCAGCTCAATCTCAGGATTACCTCTAGTCCTGGGCCACAGGGAGGACAGGGTGCTGAGAGCCTGGGTGGGGTGCTGGGTGGGTCAGGGTCCAAGAGTTGGGTCTGGGCTCCTATGGGAGGACCCCCACCACTCCCATATAGGGCCTGCCAGCTCTCAGAGCTGGGGGCAAACAGCCCCTCCTCCAGGAAGTTCTCCTGGATTCCACTCTCATCCCCACCTCCAGTGAGGCAAGTCTCCCCTTCTCCATGCGTCAACCCTCCCCAGGATTCGAAGAGGAAAGGTCCGTCCCTGGGATGGGGTCCTTTTCCCACCACATGCCCTCAAACAGCAGTAAAGCTGGGCACCTTCCTTCTCTTCTACAAGTTGATCATTCTCCCTGGAGGGCCGGCCCCATGTCCCTCAGAGAAGGTCCCCTGGGCCATAACAGCCCCCACCCCTCTCATGCTGCACTACCACGGGGTCCCACCAGGGGGCAGCGCACATACACACCTGGACTTAAACACAGGTGGCTGGCTGGGTGTTAGGACAAAGGGACCTGCCTCTTCACAAGCTGCGGACGTCTCTGAATTTAATAACCTCCTATGGGATCGGGCACAAAATGACTGTTCTACAAATCGTAGGCAGCCTCCCAGGACCAGCTCCAGCTCCTCCTTCTACAGTGGCTTTCTCTGCTAAAGTCCTGTGTCACTGGTCCTTGGAGAAGAGTAACTTCGCCTCTCATGCTGAGACAACTTCATGTGTCTCTTTCTTTGTTTTAAATTACAAGGGTAGGAAATCTGGACCCGAAAATCTCTAAGGTTGCTTGCAGCTGTAAAATCCTGTATCTGTGGGATGAGGCACCTTTCAGACTGTCCTGCCCTGATTTCTGCGGAACTAGCATAGAGGCTATAAGGAGCCCTGGTGGTGTAGTGGTTCAAGTGTTTGGCTGCTAACCGAAAGGTCAGAGGTTCAAACCCCCAGCCGCTCCAGGGCAGAAAGATATGGAGGTCTGCTTCTTAGAAACCCTCTGAGGCACTTCTACTCCGTCCTATACGGTCACGTTGTGTCAGAACTGACACAGCAGCAATGGGCTATGGGTATCATCGGCAACGGCTTCACTTGCAAAGGAAATGTTGAGCTTGTGGCCTCTCACTGCTTTTGGACGAGAACTCCCTCACCCTACGCTGTTCCCTGGTCCTTGGGGGGCACAATCTGCACTGACTTCTAACCAAAAGGTTGGCAGTTTGAACCCAACCAGTAGCACCTCAGAAGAAAGGGCTGGCGATCTCCTTCCGTACAGATGGCAACCAAGAAAACCCCGTGGAGCACAGTTCTAATGTCCCCAAGTGTGAAGGAATGACCAGTATGGGGCTGTTGTTGTTTGGTGTTCGCTGCTGCTGACTCAGCCCCTGGCTCATGATGACCCCATGCACACTGGAACGAAATGCTGCCTGATCCTGGGCCACTCCCATGGACAGTTGCAGATTGGATTGTTTGATCCATAGGTTTTCATTGGCCGATTTTCAGAAGCAGGTCACCAGGCCTTTCTTCCTAGTCTGGCTTAGTCTGGAAGCTCTGCTGAAAGCTGTTCAGCATCACAGCAACGTGACTCGTGGCTCCACGTGAGGTGGATTGGCTGAAAATTGAACCCGAGTCTCCTCATGGAAGACGAGAATTCTACCACTGAACAACCTCAACCCCCAAGATGGGGTAGTTATAAATATAATAAAATGCAAATATAGAGCCTTAACTAAAAACAAAAAAATGCCCAAAGCTTCCCAGAGCCAAATGGTGCCTACTTTTTGCTTGAAATTCAGGAATCTCTGAGAAAGCAACCAGGATTGCTGCTCACCAAATGACCCAGAAATTCCACTCCTGGCTATAGACCCAGAGAACATGAAATCAGGGACTCAAACAAATCTCTGTACATGAATGTTCACTGCAGTATTATTCACAACAGTCAAACTGGAAACAACCCAAGTGTCCACCAACAAACGAATGGATAAACAATATATACTCTATACAGACAACGGAATATTACTTTCCCATAAAGAGGAATGAAGTCCTGATACATGCCACAATATCATGAACCTTGAAAACATGCTAAGCAAAATAAGTCAGATTCAAAAGGACAAATACCATATAATCCCACTTATATGGAATGTCTAAACTGGGCAAATGCATTGTTGTTGTCACTAGTTACCTTCAGTTGAGTCCAACTCATTCTGACCCCATATGACACAGTAGACCTACCCCAGGTTTTTTAGGGTGTAATCTTTATGGCAGCATATCACCAGGTTGTTTCTCCAGCAGAACAGCTGGTGGGTGAACAGTCGAGCACTGAACCACTGTGCCACCAGGGCTCCTTAGGCTAATGCATAGAGATCAGAAAGTATGACTGGTGGCCAGGGAC